>NC_071985.2:191042500-191342500 GCF_028885655.2 Pongo abelii
TTGCTATGTGGAAATGGGCGAGGGAACTGAGCTTCATGTCTCAGCTGATGCATTGCAGGGATAAGACGCTATTTAAAATGAGGTAGCAGAAGTGTGGAGTCAGCAGTGGCTGCAAAAATATGTCTTTGAGAAATCACAGAAATCTAGAGGTTCAGAAACAGAGCCCAGTTATCAGACCTCTCTGGATGTCAAGAGGCAGGGAGCCCTCAGCTGACATTTGGGTTACAATAGGGATGAAACTGTGCCTAATGTCTGGCTGCAAGGGGGACGCAGGGGACGCACTGTGGAACAGAAAGTGGGAGGAAACTTTTGACCTTGTTGCTGATTGAAACTGGAGCATGTGCATCAAACAGGATTTCTTCTTGGGTGTGCCTAATGCAGTAGGTTTAGGAGCTGCAAACCCTTGGGTTCCAGGACATTCTGCAGTGAGGGAACATCAGCCGAATTGGAGCCAAATAAGCTTTCAGTTAGCTTGGCATGGGCTTTCTTCCTCACATCCCACCACTGAAAGTGTGGGGTAGAGTTAAATGGTCTTGGCTGATCTAAAGATGGTGTGGGCCATGAGCCAGCTTGCATCATGGAAATATACATGCCTTTGGGGCTCTCACCTAGAAGCCATCCAAGTGCTGAACCCTTGACAGCTGGCACATCAACACCGTGTTGATCCAGAACAGAGGCTCATCAGAAGGGGAGGAGGCGGAGGGTAGGCCTAGGATGGGAGCACGTGCTAGATTCCAGGGAGGGATGGAGCTACCTCCGGCAGTATGCCGAAGTGGATGAGGAATCAGATTGCCTGAGTCCAGCCTTGCTATTGACTGGCAAGTGACCTGGAACTAAGTCACTGGAACTAAGATTCCCTATTTATAAAATAGGGGACTAGACTGGTCTCCAAAATGCTATTTCCATGGTCTCAAATGGGGCTCATAAGCGACTTTCTTAGTGTTGCCCTGGAGCCCCAGAGAACATGCACCTCACAGCAAAATTACCAAACCAGGTTGGAATGCCAGCACAGGGCTTGAGACAGTACATATTGGCACAGGAGCTGTACCTAGAGAAGGAAATGGAAAGGCTTAAAAGAAGAAAGTTTCCACATTCAGCCCTGTGGTTTTAGGAGGGAGGGCTGCAGAGTCTAGCCGTAGACCTGGAATGGAGGCATGATTTAGTTTTAGGAAAAGATTAAAACAGTATATCCCTTAGAATAATCGTCTTCCAGGTAACATTTTAAAGTAACAATCTGTACTGATCTTGAGTCTCAGAGGTAGAGTCAAA
Source organism: Pongo abelii (assembly GCF_028885655.2). NCBI lineage: Eukaryota > Metazoa > Chordata > Mammalia > Primates > Hominidae > Pongo > Pongo abelii. Next base: position 191,043,770 of record NC_071985.2, read on the forward strand.
AATAGTCCCAGATCTATGAACATTCACTTTAGGGACAGTGACAAATATGGCTATTTTCAGGGGCCTTCCCAAGACATCCACTCAGACTAATGGCAAACAGGCTTACCTCCAGTTGCAAAGGAAAATACTAAACTGTAGTGACTTGACTAAGGTTGGATTTATTCTCTGACCTGACTCCTTAAACTGACCTGCTAAGGCTATGCCTGCACAGTACTGTGGTTCATTAGCCTCTGGGAGGGTCAGCTTTTATTTGGGTGGTCCTAAAACTCCCCAGCCAGCTGCTTACATCTTCCTCAGATTTGCATTCAGTGTTCTCAAGACCAGCATTCCTCAGGATTTAAAGAAGGGAGAAAGCACATCTCCCCCACTTCTCCAGGGTGGATGGAAATCCATGCATCTCATTATCTTTATGCAGAACAGCTTCAAAGACATCTACCTCTGATCAATACATATTCATGATTCTTTCATTAAAACAGCCCACAGAAGAGCCATTTTTTCCTCCTTCCTACTAGAATTCCAAATGATCCCAATTTTTTCTTTCTTTCACAAAACTATTCCAGACCTTTCCCTTTTCCCTTTCCCCCTCTCCTGGTCCCCGTGGTCATGGAATCTCCTTTTAGCTGGAAGCAATGGGCCTGAAATTGTAACACTAGTGGCTTAGGATCTACTTATATTGTTTCTGAGATCCTAAAGACCTAAAGCCCCAAATCCTCATTCTGGCAACCCCATACCCGATCAGAAAAACAGCATGAAGACATTTTCCCCAAGTGCCGAATCGTATATTCTGAGTGACTGAGCTATTGGCATTCAAGTTTTGACCAGTTTCAAGATGCTACTACCAGATAATGGGAAGACCATATACAGACACTGCAATCTATGTTACATAAGGAAGACTTTGTTAGTTGGTATACAAGAGTGGAGAGTTTCAGGTTATATATGATACATCCAGAAGGCTGTTTGAATACACAAAGAGCCTTATTCCTTTCAGGTCTTAAGTTTCCTTGGCTGGAAGTGAGGCCTCTTGAGAAGCTGCATTCCTTTCTCAGGGTCCCTACCACTGTTTGGTGTGCTAATGTCAAGAATGTATGGCCTTTTCTTTTTTTTTTTTTTTTTTTTTGAGATGGACTGTCGCTCTGTCACCCAGGCTGGAGTGCAGTAGCATAATCTCGGCTCACTGCAGCCTCCACCTCCAAGGTTCAAGCAATTCTCCTGCCTCAGCCTCCCAAGTAGCTGGGACTACAGGTGCTCGCCACCATGCCCAACTAATTTTTTGTTCACTGTGTTAGCCAGAATGGTCTCGATCTCCTGACCTCGTGATCCGCCTGCCTCGGCCTCCCAAAGTGCTGAGATTACAGGCGTGAACCACCATGCCCGGCCTGGCCTTTTTCTTTAAGGAGTGATGGGAAACTGTTATAAAATCAGATGTGTGAATGAAACATGGAGACACAGAGTTCCTGTGATTGCACAAGGTCAGCTGTTCAAGCGGAGAACCAGAACCAGGCTCTGGCTCTGCACCCCATGTTCCTTTAGCAGGCCTGTGGCCAGCTGTGACAAGTATAGCCTGGCCACCTGGCTGAGGCTCACAGAGCCCACAGCCAGCATGGTATGGGAAATCCTGGATTGGGGCTGGTTGTGGTCCAGCTGTGATCCAGCTTTCTCCACTTCTAGACAGGGCTAGTGCCAGGCAATGAAGCCAATGACTACAGATGTCACTCACAGCTGGAAAATGGGCCTCCTTTGGCAAAGGAATCTGGAAGCACTCTCTAGCTGCTCTGCTCAGGCTGGGACCCTGCTAGCCTCCTTTTAGATGAAGTGGGGAGACTAGATTCACACCAAACAGTGGAAATGAGGGAATGCAGCTTCCAGACGATCATTACTTGGTTAAGTTTGCACAGAAAGTGTAACCAGTTCCAGTGAGAACAAACCTAAAGCTGTCCGTCTTTTAAAGCCACCCTGAGTGGTAAAGATAAGGTACATATCTTAACCTATATAAAGGTGAAGTATTATTTTTCAACTGTACAAGACACATTACTAGGGTTACAGTTCAGTGGCATGCAGCTTATATTGGACTGCATTTAAACTACAACTGTGTAGTGCGACATCTCCATTACATGGCACCAAACATTTGTCAATTGCACAACTATTACTTGGTGAGATCTGGTTTTAACTACAATACTTTAAAAGCCAATTTCTATTTAAATGTGTTACGAAAAAATGCAATAGCTTAACTTTATACACATTTTACATTTATGGCAGAGTAAGTACAGTAATTTCTGCACCCGAATGGGTAGTATTGCCTTTGAAGTAGTCACCTTGGGAAGATGTATGTTTATTCCAGTGAAGCTGACCTTACACAGAACATTCCTAGAACCCTCTTTAGAAACTGTCAACTTGTAAGGGTCTTCAGTGTTGGTAAATCTTTGTCCTTTAAGGGTAGATCTATTTTTTGAGGAATGATTTTTTTTTTAACAGCTAAAGAGCATTAGAAAATAAGTCTGCTAAATAAAATGGGTGATGAAGCTCAGGATTATCTTGGTGGGCAGGAGGAGGGGTTGGATAAAACACAAGGTCTGACTATAAAGTTGCGAGGCCTCTTGCCTTGCATGGCTTCAAAGGTAATCCCAAAGGGGAACCCTAAGTGTTCTTGGCACATGCAACATTAAGCAAATAACTCCAATTATGCTAACTCTTGAGTGCATATGTTCTAGTGTATTTGGTTAATAAGGTGGCTTTGTTCATTTTCAGTCATATTTCATATAAGCAGAAATGGAATACTCCATCTCTGTGATTTCTCCCAAGGGAAAGATCTCATCTACTGCTTAGAGAATTAAAATGAAAAGCACTTGGTGTCATGTCTACATTAGCGCCCCCCACAAAATGTGCAATGGGTAATTCCTGATACCTGAGTCTTCCCCGTTTGGAAAAGTGGGTAAGGACAGGTGTCTGGATCCTAGATAAAAGTAGAGTTTCAAGGGGACTGGAGTGTTTCCAATGGCTCCCATCTACTCAATAGACCTACAACACCCACTCATACAAGGAAACCTCCTACAGCCAAGCAGTACACAAAGTTTCAGTAGAGGAGGGGAAGAATGATGATCTCCAAGTAGCTTTCTATGGTAAAAACCCACTGGCTTCTGGATGACAAGTGAACAGAGTCCATTGAAAAGGAAAGTCCATGGTGTTAGATTCTAGTGCACGCTTAACAAATAAACTGAGTGGCCACTAGCTCATTGAAGTGCATTTCCAGCTGAGGCCAAAGGCAGCAAAGGTGCAAGAAGCTGCTAGAGCTGACATTAGTTGAAGCAGGGTCTATAAATTCAGAGTGGCAAAGCAATTTGTAGAAAGGCCCAGTTACAAAGCAGGACATTTGCCAACCTGTGAAGTCAAAGAACGTTCAATCTCACTTTCTACAAAGTGCTTCATTGAAAATGCTAATGAGGAAGCTCCCTAAAACACCATATCCTGAGTGTCAGAGAAATATGGTCAAGATGGTGATTGATGGGGAGCAGAGATTGATCCTCTAATAGTGTTTGAACTGTGTATTTTCCAAGCATCACACACACACTTAGTGAAGAACCTATTACTGCAGTCACATTCCACCTCGTCTGCACATGCTTCCATCCCGTAGTTGCTTTTGAGTACATAATTCCAACAGCCATTTCGAGCTAATGGGTTCTACTGCTAAAAGTCAGAAGCAACAGCAGAGTCAGTGCCTTAGAGTCAGCCGTAATATCCACGTGCTCACAGCAGACATCAGTCTCATATTGATCAGTCGGGACGTTGTTCTTGGTGAGTGTTTTTATATTTGTCTTTGTAAAAACCACAAAGCTAGGCCATTTGCTTAAATCATCGTTAGAAAAAATGCTGAGTGCCCAGATGGGATTTCTAGTTTCTGTGCAAATGAAATCACATTAGTCCAGATTTTATTCACTCAAAACTACTAGGGAAGCAGTAGGATTTGGTTTAAATGCTGCCAAAAAGCAGGAATTCACTTAAGTTTTAATTCAGAAGCAATCCTGTTGTTAATGTTGTAGCCAGGTTCGGGCAGCATGGAGGGTGGGGCCCCCATTGTGCTTGCTGAGGAATCCCGGATCTCTCCCAGTTCAGGCTCACTTTCGCTAGAGGTAGACCCACTGTTGATGGTATAGACGCTCTCTGCAACTCCCTGAGCTGAAGCACAGCCATCCGGCTCGTTCTTCTCCCTCGGACTCGACAGTCCTGGGAGGACAGCCATCTTTCCAGTCTGCCTATTTGGCAGCAAGGACATGGTATAGTCTGCAATGATCCCACCCACATCTAAGTTGCATGCCTGGTCGAAGGCTAGGAAGCCGACATTAGCGTTTGCCTCACACACCACAAAGGAGCCATCGTCCATGATAAGGAGATCAATGCCACAGAAGTCCATGCCTAGGATGTTGGACACCTGAATAGCCAACTGCTTGCCTTGTTCTGTCAGCGGACACTTGACGCCCACGCCACCTGTGGGGAAAGCACAGTGATGTAAAGGTGACAACTGAGAAGTCAGATGACTCTTCAAAGAAGAGACAGGGATCTGCCCAGGAGGGGCAGAAAAAGAGGCTCGATCATTAATCACAAAAGGTCTGGACTGAAATCAGTACACCTTGGGAAAACAATACGGCCATTTTTTGTCTTGTCTTAAAAATGCTGATTTCCTCTGACTCAGCCATCCTACTACCACGGAAATAATCTTATATATGGAGGAAAAAAAGCTTTATGCACAAAGATGTTGATGGCAGTATTATTTAAAATACAAATCATAGAGCCAGGTACATGATGGGCACTTAATAAATATTCAATAAATATTGAATGAAGAAATGAAAAATTATAATCTAAATCTCTCACAATAGAGAAAAACAGTGTATTTTACAGCCATTAATAATAATACCAGCTGGGTACAGTGACTCACGCCTGTAATCCCAGCACTTTGGGAGGCTGACGTGAGAGGATTGCTTGAGGCAAAGAGTTTGGACCAGCCTGGGCAACACAGTGAGACCCCATCTCTACAAAAAAATAAAAATAAAACTAGATGGGTATGGTGGCTCGCTGTAGGGTTCCTCCCACCCCAGCTGCAGTTCCAGCTACTTGGGAGGCTGGGGTGGGAGGAACCCTAGAGCTCAGGAGTTTGAGGCTGCAGTGAGCCATGATCATGCCACTCCACGCCAGCCTGTATGACAGAGTAAAACCCTGTTCCAAAAATAAATAATAATGCCCACAGAGAGCTTGTAATTACATGGGAAAACAGGGGATTAAAGACTATACAATATGACCATAACTAGGCAAAAAGATTTCTCAGAAGAAAAGACTGTAAAGAATGACACCAAAATATTAACAGTAGTTGTCTCTAAATGGTGGAGATGATAAATACCTTTTTCACTTGACTTTGCTGTATTTTCCAAATTTTCTTTTTTCTTTTTCTTTTTTTTTTTTTGAGAGAGTCTTACTCTGTCACCCAGGCTGAAGTGCAGTGGTGTGTTCTTGACTCACTGCAACCTCCACCTCCTGGGTTCAAGCAATTCTCCTCCTGCCTCAGCCTCCCGAGTAGCTGGGACTACAGGCGCCCGCCACCACACCCAGCTAATTGTTGTATTTTTAGTAGACACGGGTTTCACCATGTTGGCCAGGCTAATTTCGAACTCCTGACCTCAGGTGATCCACCTGCCTTGGCCTACCAAAGTGCTGGGATTTCAGGTGTGAGCCACTGCGCCCGGCCATATTTTCCGAATTTTCTACACTGAGAATGTATTTTTCTCATGATTAGAACAAATAAAATTAACTTATTTATTTATTTATTTGAGACAGAGTCTCACTCTGTCGTCCAGGCTGCAGTGCAATGGCACGATCTTGGCTCACTGCAACCTCTGCCTCCCGGGTTCAAGTGATTCTCCTGCCTCAGCCTCCCGAGTAGCTAGGAATACAGGCACATGCCACCACGCCCAGCTAATTTGTGTATTTTTAGTAGAGACGGGGTTTCACCACCTTGGCCAGGATGATCTTGATCTCTTGACCTTGTGATCTCGGCCTCCCAAAGTGCTGGGATTACAGGGGTAAGCCACCACACCTGGCCAACTTACTGATTTTTAAGAAGAGAGATGGCTCCTTCTTCCGTCTTTCTGTGCTGACAGAATGGTGCACATCAATGTCCTGGCTGATGCTCTCAAGAGCATCACCAAAGCCAAAAAGAGGCAAACGCCAGGTTCTTATTAGGCCATGCTCCAAAGTCATCATCTGGTTTCTAACTGATGACAAAGCATAGTTATGTTGGCAAATCTGAAATCACTGATGATCACAGAGCTGGGAAAATTGTTGTGAACCTCACAGGCAGGTTAAACAAGTGGGGAGTGAACAGCCCCAGTCTGATGTGCAATTCGAAGATCTAGAAAAATGGCAGAATAATCTGCTCCCATTCCATCAGTTTGGTTTCACTGTACTGACAACCTCAGCTGGCATCATGGCCATCATGGCCTGTGAAGAAGTAAGATGAAAATACACAGGTGGGAAAATCCTGGGATTATTTTTCTAGGGATGTAATAGATATTAATATTTATAAATAAAATGCCTCAATGGACCAAAAAAAAAAAAGAGAGAGAGAGATATGGAAAGGACTGAGACAAAATCCTGTACCAAGGACAGAGACCGATTCCCCTTACTTTGCTAAAAAGCTAGGACTTCAGATTTGTCTCCAGTTAGTCTCCTTGGAAAGATTTAAGAATTGTATTCTCAGGTTGAATAACTAGTGTCTTTACCTTAACAATGTCCCTTCCCACCTATGACACTGTATCTAAAAAAGGCTATAAAACAGTTTTAAAACAGCTCACCAAGAAAAGCAACATGGATAAATTATAAAGCCATGTGGTTACTAATGAATGGATTTTGTAAGGTAACTAAAAAAGTCAAAATGATAACACACAAGGTTCAACACTTTGGCACTAAGCATGATCATGAAAATGGGCTGGGCGTGGTGGCTGACACCTGTAATCCCAGCACTTTGGGAGGCCGAGGCGGGCAGATCACAAGGTCAGGAGATCGAGACCATCCTGGCTAACACGGTGAAACCCCATCTCTACTAAAAATACAAAAAATTAGTCAGGCATGGTGGTGTGCACCTGTAGTCCTAGCTACTCGGGAGGCTGAGGCAGGAGGATGGCATGAACCCGGGAGGCAGAGCTTGCAATGAGCGGAGATTGTGGCACTGCACTCCAGCCTGGGCGACAGAGCGAGACTCTGTCTCAAAAATAAATAAATAAAATAAAATAAAATAAAATAAAATAAAAATACAAAAATCAGCCAGGTGTGATGGTACATGCCTATAATCCCAATTACTCGGGTGGCTGAGACATGAGAATTGCTTGAACCTGGGAGGCGGAGGTTGCAGTGAGCTGGGATCATGCCACTACATTCTGGCCTGGGCAATAGAGCAAGACTGTCTCAAAAAAAAAAAAAAGAAAATGAGATAACATGTAAGGTACTTAGTAGTGTCAACCTGAATCTAGCATTTGACACCAACACACCACTTTATCACAATTATCTTATAATAATTATTATTATTATTATTATTTTTTTAAGAGATAGGGTCTCACTCTGTTGCCCAGGCTGGAGTGCTACGGCACAATCATAGCTCACTGCAGCCTCAAACTCCTGGGCTCAAAGGATCCTCCCACCTCAGCTTCATGAGTTCAGCTGGGACTACAGGCATGTGCTACCGCACTTGGCTAACTTTTAAAAAAAAATTTGTAGAGATGGGGTCTCACTTTATTGTCCAGGCTGGTCTCAAACTCCTGGCTTTAAGTGATACTCCTGCCTTGGCCTTCCAAAATGCTGGGATTACAGGTATAAGCCACCACACCCGGCCCATGTCTTCTTTATGGGACCACATGCTACCCGAGGGCAAGGGCTCTCTCATCATCTCTACACTCCCGGCATCCATCACATAATCTGTTCCTGGAAATGCTCAATGACTATCAATGAAAGAAGTGCCAGACAGTGTCTAAGCCTCTTTATTAGTCACTGGACTTGGTATACTCATATGGTGATTTAGGAAATAATAACTAGTGATTGTGATTTTTTTTTTCCTATTACCAACATATAAACTCATTCAATGAGATTGACAATAGCTTTCTGTGATGGGGAGAAGAACTTACATCCCTCTTGGAGTATCTCCATTCGGTACAACAGAAAACAAACTTTATCAATGGGTTAATGGGATGGGTTTATGCATTCGACCAAAGCATAAACTGTAGCTTTCTAATAGCATCATACAAAAAGGAAAACATTTCCATTAAAATATAAAAGGAAAATATAATATTTCTCCCGTCATCACTTTAGACCCTTATTATTTTTTTTGCCTGAGCTGTTGCAACAGCTTCAAATTTCACCTCCCTGCCTCCCATCTTATGCCGTCATTCCATCCTTTACCCAGATGGGAGTTTTTCTCCAACGTCAGTCCTCATGTCACTCCATTTTTAAGTCTTAACACCTAGAGGACAGCATTCAGTTCTCCATGTCCTGACACTCCTTGCCTGACCTCTGCCACAGCGCTTACACTTGTACGCTCCCCTCCAGGATTGCTTGCTGCCATAGGAAAGAATTTGTTCCTCATTCTCATCTGTGAGATCCTGGTGTCTAGCAGAGGGTCTGACAAGACAGTAGGGATCGATATACATTTGCTGAATGGGTCCAAATACCCTAATGAAACCCTGTGCTTTTATACCTTACCGAGAGAGCAGTTGCTCTGCATCCGTCCATCAGTGGAGCAGCGAAGCATAGAGCCTATGACCTGGCCCCCTACCACCACCACCCGGATGTCCTTTCCATGGGACTCCTTCACGTACTTCTGGAACAGGTAGGGCACATCGTGGCGGATTAGATGGCAGATGTCAGAGAGGTGATGTTTATCTCTTGCCAGAAAAACAGCTTTTCCTTTAAGAAGAAAAAGAGCAAGAGAAGGGGTTACAGAAGCCTCTGCACTCCGTACTTGCCATCTGGCCTCCTTTTCCATAAAGTCATCAGTTCTCTCTGAGCTTGCCTCACTTTGGTCCCTTCTATTTCTCTGCTAGACTTTTGCTTCTTATCAAATGACCACAGAAACTTACTTTCCCTTAACTTTCCTCAGGTCCTGATACCCTCTCCCTCCACCATCACTCTTTTTGAAATGACTTAATGATTATTCCAGAAACACAGAGAAAGAGCCAAAATAGAATCCCAAGGATCTAATCAGTTCAGTCCCCAAAACAGTTAATTAGCATCTCCCATCACCCCCAGGATGCTGATTAGGCAGGATCCACATCTAACTCATTTTTTAAAAATTCCTCAGACCTAACACTGGGCTGGATGCACAGGGCAGATGCCAATTAATGTTTGTAGAACGTAATTTATTGAACATAATTTAAAGAAATTCCAAGTCTGGATGGAGAGAGATCCCAAAAAAAGGTAGCACAGAGTGATATAACATCAAGAGAGGTCTATGCATAATTCTGTGGGAGCTCAAAGGAGGGAAGCACTGACAGGCATCCTTCCTTTTAGACAAAGTTATAATTTGGCTATATCCATTTAATTCTGAAAGGAATGGCCTATGCCTCTATTGATCTCTGCAGAAAGCATTCCTTCTTGATTCTAAATTCTTTATTTTCTGTTCAAATTGCCTACATTTTTGTAATTATTTAGCATCAGCTTTTTTTTTTTTTTTTTTTTTTTGAGACAGAGTCTCACTCTATTATCCAGGCTATAGTGCAGTGGCGCGATCTTGGCTCACTGCAACCTCCGCCTCCCGGGTTCAAGCAATTCTCCTGCCTTAACCTCTGGAGTAGCTGGGATTACAGGCATGCATGCCTAGCAAATTTTTGTATTTTTAGTAGAGATGGGGTTTCACCATGTTGGCCAGGCTGGTCTTGAACTCCTGGCCTCAAGTGATCTGCCTGCCTCAGCCTCCCAAAGTGCTGGGATTATAGGTGTGAGTCACCATGCCCGGCCAACATCGGCTTTTCCATTGATATATTAGTTAACAGACCTGAGCAGGGGTTCTGATAAGTTTGCTCTGCAAATCTGACAAGAGCATGCCCAGTCTGAGCATTCTTTTCAGCAAATATGGAACAAAGAGATGGTTTTCCTAAGCTTTGTGTCACCATCTTACGAGGACTGGAACTCTTCTGAAGTCCTAATAAAAAGAGCAGTCCCAGGCCAGGTGCAGTGGCTCACACCTGACATCCTAGCACTTTGGGAGGCTGAGGTGGGCAGATCACCTCAGGTCAGGAGTTTAAGACCAGCCTGACCAACATGGAGAAACCCCATCTCTACTAAAAATACAAAATTAGCTGGGCATGGTGGTGCATGCCTATAATCTCAGCTACTCAGGAGGCTGAGGCAGGAGAATCACTTGAACCCGGGAGGCAGAGAGGTTGTGGTGAGCCAAGATCGCACCATTGAACTCCAGACTGGGCAACAAGAGCGAGACTTCATCTCAAAAACAAACAAACAAACAAAGAAACCAGTCCCTAGTGGTATATAAAACTGAAAAGTAAATTCCAAAACATGTTATAACCAGGATGCAATCATTCCCAAGATGACTGGACCCTAGACACCTGACACAGCTGGAGGAGTTCGGCCACGTGATCTGAAGATGTCCACATGGCAGGTGACAGGAGAGTGTGCAGGTAAGTGAGTGTCACTGTCAGGGAAGCTGGATAGGGCCCAGCAAGGGGTCATAAGAGGAAAATGGAGAGGCCCCAGCAAGTGTGGATGATGCAGCATCAGTGTTCCCTGTCTTCAATCAATGAGTGTGGGGCAAGCAGATACACATCTGATGCCAGGAGATCTGGAGATCTGGCTTCTGGCAACAGATGGCTGGGATTCAGGTATATGCACTGGGTTCTCCGGACATTAGGTAGGATTTTCAGCAGAGATGGGGGCTAGAGACAGGAACTGGGTTTCTTGGTTTCGGGTACAGAAGTTCTAATATGGGGGCCAGGCTGCAGTTAATAAAGGAGGTACAATTTTAAGGCAAGAAGGAAAAAAGGAGAGAAAGGCAGTCAGATTGGTTAATCATATACTAAGTGCCAAGCACTTTGATTTTTTATTATTTCACTTATGCTTCATGCTAGCCCTAGGAAGCCATTATAACAAGGATGGTTAATCCCATTTGAGGGAAAAAGGGTCCAATCTCAAAACTTACTATAAAGTTACAGTAATCAAGACAGTGCGGCTTGGCATAAAGATAGAACTATATCAATAGAATAAAATTGAGAGCCCAGAAATAAACCTTCATGCACATGGTGAACTGATTTTTGACAAGGGTTCCAACAGCTTTTAGTGGAGGAACAAACAGACTCTTCAACAAATGGTAATGGGAAAACTGGATATCCACATTCAAAAGAATAAAGTTGAACCCCTACCTCATACTGTACATAAAAATTAACTCAAAATGGATCAAAGACTCAAAGGTAAGGGCTAAAACTATGAAGCTTTTAGAAAGCAACATAAATGTAAATCTGTGTGGCTTTGGATTAGGCAAGCACAAAATGACATCAAAAGCATATGGAAACAAAAAAAAATAGACAAATTAGACTTTACCAAAATAAAAAACTTTTGTGCATCAAAGATACTATATCAAGAAATGAAAAGACAACCTATGGGAATGGGAAAAACATGTTCAAACATGTTATTATATATCTAATAAGGATTTAGAATCTACATTATATGGCTGGGCGCAGTGGCTCACGCCTGTAGTCCCAGCATTTTGGGAGGCCGAGGTGGGTGGATGGCTTGAGTCCAGGAGTTTGAGACCAGCCTGGGCAACATGACAAAATCTCATCTCTATAAAAAATGCAAAAATCAGCCAGGCATGGTGGCGCATACCCGTAGTCCCAGCTACTTGGGAGGCTGAGGCAGGCCGATTGTTTGAGCCCAGGATGCAGAGGCTGCAGTGAGACAAGACTGCACCACTGCAGTCCAGCGACAGCATATCTCAAAAAAAAAAAAAAAAAAAAAAAAGAATCTACATTATAAAAGAACCCTTCAAACTCAACAATAAAAAGATTAAAAACCCAGTTAAAAAGTGAGCAAAGGATATGTAAAAACATTCCTCCAAAGAAGATACACAAATGGCCAACAAGCACATGAAAAGATGTTCAACATCATTAGTCTTTGGGTAAATGCAAATCGAAACCACAATGAGATACCATTTCACACTCACTAGATAGCTATAATAAACATACATACATACATACATAACAAATAAGAAGTGATGGTGAGGATATGGAGAAATTGGAACCCTCAAACATTGCTGGTGGAAATGTAAAATGTGGTACAGCCATACAACAGTCATATTATTAAGTTACAAAAAGGGATAAACTAGTGTTACTTGCTACAACACGGATGAACCTTGAAAACATCATGCTAAGTGAAAGAAGCCAGACACAAAAGTCCACATACTGTATAAATCCATTCATATAAAATAGCCAAAACAGACAAATCTATAGTAACAGAAAGTATTATTAATAATAGGTCAGTGGTTGCCAGGGACTGAGGGAGAGGCAATCGGGACTAACTACTACTAGGTATGAGACTTCTTTTGGGGGTGATGGAAATGTTCTGAAATTAAGTAGTGGTAATAGTTGTAAAACACAGTGAGTACACTAAAATCCAGTGAATTTTACACTTTGCACTAGTAAATTTTTTATGTGAATTGTATTTCCATTTTTTTAAATTTCCAAAACATTATGTATTATATTTAATTTCTGTTTGCTGTCTTACCTTTCTACAATGTAAGCTACTCGAGAGCAGGAACTTTTGTTTTTATCTGTATCCTCAAAGCCTGGAATAGTGCCTGGCATTTTGTAGACACTCAATAAATATTTGAATTTTATGTTATGTGTATTTTACCACAATAAAAATGACTACTTGAAAGGCTGGTTGAAATTGAGCTCAGTAGCACATCTGCATCGCACTAAGAGTCCCGCTTTGCCACCCAGGCTCCTTTCTCTGCTCCTCAACACGACTCATCTATGCTCACAGGTTGCACTGCCTACCCCTGCTTCTGTGTGTTGCTCACTCACTTCTGCCAATTCAAATTCTACACTTCCACTGAAGTCTCCTTTTCTTCCAGTGAAGACTTCACAGCAGAATTGTAACCCCCCCGCCGTAGGCTCAAACAGACCCCTGGGCATACTTGCTACATCAGTGATCACCCTGCAATCCAACTGTGTCTACACATTTGAGCTCCTTGAGATCAGTGACTGGGTCTAGTTTTGTTGTTGTTGTTGTTGTTGTTGTTTCAGACATGGTCTCGCTCTGTCGCCCAGGATGGAGTGCTGTCTAGTTCATTTCTATTGCATAGTCCCTACACCATAGTAGTTGCTCACTACGTATCTGTTTAGGGTCACCTTCCCTCACTCCAGATGCCCAGAGCGTTTAAGCATGCCACCTGGGTATCCCAATGAGGCACCTGCTCATATACTGCAGGAAGACTCCTTTCTGTTGCTGATGTCCCTACTGAGTCCCAACGATGCACTGAGCACTGCAGTAAGCCTTACAGAGACAGATGCTCAGGATCTGGTCCCCACCACTGAGCAGCTCGCAGTCTAGTAAAGGAAGCAGGCATATAAACCTGTAACTATTACAAAGTATAGCACTCTGCTAGAGGCACATACCAAATGCTGTGGAAACAAAAAGGGAAGAGCAATTAATTTTGTCTGGAAGACAGGGAGGGAGATCAGGGAATGTGTGTAGAAAAGAAATGACATCAGGAGCTGGCCTTAAAGGATGAGCAGAAGAAGTTGACCAAGTGAACAGAGAAAGATGGCATTCTCAGCAAAGGGAAAAGAGCAGACGCTTAAAGAGGGGAAAATGCATGGTTTACTTGGTGAATGAGAAGTAGTCTGGAATGGATTACGAAAGGTTCATGTAGCCAGAGATGGCTACAAGGGAAGGCTGAGGCTGTTTGTACAGGGCCTTCAGTTTCATGATGAGAAATACGGACTCTGTCCAATAGGCAGCACAGGGTCTTGGGAGGGTTTTTCGGCGACAGCGTGACAAGAATAGATCTATGTTTCAGAGAAATTACTTCAAAAAAAGAACAGAAGAGGCACTGGCAGTGGAGTTAGGGAAACAGATCAGCATTAAGTCAGGAGTCAATTGCAATAGTTCAAGGAAGAGGTGAGCATGATCTGACAAAAGCAAGAACAGAGGACAAAGAGGAAGAAACCCTGCAAGCTCCTCAAAGGGGAGCTCCATTTTTCTAAGCAGCACTTGAGGAGTGTCTTGTCCAGGCAGAGCAGCAGCCCTAGTGGGCTGATTACCCAGGAAGCCCTGGAGAGGTGGCACTGACCCCGGTGGCCTCGTGTGCTCTTCACCACGACTGGGTAGCCCAGGGGCTCAGCTTCATCAATCATTTTTGAAAAGTCTTCATGCCCACCTGCCAAGAAAAGGTGAAAGTCAGTGAAGGTAAAGGCTGATGGTCAGGCAGTGGCCACCCCAGTCCTGCCCGTCTGCAGGAATTCTTGTGAGGCCTCATCTCTCTCTGGTTAAGGCCATTCAAACCCAATTGATTCAACAGACACACATTATGTACCTGCAAGGTAAAGGGTGAGAGCAGAGAGGTAAGGAAACCAACATTTAGCAGGTACCTTCTGTGTGGTAAAGGCTTCACAATCCTTATAACAATCATATAGGTAGATACCTTTCCCTTTACAATGGCTGTGGTAGGTGGAACCCCAAGATATCTGCCCCCTGGTGTACGCACCTTGTATAATCCCCTCTTCTAAGTGTGGAAGGGACCAGTGAATATGTTGGGATATCATTCCTGTGATTTTGACTTTTAGTTAACTGAAAGGGAGATGATCCTTGGTGAGCCTGACCTAATCAGATGAGTCTCTAAAAAAAAATGATGAAACATCAGAGAGACTCTTCTGCTGGCCTTGAAGGAGTAAACTGCCATGTTGTGGAGAAGGCCATGTGGCAGGGAGCGGAGGACAGCCTCTAGCGGAGAATGTCCCCAGTTGATGGCTAGCAAAGAAGTGAGGGACTCAGTCCCACAACTACAAGAAACTGAACGTCAACAATCAGGCAGCTTGGAAGAAGACCCCAAACTTCAGGTAAGACCACAATCCCAGCTGACACCGTGATTTCAGCCTAAGGAGACCTAACCAGAGAACCCAGCTATGCTGTGAGACTTCTGACCTACAGAAACTACGAGGTAATCAATGGGTATCATTTGAAGCTGCTCAGTTTTTAGAAGTTTGTTATGGAGCAATAGAAAACCAACACTCAAAGAAATCAAGCCTGGGGATTTGTCTCACCCAAAATTAAGGTATGACTCTAAAGCCTGAACTGGTTCCACCATACTCCTATAAGCCTTAATTTAAAAAAATATGAACAATGATGTGCATGAAAATTTTTCTAAATTGTTTTATGAACCTGAGTTCCTATATATACTATATCAAACATAATCTTTTCTTGATAACTTAGAGTCCATGTCATGAACATTAATGACTGCACCGTAATGCCCCAGGGGACTACATCTGCCCTCTATTCAATGGCACCAAACTAGTGCACTTTCTAGTTTGGGAACCTGGTTTTTTAGTGGTTTGTCACATTCCTTGCTGTCAGATGTCAACTAATATTTCTCACTGCTGTCAGTATAGGGCAGAAATAAGCCTCTTTTCCTGCTTCTCTTTGCTGTGGGCTTAGAGAGGACAATGCAACTTGTGAGAAGATTTTTCTAGCACAGGGGAAACTAGGTTCCAGATAAGTCTGGAGGGCTTTCCCATTCATTAAGTAAAAGAGGGAGGTTCAATGCTTGTTGGAGTTTGTGACACATATTTGGGCTGCTTAGAGGTTCTTTTCGTTTACTTCCTAGTTCTCAAAAATGTGCTAGATAGATGTGTTTTGTAGGTACAGTGGGACACTAGTTTTCTCTTGTTGCTGTAACAAATTAAAACTTGGTGGTTCAAACAACACAAATCTAGTGTCATATAGTTCTGTAGTTAGAAGTCCAACACAGGTCTCACTGGGCTAAAAAAAAAAAAATGTTAGCCAAGACCAGGTGTGGTGGCTCATGCCTGGAATCCCAGCACTTCGTGGGGGCCGAGGTGGGTGGTCTGCCTGAGCTCAGGAGTTTGAGATCAGCCTGGGCAACATAGTGAAACCCCATCTCTACAAAAAATACAAAAATTAGCTGGGTGTGGTGGTACACGTCTGTGGTCCCAGCTACTTGGGAGGCTAAGGTGAGAGGATCAGTTGAGCCCAGGAGGTCGAGGCTGCAGTGAGCCAGAATCATGCCACTGCAGTACACCCTGGGCAACAGGGCAGAACCCTGTCTCGAAAAAAAAAAAAAAAGTTAGCCAGGTGGATTCCTTTCTGGTGGCTGTTGAGAAAAATCTATTTCCTTGCATTTTTCAGGTTCTAGAGGCTACCCACATTCCTCGGCTCATGGCCCTCTTCCATGTCCAAAGCCAGCAACAGCAGGTAGAGTCCTCACATGGCATCACTCTGATCTTCCTCCTCGGTCACATCTCCCTCTGACTCTTCTGGTTTCCTCTTCCACTTTTAAGGACACATACAACATTGGGCCCTCCTGGATAATTTAGAATAATTTCTGTATCTTAAGGTCATCTGCCTAGCAACCAACTCCATCTGCTGCCTTAATTCCCTTTTGCCACATAACCTAACATAATCACAGGTGCTAGGGATTAGGACATGGGTATCTCAGGGTGGGGGAGTGGCATTATTCTGCCTACCACAGGCAAAGCAAAAACCTCTAGAATACTAACAAGACCTGTCTAGTTCACAAGAGTGCTAATGATTTTTAAAAAAGAAAATGAGGCCGTGAAGGCATCTTCATGAAGAGGATGTTTTGTAAGAAGGGAACTCCCAGCTTCCCACCATCCCGCTGATAAGCTTACGTTCTCTCTAGCCATCCTTTCTTCCTTTCTTTACGACGCAGTAAGAGAGGTCCTCCTAATCCATCCCTGGCCCACTGTGCTTTAGACTCCCTTTCTCAACTCCCCAGGGATTTTGCACCCTCTCTACCATATCTTCAACCTCCCAATTCCTAGTTTCATGGGCATTTTAAACATGCTCAATTATCTTCCATCTTAAGAAAATGAGAGTCCCTGTTCTTTGACCCTGCATCATCCCTTAACTATAACTTTGTATCCCTACCATTGAGCCACTGAAAGAGTTATAGAAAGCCACTGTTTCCATTTCCTAACTTCCCATTTATTTCCTCATCCCTCTCTCCAGCAGTAAACTGAAGCTGTATTCATTAAACTCCCCTTTGCTGAACCCAGCACACACATCAATGTTGACAAGTCACATTATGTTACTTGTCCTTTTGGAATCACACAATGCTTTTGATTATACCATCCATCTTGGAATGCTCTCTCCATTGGGCTTCTCTGATCTCTATTCTTTCTTTTCTCACCTCTCAAGTTGCCCGCCCTCCCTCCCTCCTTCCTTTTTTAGACGTGGAGTCTCATTCTGTCATCCAGGCTGGCAATGGCATGATCATAGTTCAAAGCAGCTTTGAACTCCTGGGCTCAAGTGATTAGTTTCTTTTATAGATTCCTCTTCCTGTACCCATTCCCTAAAGCAGGAGTCCCCAACCCTAATACCAGACTGTGGCCTGTTAGGAACCGGGCAGCATATCAGGAGGTGAGCAGCAGGTGAGCAAGCATTACCGCCTGAGCTCCACTTCCTGTCAGATCAGCGGCAGCATTAGATTCTCATAGGAGCTCGAACCCTATTATGAACTGCACATGCGGGGGGATCTAGGTTGCACACCCCTTATGAGAATCTAACTAATGCCTGATGATCTGAGGTGGAACAGTTTCGTCCTGAAACCATCCTCCCCCACCCCACCCCCGATCTGTGGAAAAATCATCTTCCATGAAACTGGTCCCTGGTGCCAAAAAGCTTGGGGACCACTGCCCGAAAGGATTCCCTCTTTTAAAAAAATGTTGGTGTTAAAATATACATAAAATATACCATTTTAACCATTTTAGGTGAACAGATCAGCCCTCTTCTCTTCCTACATACTCTCCCCTGAGTACTCTCATCCATTCCTGGGACTTCACCTCACATAATGAAGGTTTCCAGCTCCACTTCCCTAGTCTGCACTTCATTCAGAAGCTCCAGATTCATTTATCTGCTGCCTACTAAATATTTTTACTTGCATGTACTACAGATACCTCAAACAGATCATGTCCCAAACTGAAATCATCTCTCCCCTATAATCCTTCACCCCCTACCCACAAATCAGCTTCTTTCCTCCCACATTTCTAGTCTTAGCGAATGTTTGCTTTCACATCTGGTTGCTCAAATCAGAAACCAGTCACTCTTGATTTCTCTCCAAACTCTTCATATAAACCAATCATCATGTCCTATTATTTTTACAACCTTCACAATTCCTGAATCTGTTCACACATCTTCATTCCCACTGTTAGTTTAGACGATCGTTGCTCACTTGGATTATTTTAAAAACCCACCATTACTTGTCCTGTCTCCACTTTGCCCCTGTCCAATTCCTTCTCCACAGTATAGCCAAAGTGATCATCTGAACTATAACTCTTATCAGCCCACCTCCCTGATTAAAGCCCTCCCATAACTTCCTGTTAGTCTCAGGATTAACCCTCATCTCCTTCACCTGCTGTATATAGTGCCCTCTTTTCTTCTCAGCCTTATATTTCAGCTATAGCTCTCTTAACATTCTACAAACTACTCAGAATACCACCAACAGGTCAGGGTGTCTCTCCCCTCTAGGTCTTTCTATATTCTGCTCTCTCGTTACATTAACCCCCTTCCACCATCTCCCTTTGCTTAGCTAGATAACTTCAGCTTAGCTCTATGTTAGCTCTTTTAGGAAGACTTCCTCAACGTCTAAACTGCACTGGGGAGTTCTCCTATATACTCCTGCACCGCTCTGCACTTATTCTTATTATGGCACGTTTTACATTGCTCTGAAATTGCCTGTTTACTTGTCCTCTGCCTCTGATGAACCAGGAATGCCTTGAGGGCAGGAGCCTCTTGCTTAATGCTGTAGCCCAGTGCCTAGCATGCTGCCTAGCATATGTGTAACAGATATGTATTTAATGAATGACTTACAGAAGGGAAGACGCCAAGGCATTTTCAGATAGACAGGCCAGGATAAAGATTTCAGATAGGCCAAGATGTTCAATCAACAGACTCACATTCAAAAGCAACAAAGATACTAGAAGGTTTCTAGGGAAAGAATACAGAGATGCACATGATTTGGGAAGATATTTCAAGCTGACTCACCATAGGAGAAGGTGTCTGGCATGGGGACCCCATGTCCAGCCAGTTCTTGGAACGTCCAGAATTTGTTGATGCAATTTAAGATGCTCTGTGGGCGATTGACCAACCGGCAGCCCAGCTTCTCCAGGTGTCGCAGGACAGTGATGTCACTGTCTGACTGCACTGAGGGTGTGGGTACCCGTACAAGCACCACATCCGGGAAGGTGGTGAGGGCCTTCTGGTTTAGCTGGAGGCCTGCAATTCAAGGACAACAGTGAGTGCTCTGCCTGCTATCATTTAGTCCACCAGAAGAAATGGTTCCAACAGACTCTTCAAGATTGAACCTAGTAGGAACAGAGCCTCAAAATTGGCCCCCTGGACATCCTGGTGTACAAGGAAACTCTACAGGCAACCCTATACGCCAAACAAACAGGCAGAGCATGATCATGAGGAAACACAAAGGAATGACCAGAAAGAAAGCATATCAAGAATAATCTAGGTTAAAAGAATCCACAGTAGATATACAGTCACCTTCCTTCCCATAGGACAAGTATGACTCAAAGTGTAGTGGCTTAGGAGGCGGAAGGCTTAATGAAAAGGAAATAGTTTAGCCCATTTCAGGAATCCCTACCACTCTTTTATATCTGATTGGAACATTATATAGCCCTTTTTTTTTTAAAGACAGGGTCTTACTCTGTCACCCAGGTTAGAGTGCAGTGGCGTCATCTTGGCTCACTGCGACCTCTGCCTCCCAGGCTCAAGTAATCCTCCCACTTCCGATTCCCCAGTAGCTGGAACTACAGGCGTGCACCACCATGCCCAGCTAATTTTTGTGTTTTTTGTAGAGATGGGGTTTCGCCATGTTGCCCAGGCTGATCTCACACTCCTGAGCTCAAGCAGTTCACTCACCTCGGCCTTCCTAAGTGTTGGCATTACAGGCGTGAGCCACTGCGCCAAGCTATGCAACCATTTAAATGATTTTATCAACATAATGCACAAATGTCAATGTTAAGTGAAAAAAACAGGATATAAAATTATAAATAATGCATTATGATCTCAACTATATAAACAGATACAAGTTGGGAACAGCTAGAAGGAAATATACCAACATTTTAACAGTGGGTAATGGAATTACAAGTAATTTCTTCTTTATATTTTATACTTGTATTTTCCAAAATTTCTCCAAGTACTTATTACCTTTACAACAAAAAACTTTCTGAAAAGTCAGTCTACTAAAAATTAGTTCAATTCAATATCAAAGAAAACTAGAATGCATCCAAAGACAACCAATCCACTTTGCAAGACGACGTGATGCTGTATTCCACTGGGTTAAGCAGGAATATTAGCTTGAAGTGAAGACTCAGAGGAACAGGAGCACAGTCTTCAAGTTTCTGAAGGGCTTCGGTGCAGAAGAATTATTTGGCTTGTCTTCTACAACTCCAGGAGACAGAGATATCCATAAGAGCATTATTTTGTCTGTCTGTTCACTGAAGTATCCTCAGCACCTAGAATAGTGCCTGCTGCATGGTAGGCACTCAGTGTTTGTTGAATTGAATAGATGCTATAGGGAGATGGATTTGGGCTCAACAAAATGGATACTTTTCCATTCCCTTAGGATGTAACAGCCATGGCTCATTACTCAAGGATGGTATAAGAGAGCATGCAAGAGTAAGAGGGGTTCACAGCAACTTGCTTGGTCCCTCCTAGTCCTGACGTCCTATGGCTGGTATTACTCTATGTCATTACCTAGGTCTCCATGGTGCACCCAGAATCTGGTGATGGAATGATGCAGACAGGATATGGCATGAGTAGGGCAATGAGAAGCTAGTACAAGGAATTATACTTGGTCTGCTCTAATTAACCTTGAAGGAATCTCTAAAATGCTCTAAAGAATATATTGTATTATTTTATTTTATTTTTTAGACACAGGATCTTGCTATTGCTCAGGATGGAGTACAGTGGTGTGATCACAGATCACCACAACCTCTAACTCCTAGGCTCAAGCGATCCTCCCACCTCAGCCTTCCAAGTAGTTGGGACTACAAGTGTGCACCACCATGCCTGGCCAATTTAAAAAAAAAAATGTGGGGAGATGTAGTCTTGCCATGTTGCCTAGGCTGGTCTCAAACTCCTGGTCTCAAGTGATCCTCCTGCCTTGGCCTCCCAAAGTGCTGCGATTACAGGCATAAGCCACTGTGCCCGGGCAAAAAAAACCTTTAAAACACAATCTACAGAGACATTTTATAGGCTTTAACCCAAAGCACCTTCTATTTTGTAAGTGATATTATACTGTATAACCACATAATTCTAGGGGGAAAAGGGTACTAATGAAGTTACAATTTCTCCACCAGGTGATGAATAATATCAATATAAAAGCTCTAGGCACAAAGATGAAAAACAAAACACCCACAAAACTACTACATGGCTCTGAATTGCACACTTTCTCCCATTCTAGGAGATATTTCACTGCTTAAAAAGGGGAGGGGTAGGAACAATCATTACAATAAACTATTTTTTGTACTTCCGTTGATTGTGTGAATCCAAGGAACTGGAACCTAATTCTCAGGGATGATTTATAAAGAGCATCCAAGTTATCTTCACTTTGCCATCAGAAAACAGTATCACTTATAGATGCTTTTACTGTTCTTTGAAAAATTCCTTTGACACTTACAGCCCTTGGGGGAAATAATGTGAAAGGTAAAAGTAAACCATGTGTAGTAGCCTCAAAAATGGTTGGAGAAAAAAGAAAAATATTCAAGTTGCTTAAGATAGTAAATACAGAACACCCAGGACAACATTACACAGTGAGATAATATATGTGAAAATGCTTTTAAAACTATAAAATGCTATACATATGTAAGGCACTGGCATTATTACTACACAGACATTCTACTAAGCAAAGTAGGACAATTTATGGAGATTTTTACCACCTCACAAGAAAAACAGCTTTACAACAGAAACATGACCTAGAGAAACGAGAAGCAGCAAAAACGTCTGGCTTTCAAATCCCAACATGAGACCACAGACAAACAGTTAAACTTCTAAATGGGAAGAAAATAATTCAATCATTTCTGGAAATACCACAAGTGGACAGAGACAACTCAGCCTCAACGAGCAGATTCACATAGACCTAGGAAGTCTTACCAGGACTTCATCTCTCTTCTCCAAAGGTAAATCTTTGGGCCTGGCTCATTCCAACTGAAGCCTTTAATAAATGAAGAATGGAATGGGTTAAAGTGTAGCCCAAAAGGCTCTACTAAGCAGTTAGACAGGTCTTGTGCATGCTGGCTATCCAGCCCTGTGCAGAGAGGGACATGACAGGTTTAGGGATGCAGTTGCAAAACTAATCACAATCTTTGCCCCTTGACACAGCTCTGACATTCCTTTTTTTTTTTTTTTTTTTTTTTTTTTTGAGACGGAGTTTCACTCTTGTCACCCAGGCTAGAGTGCAATGGCGTGTTCTCGGCTCACTGCAACCTCTACCTCTCAGGTTCAAGTGATTCTCCCGCCTCAGCCTCCCAAGTAGCTAGGATTACAGGCACCTGCCACCATGCCCAGCTAATTTTTTTGCATTTTTAGTAGAGACACGGTTTCATCATGTTGGCCAGGATGGTCTCTTGACCTCAGGTGATCCGCCCGCCTCAGCCTCCCAAAGTGCTGGGATTACAGGCGTGAGCCACCGTGCCCGGTGCTAGCTCTGACATTCTTGCCATGGGCAACTTCACATGCCCCCCTTGCTCTTTCCCATTGCCACTGCCATCATATTTCTAGTAGTAGTAGACAAGAAGCAGCTGCTCATAGTGGCTTCAGTGGGAGCAACAGTTATACACAGCCATGGCCAAGGACAATTTGGGTTAAGGCTGGCCCTTGGCAAACCTGTCTGTAAATTTTGAGACCTTTAACCACTTAAATAATCTCCGCTCCCTCTCACCATTAACATCTCCTCTCAGGAAAGGACCTAATAAACTTAATACAGGATGGAGCTTAATGTATCACCTCTCCCAGGATCGTTAACATTTCCACTGCAATCTACGGACCTCAAGTCAAGGGAACGAAGAGCTGATGCAGGATATCAGGAAGGACAGGACTCTGCTTGGTTGCCAGTCAACAGAAGGAAAACCCTCAACAATCAGAGGCTCATTTCCTCCAAGAAGAGATTTCATGTGATTGAGTACCCTAGTGCTCTTGGGTATCACCCTAACTTGGGGAGAGGGAGAGGCAGCTGGGTTGTTTCTGGAATATTTTGGGGTTTCCCAGACTCATGGGTTTGGCTTGAGATTTATTATGTTTAGCCTCAAACCACTTAAAAAAAAACTAAAACAACCACTCTGTCCCCAAATAGGTCAATAAAATATTAGTGGAAAAAAGACCAAACCTCAAACAAGTTAGGACAGTGACCAACTGCCAACCCAGTTAAAACCAACTTTTTGAAACCAAAACAATATTTTCTCTGTGTTCTAAAAAAGAATAATCTACTTTTGTGGGTAATTGTGTTCTGATTTCCTTTTGAATTCTCTATTTATATTTGAAAATATTTTAATGTATTAAAAACAAGATAGAAAACCAGGATAACTTTTCCCAAAAAACAGAGTTTGTTTTTTCTAACCCATATACTGGGTTAAATTCTACATAACTAGGCTGGGCACAGTGGCTCTTGCCTGTAATCCCAGCACTTTAGGAGGCCAAGGCGGGTGGATCCCCTGAGGTCAGGAGTTTAAGACCAGTCTGGCCAACATGGTGAAACCCCGTCTCTACTAAAAATACAAAAATTAGCTGGACGTGGTGGTGTGCACGCCTGTAATCCCAGCTACTTGGGAGGCTGAGGCAGGAGAATCACTTGAACCCAGGAGGCAGAGGCTGCAGTGAGCTGAGATCGCGTCATTGCACTCCAGCCTGGGCAACAAGAGCGAAACTCCGTCTCAAAAAAAAAAAAACTTCATAACTAGACTTACGCATTTGTATGTGCAATAGCGAAGAAATGCACTTTTTGATAAAGAGAAATAGCTTCAGAAATAAATCTTTATTGGAAAGCAGAGTTCTAAAACTTAACCATTCTCAATCATCATACCAATAGAGGGAAGCAGAGGCATGGATAATAAAAGGTCTTGTAGTTCAGATTTGAATTCGGACAAGATTTTTATTGAGCCTCTATTGTGTTTTAGGGTATTTGCTAAGAACTTTCACACATTATCTCGTTTAAAGTAAAGGTGCCTTATAATACAGATCCTTGGAATTGATTTGACTATAAATGTCTTTGCATTTACATAAAGCCGATACACAATGAGTCATCACCCTCCAACCTGTGCATGCATGTCACTCACATACGTGTGCACACATGTGCATCCTTGGATTCACTAAAGAAAGCTTCAACACTAAACGATGTCTGGTATGCCAGAAAAAACCTTCATGTAGAAAACAAACAGAAAAATTAAGAAAATGGCAGGATACTAAAGCATGACAGCAAACAAGGACCTCACTTATGGTAGCTTTTAGAACCATTATATTTGGGCAGGATCATGTAACAGTGGCTGGCAGTGAAACTCTGAAAGTTACCAGAAAGGAATCAACCATATAAATAACGTGAATAGGCCAGGCGCAGTGGCTCACGCCTGTAATCCCAGCACTTTGGAAGGCCGAGGCAGGCAGATCACCTGAGATCAGGAGATCGAGACCAGCCTGGCTAACATGGTGAAACCCTGTCTCTACTTAAAATACCAAATTTAGCTGGGCGTGGTGGCAGGCGCCTGTAATCCCAGCTACTCAGGAGGCTGAGGCAGGAGAATTGCTTGAACCTGGGAGGCAGAGGTTGCAGTGAGCCGAGATCCCGCCACTGCACTCCAGCCTGGGGGACAAGAGTGAGACTTTGTCTCAAAAATAAATAAATAAATAAAAGTGGATAATCCACTTAGCACTTCACATTATCTTGTGTTATGAGGAAGATGTGTCATCCAAACATGATTTGGCACACCTCCATCAGTTTCCACCTTTCCCCTTATTTCTTCCTACTCCACCCACAGCATTTTCTCGTAAAACAGTTATTTTTATTCTTAACAAGTAGATGCCACACCCCTCTCCTTTCCTTTTAAAGTTCTTTGTGACAATGCCCAAAGAAATCTCACCTCCACCTCACTAAAACCCACAGACATTTATGTGGCCATCTTCTCTTTCCACCAACTGTGATTTTGAGGTGATTTAATTCAATTCAACATTTATTGAACTGGTTGGCATGACTCAGACACACTACTAAGCAGGAATACAAAGTTGAACTAGACGGTCTCTGCCTACCAGGAGATTATAGTCTCCTCACAGAGAAAGACACACAACTTAAATATTCATTTTTTTCACTCATGAAACACATTGATTGTTTCACATATTCATTCAGGGAATATTTATTTAGCACCTACTTTGGGCCAAGCCTAGTGTTAGTTTGGTTTCTGTAGAAGCTCACTCAGACAAGGATTTAAGTGCAAGTAGTCTATTTGGATAGTAATTTCAGGAAATGTTGGGAGGGGCATAGAGAAGGGAATGAGGCAAACAAAACATACTTTATCAAGGGAGTTACCACCTCTCAGCAACCAGAGCTGAATCCTGCTGAGGAACTCTAGGAAATGGCTTAGTACATGCACTTCAGTTATTCCACCTGAGAGGCCAGGGAGTTGACAATTTCAAGTTTTTGTTTTGAGACAGGGTCTTGCTCTGTCACCCAGGCTGGAGTGCAATGGCGCAATCTCGGCTCACTGCAACCCCTGCCTCCCGGGCTTAAGTGATTCTCCTGCCTCAGCTTCCTGAGTAGCTGGGACTACAGGCACGAGCCACCATGCCTGGCTAATTTTTGTATTTTTTGTAGAGACGGGTTTTCACCATATTGCCCAGGCTGGTGTCAAACTTCTGAGCTCAGGTGATCTGTCTGCCTCAGCCTCCCAAAGTGCTGGGATTTCATAAACTCATAATGTCTACCTCTCAGGGTATGAGCCACTATGCCCAGCCAATTTCAAGTGTTTATACATCAACTCAGTTTTTGGTTAAGGCTGCTCCACGGGCATGGTGTTAATTTCCTGACCCTTCTGGCTTGCCATACATGTGTGGGCAACGTGGGATCCTGTACCAGACAAAGCCCCCTAACAGGTGCAGGTGCTGGTAGTCAGAAGCCGGGCCCTGGTGCAATCAAATGGTAAAAGCCAAAGGGACTGACAGGGAAGGAACAAGCACTGTCTTCTTAAGGGCTGGGCATGGGAGTTGACAGGTGTGAGTAAAACAAACAATATCCCTGGAATTTAAGAAGACAGACAACACACAGTTGTTATTAATGCTGTTAATGTTCTGTGTAGAGCACCTGGGTCTTGTTGAGCAGGGGGAGGGAGAGGAGACTGACTGTAACACAATGTGCTAAGTGCTCCAACAGACCTACATCAGGGTCCAGGGAGAGCAAAGGAGGAGGGAGCAGTTAGGATGATTATCTCTGCCTGGGGAGAGAGAAAAATCAAGGAAAGTTCCAGAAAGGAAATGTTGGCACCTCGTGCCTCTAAGCTCTGAAGAAATGTGGAAAACTAATAAATTCATAATCTCTACCTCTCAAACAAATCAATAGTAAGACATTGCATCTTTTAGGCACTGAGTTCAAGAATGTCTCAAGGCTAAAGTAACTCCTTGGAAAGGCCCTTCAAGAAGTTGAAACAACATGAGATGAAAGGGAATTTGGCAAAGTGGATACAGTATTGGCCTTCAAGTCGGAGACCCGATTTATTTAGCTGTTCTCACTTAGCTTGGCAAGACACAAAAGTCTCTGGGTCTGTCTCCTCTTCTATAAAATGGAAGGGCCCCAGAACCTGGCAAATCTTCCTCCCTCAACTCCCTCGCCATCTCACAACATGATCTTTCTTCAGCTACGAAGACAAAGCTCAGCAAGTCCTTCTGCTCTGTTCATATCAGTCACCCAAGTCTCAGTCTCTGATGTCACATCATTTCCCTGGACTCTATACCCCATATGGCTCTGACACTGCCTTTTCTCATTCCACCCTCCACCTCTTCCCATCTCCACTCTGCCCTCTGAAACTCAATGGACAGAAAATTCCCTTATCCTCAAACTTTTCCGTGTGCCTTCCCTTCACTTTCCTTCTTTTTCTGAGTCCAGCTGCACCCTGTCTCTCGCCAATGACACCGCTTCCCCAACAGCCCTCTAAGTTGTGGCTGTTTTCTCCTCTCTCGCCACAGATTACTGGGCCTAGATATCCTCCTCACTCCTGATTGCAATTAGAAGACTATTCTTCCTTCTCTCCTCCCTAAAATATCCAGCCTGAATCTCATCAGGCCACACAACACATCACCCCTTCTTGTGCAAGTCGTCTACAGAGCCCAGGTCACTCCCTCTGTTCTTGAAGCTTTAGCTCCTTACTCTTACACTGTCAGAAATATTGGTGATTTCCATGTCCCTGTGAAAAATCCTTTCAATGCCAAGGACTCTCAATGTCTTGACCTCCTTTTCTCCAAGGATCTTCTCCACCATCCCACCTCAGCTACCACTCCTGGTTACATTCTAGACTTTGTGCAAGCATCCTTATTCTAATCTCCAACCACTCCTCCTATCTTTCCAGCTTGCTTCTTCTAGTACTATACCTTGACTCAGCTATGCATTGACCCCACAAGAAGCTACCATCCACGGGTACCACCATCTTTTCACTGTCCCTCCATTCATATCCTCAACTTCCCTTCTTATCCTATTCAAACTCCGTAGTCAAGCACCATGATCACTTCCTGCATATACCCTCAAATCCTTGCACCCACTCATTGTTTAGGTAAACCACAACTCTGGCCAGACCAATCCAACCCTTTAATTCGTGTTCCTCCTTTGTAATGAAACATACCTAGAGAAAATACACAAACCTGCTGACTTGTCTCAAGGGCACCCTTAATGTCTGGCAATCATTATATTTCTCTAGTCCCTTCACTCAACCTCAACACTATTTCACACTTTCTTTTCTTATCTTACACTTTTATTACTTTGTCCCATCTTCTCATTCTTCCTATCTCAATGTGAAAAACTGAAGCAATCAGAAAAGACCTTCTCTATAAGTTCCCACTATCACATCTACCCACCCACCTGCACCTGTGACATATAGATTACCTTTTCTGTTCTTATAACGGCTGAACTGTCCTTCCTCCTAGCTTAAGACCAACCCCTCCAAATACACAGTAGATCCCAACCCTTCTCAGCAGTGCACTTAAAGCACTGCTCCTGCCATTTGCCTGTCTCTCCTACATCACCAATTTCTCCTGCTGTATTAGATCATTCACAACAGCATACAAACATACCGTTATTTATCCCTTCTTTATGAAAAGCCTCTCAGCTGGGCACGGTGGCTCACGCCTGTAATCCCAGCACTTTGGGAGGCTGAGGTGGGCAAATCACTTGAGTTCAGGAGTTCATGGTAAAACCCCATCTCTACTAGAAATACAGAAATTAGCCGAGTGTGGTGGCATGTGCCTGTAGTCCCAGCTACTCGGGAGGCTGAGGCAGGAGAATCACTTGAACCCAGGAGGCAGAGGTTGCAGTGAGCCGAGATCGCACCACTGCATTCCAGCCTGGATGACTGAGTGATATTCTGTCTCAAAAAAAAAAAAAAAGAAAAGAAAAGAAAAGAAAATTCTCTCAATCCTGTCTTCCTTTGGGCTATCATCCTGTTTTTCACCTTCCCTTTACAAAAAACTCTTAGACTGTTTATATTCACTCTTTTCTACCACTTACCTGAAACTGCCCTTTTGGGGTTGCTAATGCTACACGCACATTGCTAAATCAATTATCATTCCTCATCCGACTTCATCTACCAGCAACATTTTTTTTTTTTTTTTTAGATGGAGTCTCGCTCTGTCACCCAGGCTTGAGTGCAGTGGCATGATCTCTGCTCACTGCAACCTCTGCCTCCCAGGTTCTAGCGATTCTCCCACCTCAGCCTCCGGAGTAGCTGGGATTATGGGCGCGCACCACCATGCCCGGCTAAATTTTTTTATTTTTAGTAGAGATGGGATTTCACCATGTTGGCCAGGCTGGTCTCGAACTCCTGACCTCAAGTGATTCGCCCACCTCGGCCTCCCAAAATGCTGGGATTACAGGCAAGAGTCACTTGTGCCCGGCCTACCAGCAACATTTGACATGATCCGATCACATCTTCCTTCTTGAACGACTTTCTCCACTTGGCTTACAGGACACCCACTCTCCTGGGTTTCATTTTTCTTTTACTCAGGATTCTTTGCTAGTTTCTCCTACACACTCTGCCCACTAAGCACTGGAGCTCAATCTCTGAACCCTCCTCTATCTATAGTCACTCCCTTGATAGGTGTGTAAAGGTGCTCCTACTTTGACATCTCCAGGCCAAGCCTTTCTCCTGAATCCCAATCTTTCCATAAATGGCTACCTGACATATCCCCTTGGATGTTTAATGTGCAGCTCACATTGAGTTCTGATATTCATCACCTGCCCAAACTTATACCTGTCTTCCTTTACATATCAGCAAATAACATATTTTATCTTTCCAGCTGCTCAGGCCAAAAACTTTGAAGTCCTCCTTGACTAGTCTTTCCTGAACACCCAATATCTGATCCAGTAGTCAAATCCTGACCACTTTGTCTTCAAAATATGCCCAAACCCAGTCACTTTTCACCTTCTCCCTTGAAATCATTCTAGCCCAACAATCTCTTCTCACCTGAATTGTAGCAATAACCTCCTAAGCAACCTCTCTACTTCTGCCCTTGGTGCCTCTAGTCTATTCTCAACATGGTAGCCAGAATGACTCCGTGACCCATTAGGCAGATCATATCATTTCTCTGGTCAAAAGCTTTCAGTGGAGGCCAGGCACAGTAGCTCACGCCTATAATCCCAGCACTTTGGGAGGCCAAGGTGGGTGGATCACGAGGTCAGGAGTTCAAGACTAGCCTGGCCAAGATGGTGAAACCCCATCTCTACTAAAAATACAAAAATTAGCTGGTATGTTGGCATGTGCCTGTAATCCCAGCTACTTGGGAGGCTGAGGCAGAGAACTGCTTGAACCTGGGAGGCAGAAGTTGCAGTGAGCTGAGATCATGCCACTGCACTCCAACCTGGGCGACAGAGCAAGATTCTATTTCAAACAAACAAAAAAAAAAACAAGCTTTCAGTGGGCCAGGCACAGTGGCTCATGCCTATAATCCCAGCACTTTGGGAGGCCGAGATAGGTGAATCATTTGAGGCCAGCAGTTCAAGACCAGCCTGAACAACATGACAAAACCGTCTTTACCAAAAATACAAAAATTAGCTGGGTGTAGTGGTGTGTGCTTGTAATCCAAGCTACTAGAGAGGCTGAGGCAGGAGAATCACTGGAACTCAGGAGGCAGAGGTTGTAGTGAGCCGAGATCACACCACTGTACTCCGGCCTGGACAACAGGCAAGACTCCATCTCAAAAAAAAAAAAAAAAAATCCTTCAGTGGATTCCCAGCTCATCCAGAGTAAAAGCAAAAGTACCTCAGTGACCCACGAGGCCCTGTGTATCTGCTTCTTCCCCAACTCCCCTCTCTGACCTCCTCTCCTAATACTCATCCCTTGGCTCACTCTGCTGTGCCACGCTGGCCCCCTTGCTATTGCCTGTTGCCTAAACTACTCTACTTCCAGATATCTAAACGGCTTGCGTCCTTACCTCCTTCAGATCTTTACACGGATTATCATCTTCTGGGTGAGGACCACCCCGGCCACCCTATCTAAAATTGCAACCCCCTCTCTTGCTTCCAGAAACATTCTCTTTTCTTTTTTTTCTTGCTTAGCTCTTTTCACCAATATACTATACTTTTTATTTACCTTGTTTACATTCTATTTTGCCCATCTAGAATGTAATCTACTTGAGAGGCACAGATTTCTGCCTACTTTATTCTGGTGCCTAGCAACAGTACCTTATACACAGTAGGCCATCAATAGATATCTGTTGACAGGATTAAAAAAATGAATAAAATCATAATAATGAGCGTGAAGCCTGCCTCTGTTCCCACTCTCTATTTTATCTCTACTGCCTAGCACAATGCCTGGCACAGAGTGGGCACTCAATAAATATTAAATGAAATAAATCAATGTATAGGATTGTTGCAAAGATTAAGACACATAAAGTATACTAAAGTATTAACAACAGAGTTATAGGAATGAAGAATCAGTATTCCTGTTAGTTCCTCAACACAAAGTAATCTAAATTTATCACTTTCTCATAGTGGAATCTGGAGTTACATTTTTTTTTTTTTTTTGAAACAGGGTCTCGCTCTATTGCCCAGGCTGGAGAGCAGTGGCACTATCACAGGATCCTCCTGCCTCAGCCTCCCAAGTAGCTGGGACTACAGGTGCATTCCACCATGACTGGCTAATTTATTTTTTATTTTTTGAGACGGAGTCTCACTGCATCACCCAGGCTGGAGGGCAGTGGCTCAGTCTTGGCTCACTGCAACCTCCGCCTCCCAGGTTCAAATGATTCTCCTGCCTCAGCCTCCTGAGTAGCTGAGATTACAGGTGCATTCCACCATGCCTGGCTAATATTTATTTATTGATTGATTTAAGATGGAGTCTCACTGTGTCACCCAGGGTAGAGTGCAGTGGCGCAATCTCATCTCATTGCAACCTCCGCCTCCCAGGTTCAAGTGATTCTCCTGCCTCAGCCTCCCGAGTAGCTGGATTTACAGGCACATGCCACCAAGCCTGGGTAATTTTTGTATTTTTTTTTAGTAGAGACGGGGTTTCACCATGTTGGCCAGGCTGATCTTGAACTCCTGACCTCAAGTGATCCACCTGCCTCAGCCTCCCAAAGTGCTGGGATTACAAGCGCCTGCCACTGCACCCCCCCTAATTTTTTATTTTTATAGAGATAGGGTCTCTATAAAAAATTTTTCAGAACATGTTGTAGGTTTGTGTTAAAACAATATAAACCCAATTATAACCAAAAAACAATTATAATCCAAATTATAATTGTTTCTCGGGACAATGGGTAAAGTGGCCAGGGAAGTGTGTGGAGTGAGGTGAGGCTAGCACCGACATATGCAGATGCAGTGTCCTCCCTGCTAGTGAGGGGAGTGGCAAGGAAGTGAGGTGTGGATGGGTGGAGATGACACAAACATCTCTGAGTGATGGCTGTACTCCCTTCCACTAAGCAGGCCCAATAAATTTGGTGGAAGTGTTCTGGTAGCGGCAACAGGTGGTTCAGAAATCTAGGAGTAGGGGCCAGGCTCGGTGGCTCACGCCTGTAATCCCAGCACTTTCGGAGGCCGAGGTGGGCAGATCACTTGAGGTCAGGAGTTTGAGACCAGCCTGGCCAACATGATGAAACCCCATCTCTACTAAAAATACAAAACATTAGCCTGGTATGGTGGCACATGCCTGTAGTCCCAGATACTCGGGAGGCTGAGGCAGGAGAACTGCATGAACCCGGGAGGCAGAGGTTGCAGTGAGCCGAGATCACACCACTGCACTCCAGCCTGGGCGACAGAGTGAGACTCCATTTCAAAAAAAAAAAAAAAAAAAGGAAAGAAAGAAAAGGAAATCTAGGAGTAGGGCTTTGAGATCCATGAAGGAGCTCATCCACTGGTTCTAAAACTCTTCCTAACATAGTTCATGGGGTATCCATAAAAACTCCTGTTAGAAACGTAAACTAAACATCCATCCCACTCTCAGCCCTTGTGGTCAGCCTACAGATATAAATGTGGACCCAAGGGGTAAAGCAGATCCATGCAGCACTCACGTCTATTTGGAAGCATTTGGTAGGTGCTTGTACTCATTCCCTGACCTTTCTTTCCACAAGTGTTGTACAGTGGTATCATTTGGATTATAAGATGTCGGGCACAAGCCTTTAGCAGGAACTGAAGTTAAAGATCAAGTTTTCTGCACAGAAGTTAGCATGGTACTCTTTCCTGCCAGTGGCTTCTTGCACAGTGATGGGAGTCCATCCTTTCTCTGTGAGCCTTCTGTTGCCTTTTAGTGGTCTGAGGTAAGACCATTTCCTTATACAAATGTAGTCAGAATCTACCCCTTCCCAACCCTTTTAAATCTGACTCACCTGATTACTACAAAGAACCAAGCAAAAGGATCCAAGAACACTTTGATTTAAAGAATCTGACCTAGAATTTGCCATTTAGCTACCAAGGTTTTAGCTCTAAATGTAAGGGAAGAAATGCTGAATCATCCTGCTCCTAAGAGACAAATAGTAACACAACCTCATTTCCAGGTCAGACTCATTTTATATGTCTTGGTGGGTATCTGTCCCTGAGTTTGTGACTATAGTTGTTTCTTGAGCCAGTTAATCATACAGACCTGTGGGTGGGCAAAGAACTTAATTCTTCCTAGTGAATCTGTCCTCATTTACACATCCCCTCATGACCTCCCCCACACAGAAGCTCCTTAGCTCATTGCAGTAAAAGTCTCACATACTTCAAATTAGCTTTTAAGACATTTCAGTCATCCAACAAACATTAACTGAAGGCCTACTATGTACCAGTTTTGAAGCACACATTTGAGGAATCCTGGTTCTTCAGAGGGAGAGGGGATATCAACTGTATAAATAGACAAATTATAGCAAAATATGATGAGTGCTATTTTAAAAGGTATGGACAAAGCTATTTGGCAGCAGATGGAAGAGAGGGACTACTTGAGGACAGAGAAAGGAGCCCAAGCAAGCCTTTTTAGAGATAAGTGACTTGTGCTGGATTTGAAGGATGAAAAAAGGTGAACCGTGTGGGAGGGAGCAGTGGGCATCTGAAGCAGAGGGAATTTTAGTGCAAGGTCTGGAGCCGCAGAGAGGCACGGTGAAATCAGTGTAGACTGATGCAAGGGATAAAGTGGAAGAGAGGAGACAAAGTGTTTAGGCCGGAATTACTGAGTATTGGTCCTAACTCTCAGACAGTGCTATATTCCCATATATCCTTATTGGCATTTAGAAGAGCTAATAGGTAAAAAGAAGCTAAACCTATGCCCAGCACAGAATAAACACTATATATATATGTGTGTATTATATATATATGTGTGTATATACATATAATACACACATATATACACACACATATACTATATATGTATATGTATATATACACACACATATACTATATATGTATATGTATATATACACATATATACATATACATATATACACACGTATATACGTGTGTATATACATATATACACGTATATACACTATATACGTGTATATATACACGTATATAGTGTATATATACACGTATATACACGTATATATACACACACACATATATATGGGTATGACCATTATTATTATGTGCATTCTGGTGTCACATTCATCACTTTATCCCTACGGTTGAGAATATTTAGTACGTATTTGTGAAATGAATGAAGAACTTGCAGTTTCTAAAAAGGAAACGGAGATGGGTATGATTTTCACATAATGCTACACCCAGCAAAAAGTGAAGGGAGGCTGTTTTCTACAGGATTGTTTCAGTCACCTAAAGATCATTTTCCTCTCCCCACTGTCTCCCACTCAGATTACTAGATTACAAATAATAATCAAGAAAACTTGTAATCTCTTGTCTGAATCCTATTTCCAGATATAACCTGAAACTCTAAGCCCTGGATTTGGGCTCCCACTAGCCTTCAGGGAGAAAAGCTCTGGAATGAATTTAAGCAATAGGCTGAGGCACTGCCCATACCTGCCCCAATCAACTCCATCATCATATTCCTACACTAACATAAAGAAGCAATGGAAAGGAGTGAAGGCACAAAGGCTTTGTAAAGGTGATACCTGAATTTCCTAAATTATAAAATTACCTTGCAAAGTCACTGTCTAGCCTCAACATAACTCAATTCAGTTCAATTCCACATGTACTAAGAAAGGTACTATAGGCTGCAGACATCCTAAAGGAAGCTTATTCCATATCACTGGGCTAGAAATTAGAAGACCAGGTTTTTTAACTTTAGGTTTGCTGTTAACTAGCTGGATGGCATTGAGGAAGTCACTTCACCTTTTAGAGCCTCAGGTTCTTCTTTGTAAAATGAAGGAATTAGAATGGATGATCTGAAAATCCTTCCCAGCTCTTACATTCTATAGTTCTCAAATGGTAAATAATATCAATATCATCATAACTACATATTTCTGTATTTCAAAGCAAGTTAAATTCTGGAATTTTTTTTTTCGAGAAATACTTTGGCTCAGCAAATTACCAAGGGTTTTCTATAGTCTGACTACAGAAGAAATTGGGAACCAGAGATCATATCCTGATTCATTAAAAAAAATATGTATTGACAGCCTACTATGTGCAAGGCACTATTCTAGCCACTATTATAGCACTGAACAAAGCCAACAAGGTCATTCTCATGGGACTCACTTGTGCTTTAATTAATCCGCTTCCATAACAAATCTTTGGACAGCAGAACTGGTGATCTAATCGTTTTGTTCTACGTTTTGTGATTTGTGTGGGCTACCTCGGAATTAATAGAAATTAAAACTGCATCAAAAAATACCTGTCTTCAATTTCTCCACCGACCAGGCAAATAGCTGTGTAGATTTTCCTGTAGTTAAAAAGAACGGGCCGGGCGCAGTGGCTCATGCCTGTAATCCCAGCACTTTAGGAGGTTGAGGTGGGTGGATCACCTCAGGTCAGGAGTTTGAGACCAGCCTGACCAACATGGTGAAACTCTGTCTCTACTTTAAAAAAAAAAAAAAAAAAAAAAAAAATTAGCCGGGCGTGGTGGCGCATGCCTGTAATCCCAGCTACTCAGGAGGCTGAGACAGGAGAATTGCTTGAACCTGGGAGGTGGAGGCTGCATGAGCCAAGATGGCGCCATTGCATTCCAGACTGGGCAACAAGACCCAAAACTCTGTCTCAAAAAAAAAACAAAAACAAAAACAAAAACAAAAACAAAACCCAAAATAAACGAACTCCTGGTTTGTGAATAGATTAAGGTATTTTCAAACATGAATTCTATTAACATTTAAGACACTAAACAAAAGGGTTTGAGTTTCCTGTGGCACTAGCATTTAATTTTATCTTTTTCTACGACTGATTCTTTAAAATGAGGTTTTAGATACAGAGCATTTTCTTGCTCTTACAGAATTTGTGACGGTTCTACAACCTAAATGTGATGTGGAATTTGGCTACTGTATCTCAAAAAAGAGACATCTTTACAAACTGTAAAATAAATAAGCAAAAAGTTCATCCTGGGTAGACAGATGTACATGTTAACTACTTAATCTAGGTCGGTGAAATACAACAGATTATACAATTTAAATATGATACTGAAACACATAAAATGAGAGGAACCTTAACCCCTAGTTTCTATAGATAAGAATCCTGAGATTCAAAGACAAAAGTGGCTTGCCCAAAGCAAAGCCAAGATACTTGTTAACTGTAAAGCTGTAATAGGAATCCACATCTGCAGATTCCCTGTTCAGAAATCTAGTTCTACATTAACTATGACAATTTTAATTAATCAAGGATAGAGAGAGGGTACCGGTTGCATCTGATAGACATTGTTGTAGATTAAATGTAAGGTACTTAATGTTTATGGTATATTTCTCCAACAGGATATACAATCTGATATTAAGTATGAGGGACTTCAATAAACTTGAGGATGAAAAATCTATAATAGATATATTCCACTCAGAAACAGGTCATATTCAAAATCTCACTTGTAAGTAGTCTTTCCGAATTTGAAATTCCTTCCCCTGCCAAAGCAAAGTAACAAATTACGAGCTTATTTAACCATTAATAATTGTTGAAATAATGCGAACAGTATCCCAAGATGCACCCTGAACTGGGCACAAATCCTTTTGAGTCCTGGACTCCCTGAAATGGTTGGATGCCTCCAGTGGAGCCCCAGAGACACTCAAACAGCAAGCCAGAGGGTTTTCTGCGTCAGTGATTTCTAAATCAGAGAGGCCTGTATTAAGGATATACGAAAAAATAATTAACCTTTTGAGGTCAAACCCACAGATGACAACCATGTCTTACCCACAAAAGTCTCCTGAACACAGCAGTGGAGTGATCAGTGAGGCTAGAACTGTCTGAACCTGAAATCCCGGCTCTTCTGGAATCAGAATTCAACGCTGCTAGGGAGAAGGATGAGTTAAACCCATCAAAGGTCTAGACTCTCACTTTACACTCGAGAAGTGACTCCAGTCTTTCTCAGATTTCCCCCATATGTGGCTTTCTAGTTTGGAAATAATATTCTATGTGGTGCACATTACTGATGCTCATACACTCCTAAAAAACTTTTTTAAAACAGTCATCTTAATAGTAATTTTGCAAATCTGGTGTGGATTTCTAGAAACCTCAGAGTCTAAACTGTCAAGGTATTGATGCGAGCAGGATTTGCAAATTTGGGGTTTAACAGCCTGATTTTCCTCGGACACCCGGGCGGCTTCAGGTGAATTTGGGTTTCTCACAAAATGAAGTCCCCTAAGTAAATTAAATCGCGTTCTCGAATCTTGGCCTCGGGGCAGGTGGTGGTGGTTAAAGAAGCTATGAAGGTTAGCGGCTTTCTCCAACCCCAAGAGGTCTCGCAGCGGGAGTGCGGCTGGTGTGCGGGCCCGAAGGAGACTCTGCTGCGGGAGGCCCGGCGAGCGCGCCCACCCGGCCGGCTCTCGTGGACCCCGGCGCGCCTCCCTGCCCTCCCGGGGCCCGCCTCGCTCACCGAGGTGGCCGCCGACGATGGTGACGGCGATCTGGTCCATGAGCACCGCCCGGAAGCGCACGTCCTGCTCGGAGCAGCGCTGCCGGAGGGCGCGCAGGATCTGCACCTGCGGGTAGTCCTCGCGGATGCGCCGGTCCGTCAGGAACCAGAGCTGGGAGCACATGGCGGCCAGGGCGGTGCGCCCCGCGCGGCGCGGACCCCTCGGCGCCCCGGGCCGCTCGCTCAGCAGGGCGAGCGGAGGGGCTGCCGGCGTCCGGGGCGAGCGCGCCGCGGCTCCGCTACCGCGGGTGCGCCAGGCGCCTCTGCAGCCCTGACCCAGCGAAACCGCCCGGCCACTCAGCGCCGCCGTCGGCCCCGCCAGCCAATCAGCGCGCGGCGGCGGGGGCTGGCGGCTGCAGAGGCGGCCCTGGCGGGCGGTGCCGGGGAAGGACGGCGGGTCGGGGGCCTGCGGCGGCTGGGGGAAAGACCCGGGCTTCCGTGGTTCCGGGGGGCGAGCCGCCGGCGGGCGCAGGCGAGGCGGAGGAGGGCAGCCCCGGCAGGCCCCGGACCCCCGGTGGGCGTGGCGCTGCGGGCCGGGGTGAGACAGCCGGAGCGGGAGGGGCCGGGGCGGCGGCCCTGTGCGGCTCGGAGGGTTTCTGAGCTGACTGGCCAGCGATGCGCAGTGGGCGGCGGATGCGTCTCCACGGCGATCCCCGGCGCTCGGGGGCTGGGACACGGGCGGACGCCTGCTGAGCCCCGGACAGGGAGGGCCTAGGGGACGTCCCAAAGGAGATTCCGGGGCATGGCGAAGGTCACACGGCTAGGTCCCCAGTTGGACCCTAAAGCATTGGAAGGAGAGGGATTTCTCTGCCGAAATCCTAGCCTGAAGCCCCACGGGGGTGGGGGAGGATGTAGGAGAGGGAGAAGTTGAGTCTTACCCACCTCCCATTCAGATAATTTGAAAGTGCATTTCCTGGGGTCTCAGATTTTCTTACACTGGACATCCCCTCCTAGGTTTCAGCAGGTCTGAGCCTTCACAGACTCGAGGTCGTAAAAAATTGACCTAGCATCCTTTTCAGTTAGAAGGACCACTGGCTGGTCTCCCTTCACCACTCCCGCTCTCCCCAGGCCATACAACTGAGTCATCTTTAAACACTGTCCTTGATCCTGGCCAATTGCAAACCCTGCCTACAGACAATAGTGTTTGAAGCCAGATTTTCCTTTCTAAATAACTGCGGGATTGAAGTTAGCCATCTTTGGAGACTGCATTTGCTCTTCCAGTTCATTAAAATATGTCTTTTTTTTTTTTCTTTTTTGGCTTAGGGAAGCAAGAGTAGTTTCAAGGTAGACCCAGCAATGGCAACTTAGAAATGGGGTAAGTTGTCTCAGGGAAGGCACAGGCTTCTCTGTAAATATTGTGTGTGCTGACTGGTGTCATTTACTCACTAAGGTAAATGACATTTAGGTGTGTGCATTTACTCACTAAGATGAGCCTGTAGGAAAGTTCTGTATACTAGAATTTCAAAAATTATTTTTCAGGCAATTTTTTTTTTTTTTTTTTTTTGAGACGGAGTCTCCCTCTGTGGCCCAGGCTGGAGTGCTGTGGCGCGATCTCGGCTCACTGCAAGCTCCGCATCCCGGGTTCATGCCATTCTCCTGCCTCAGCCTCCGGAGTAGCTGGGACTGCAGGAGCCCGCCACTACGCCCGGCTAAATTTTTGTATTTTTTAGTAGAGACGGGGTTTCACCGTGTTAGCCAGGATGGTCTCGATCTCCTGACCTCGTGATCCACCCGCCTCGGCCTCCCAAAGTGCTGGGATTACAGGCGTGAGCCACCGTGCCTGGCCTTTTCAAGCAATCTTAAGTAAATATTTTGATGTTGCAAAATATCTCCTCCCCCCTTCTATGAATGTATTTTCTTCAAGTAACAACAGTGCCCTATGGATTAGTAACTTTCAAAACTATCTTATGGCAAAAGACAAAATTACAACAAATTTAGTTATAGATTGAATTGGCTTTTGAGATTCATGAATTGGGGTAGCCTCCATTCCACAGAATAGAATGAGAGCTTTCACTGGGCAGTGGCAGAAGAGTGGGTTTTAAAAGAGGGGAGCAAGGAAATAGAGCAATGGAAGAAGAGCTGATTGCTTAACATCAGGCTACTTTGGGTTACTTTTTTGGTAAGGGTTAAAGCAGAGGGGACTTCCTTATTCTGACTCAGGTAAACTGAAATCTCCTGTTTTCAGGAAAACCTGGTCTGTTGTGGGATGTGTCTCAAGTTTGATTATGTGGCATTTAGCAGGAGGGACTCGATTTGGTTTGGTCTGGTCTGTTGTGGCCTAGTGCAAAAGCTCAGTCCAAAACAATGGCCTCCCATAATTTTTGTTTCACACTTCCTAAGCTTGGGCACTAGAACCTCTATGTTCTACATTGGCCTTTTCCTTGATATTTCATGTTATATAT
The DNA here is from genome assembly GCF_028885655.2 of Pongo abelii. Lineage (NCBI taxonomy): Eukaryota > Metazoa > Chordata > Mammalia > Primates > Hominidae > Pongo > Pongo abelii. The sequence continues at coordinate 191,084,127 of NC_071985.2, forward strand.
TTTTTGACCCTGGCTCCTATAGTATCACCCATAGAATATGATGCTTCCTTTAAGGCTTCTATAGTATCACCCACAGGAGGTCTATAAGATAATCAGAACCTTGATTTTCTGGGACGATAATTTACTAAAAGATATATGAGTCAGTGAATTTAAAAGTTACTTATAACCCATTTTCAAAGCCATCCACACTAGACTAGAATGTTTAAGTTAACTGTAAATGGCTATCGAGGTCCATAAAAGCCAGGCTTGAGAAGAGCAGAATCTGAGGATGGGGTCCAGATGTTGTAATCACTTTCTCTGAACTCCCTCACCAGGAGCTCACTACCGCCTCTGTGATCTCCCCTTCTCCAGATGGGACACAAAGACCTGGGACAGTAGCATATCCAGTTAGGAAATGACTACACATGTAGGTGCAATGTTATCTTATGTCACCAGAATTCCTCAAGCACAGAGGCAGCTTTTCCAGGTACAGGTCTGCTTTCTAAGATGTATTACTTTATGGAATATTTCTCCATAGGTGACTCCCAAATTCAAATTTAACCTTGATGTTCCCTGAGCTTTAGGATTTAAAAGGATGCTGTTCTGCCATCACCTCAATATCCCTAGGCCAAACTCATTATTTCCCCCTCCACTCCAGGCTCAACTGTCTTAAACAAAAAGGAAAATGAATTATCTCATGTAACAAGAAACCTGGAGGTAGGTGGGTTAGGATTCTTTTTTTTTTTGAGACAGAGTCTCACTCTGTCATTCAGACTGGAGTGCAGTGGCGCGATCTTGGCTCACTGCAACCTCTGCCTCCCAAGTTCAATTGACTCTCTCGCCTCAGCCCCCGAGTAGCTGGGATTATAGGAATGTGCCATCACACCCAGCTAATTTTTTTATTTTTAGTAGAGGCGGGGTTTCGCCATGTTGGCCAGGCTGATTTCTAACTCCTGACCTCAAGTGATCTGCCCGCCTCATCATCAGTGACCCAGACTCTTTCCATATTTTCACTCTGACAGCCTTGGGCTAGTGCCCCTCATAGCTACAAAATGGCTGCCACAATTCCAGGTGACATACACATACGCACAATGTCCAGCAGAAGCAGAGAGACTATTTCTTCCTGCATGTCTCTTTTCTTAATCAGCAAGGAAAACTTTTCTCAGAAGCCCTCAAGCCGACTTTCCAGTCGTATATGCCCATGTCTAAGCCAGTTACCATCAAAGAAAAGGAAACTATCATGAATGGCTTAATTTCATTATGGTTCATTCCTTGGGGCTGGGAATTAGACCCCCTTCCTCCAAGCACATGGCCATGTAGAGGTGGATGAACTGGGGAAAAATTGGAGGTATTTTAGGAGGACTGAAAGGAAAATAGGTGGCCAGATGCAGTGGCTTATGCCTGTAATCCCAGTACTTTGGGAGGTCGAGGTGGGCGGATCACTTTAGGTCAGGAGTTCGAGACCAGCCTGGCCAACACGGAGAAACCCTGTCTACTAAAAATGCAAAAAAACTAGCCGGGCATGGTGGCGCATGCCTGTGATCCCAGCTACTCAGGAGGCTGAGGCACAAGAATCACTTGAACCCAGGAGGTGGAGGTTGCAGTGAGCCGAGATTGTACCACTGCACGCCAGCCTGGGCCACAGAGCAAGATGCCGTCTCAAAAAAAAGGAGAATAGATGTTGGGAGGATAAACAATGGTGCTTCATATAGATGAAAATATGGTAAATGTATCAGTCAAGATAAGCTAGGTTAGGCTGTGGTGACAAGTGATCCCAAGAGGGCTTACAACAATGAAGTCTTATTTCTGAAAATGTACTCATACATGGTAGGATAGTGTGGCTATCCTCTAGGTTGTTTTTGCGCCAGGGCCCAGGCTGATAGAGCAGTCTTTACTATTTTTTTTTTCAGAGAGAGGATCTTGCTCTGTTGCCCATGCTGAAGTGCAATGGTATAATCAGAGCTCACTGCAGCCTCAAACTCCTGGGCTCAAGCAATCCTCCCACCTCAGCCTCCTGAGAGGGTAGGACTACAGATGCGTACCAGCATGCCCAGCTGTTTTTCTTTTTTTGTAGAGATAGGGATCTCACTGTGTTGCCCAAGCTGATCTTGAACTCCTGGCCTCAAGTGATCTGCCTGCCTCAGCCTCCCAAATTGTTAGGATTACAGGCATGAGCCACTGCACCGAGCCCAGAGCAGTCTCTATCTGGAACATGTTGGTCTCTCATGGAAGAAGGAAAGTGATTATGATGAACCACATGCTGGCTCTTAATACTTGTGCTTGGCACTTACACATGGTCAGGTCACATCTTCTTGGCCAGACCGAGTTCACCTGGCCACACCTGATGTCAATGAAGTAAGGGAAATATAATCCTTCCCTGGGAAAGGCAGCAAAAATTTGTGAACAATTGTGATCAACTATACAGTCTGCTACAATCGAAGACCAGAAATAGCCAAATCCTGCTCTGCTAATCATCCCTCCTCTCCTTAGGGTTCCCAAGGGAACTATATCCAAGAAAAATTGGAGTAGAGACCCAAGGATCATTTTATTCATAGCTGAGCTAGCACCCAACAACCTCTAAAGCAGAGCTCTGCAAAAAGATGGAGTCGAATTGCATGGCTTAGGTTTAAGGCTGAAGCGATGCTTCCTAATTCCCTGCCCCACCCTCCCCGCACTGTAAGTTTTGGGACCAGTATGCTTAGGCATGCCTACAGAAAGAGAGGGGAAGATGATCAGGTCTGCAAAGCTTTACTCATCCAAGTATGTGCTAAATTCAGACTGGTCTGGGCCTACTCAGAAGGAAATGAGGGCTAGGCACAGTGGCTCATGCCTGTAATCCCAGCACTTTGGGAGGCTGAGGTGGATGGATCACCTGAGGTTAGGAGTTCGAGACCAGCCTGGCCAACATGGCGAAACCCCCATCTGTACTAAAAAAGAATTAGCTGGGCGTGGTGGCGGGCGCCTGTATAGTTCCAGCTACTCGGGAGACTGAGGTAGGAGAATTGCTTGAACCCAGGAGGCGGAGGTTGCAGCGAGCCGAGATCATGCCACTGCACTCCAGCCTGGGCAACAGCGGGAGACTCTGTCTCAAGAAAAAAAAAAAAGAAAAGAAGAAAATAGGGAATGATCCTTTAGCACAAAGTGGCCCCAACCACTAGTGTGGACTAATTAATATCCTGGTTTGATATTGTGATATAACAAGGGATATATATTTTGGTCTCTGTCCCCAGCTCCTGACTACATCTCCTAAAATCCTTGTAATTTCCTAAGTGATAGGAGCTGTAGGAGCATCTTTTCCTGAAATACTGGGTTTAGTCCCTGGCTCCTGAAACAGCTCCAGAATGATAAAGTTGTGTTATTCCTAACAGGCCCCCTTCAACCACACCTGAGTTTATGTTAGTAAGGTGACTTTTGGAAATCTCCCAAAGATGAGGAGCTGGTTACCAGAGGAACCAACCATGTGATTACAGAGTTGGAACTTTCAACCCCACCCACTCACCCACCCCAGCCTCTAGAGAGAGGAAAGGGGTTGAAGGTTAAGTTGGTCACCAATGGCCAATGATGTAATCAATCATTCCTACTTAATGAAGCCTCCATAAAAACCCTAAAGGACAGGCCAGGGGCCATGGCTCATGCCTGTAATCCTAGCACTTTGGGAGGCCGAGGTGGGCGGGTTGTCTGAGCTCAGGAGTTTGAGACCAGCCTGGGCAACATGGTGAAACCTTGTTTCTACTACAATACAAAAAATCAGCTGGACATGGCAGCGTGTGTCTGTACGTCTGTAGTCCCAGCTACTCGGGAGGCTGAGGCAGGAGAATTGCTTAAACCCAGGAGGCAGAGGTTGCAGTGAGCCGAGATCACGCCACTGCACTCCAGCCTGGGCGACAGAGCTAGACTCTGACTCCAAAAAAACAAAAAAATCCTAAAGGACGGGGTTCCAAGAGCTTCTGGGTTGGTGACTACATCAAGTTGCTAGGCGATGGTGCATTCGGAGAGGACGTGGAAGTTCCTCGTTCCTCACCCCACACTTTGCCTATGCATCTCTTCCAAGGCTCTTCCTAAATGGTATCCTTTATGATAAACCAGAAAACATAAGTGAAGTATTTCCCTGACTTCTGTGAGCCATTCTAGCAAATTTTTTAAACATTTATATTATAGGATCTAGCTCTGTCACCAAGGTTGGAGTGTAGTGGCACAATCACAGCTCACTGCAGCCTCAACCTCCTGGGCTCAAGCAATCCTCCTGCCTTAGCCTCCCAAGTAGCTGGGACTATAGGCATGTGCCACCAAGCCCAGCTAATTTTTTAAAATAATTTTTTTGTATAGATGAGGTCTTGCCATATTGCCCTGGCTGGCCTCAAACTCTGGCCTCAAGCAGTCCTTCTACCTCAGCCTCCCAAGGCACTAGGATTACAGGTGTAAGCCACCACACCTGGCCATTCTAGCAAACTATTGAACCCAAGGAGGGGGTCGTAGGAAGCCCCAATTTATAACTAGTTAGTCAGAAGCACAGAAGGCCCAGACTTGTGACTGGCATTTGAAGTGAGGGCAGTATTATGGGACCAAACTCTTAACTTGTAGCATCTGATGCTAGCACCAGTAGATAGTGTCAGAATTGAATTGAATTGAATTGTAGGATACCCAGTTGGTGTATGAAAAGAATTGGAGAATTGCTTGTTGTAGAAGAGACCCACACATTTGGTGTCGAAAGTGTTGTGTGAGCACATAAAAAAATACTTCTAGGCTGGGCGCAGTGGCTCATGCCTGTAATCCCAACACTTTGAGAGGCCGAGGCAGGCGGCTCACGAGGTCAAGAGATCAAGACAATCCTGGCCAACATGGTGAAACCCCATCTCTACTAAAAATACAAAAAATTAACTGAACCTGGTGGTGCACGCCTGTAGTCCCAGTTACTCCGGAGGCTGAGGCAGGAGAATTGCTTGAACCCAGGAGGCGGAGGTTGCAGTGAGCCAAGATTGTGCCACTGGACTCCAGCCTGGTGACAGAGCAAGACTCCATCTCAAAAAATAAAAAATAAAAAATATTTTCCTTTGGCCTGAGCTTTGACCAATCAGGTTAGTATCTCCTTCTTCCTTGTGAACATAGCCGTAAGAGGACAGGGGAGAGGAGATAATTCCTCTGTTCCCACATTTTGTTCTCTCTTACTCCATTGGGAAGATGAGTGGAAAATTCTCCTACCAAACAGAATATGTGCGTTGTCTAATTACCTCCCCATCTAGATTAAACCTCTCAAGGTCAGGGGCAGTGCATCATGCATATTGTTTCTACATGTGGTAGGCACTCAGTTTCTGTTGGTAGCAATTGTGGTTGTCATTTAAGAAAACATCATTGCAAGTTCAGTTTACAAAACTGTGGCCAATACAGATATAGCAGGCTTTCGTAACCTGGGGTTTTGGGGCTTTATTTCTTATCTTTCTTTCAACCTTCACTATATATTGGCATAGAAGGGTATTGAGATATGGGACTGGACAGTAGAAGGAGTGTTTTTATAAACATTACATATGTCCCCAAGAAGATAGATCTGCCAAGTATATAGAAGATCAAAATTCAAGTTACCTTGATAAATTAGAGAAATGGTCATCAATAGCAGGTTAAAATGCACTAAAGTAATTGGATTGTTCCTAACACAAAGGATAAATGCTTGAGGGGATGGATACCCCATTCTCCATGACGTGATTATTTCACATTGCATGCCTGTATCAAAACATATCATGTACCCCACAAATATATACACCTACTATGTACACAAAAATTAAAAATTTAAAAACTTACATAAAATGCTCTAGGATAAATGGAAAAGTGGTATAATTAAGGAGTGAAAAAAAAAGCATCACATGGCCAGGTGCAGTGGCTCATGCCTGTAATCCCTGCACTTTGAGAGGCCGAGGCTGGTGGATCACCTGAGGTCAGGAGTTCAAGACCAGCCTGGCCAACATGATGAAAACCTATCTCTACTGAAAATACAAAAAATTAGCTGAGCGTGGTGGTGTGAGCCTGTAATCCCAGCTACTCGGGAGGCTGAGGCAGGAGAATCACTTGAACCTGGGAGGTGGAGGTTGCAGTGAGCTGAGATTGTGCCACTGCACTCCAGCCTGGGCAACAAGAGCAAAACTCCATCTCAATTAATCAACCAATAGCATCACAACAATAGAATTCAAGGGAAAAACTGACCACACAGAAATGTGGCCAAGAAGGGTCTTATAGATGTGACAAACCAGTAATGGAATGTGTAGAAAAATTGGGGGCTATATTAACAGAAGCCTGGGAAGCCAAATTAATCTTCATATCTCTGGGACTTAGCACAGTGTGTGGCACACAGTGGATATTGATACATATTTATTGAAAAAAAGTGTGACATTGACTTTGGTCACATCATCTTTGCTGTTCCCTGCCTCTGAAAAGTATTCGCGTAACCAATTCCTGTCCACCCTTCAAGACCCAGCTTAGACACAACTTGTTCCCTGTTGCCTTCCCTAGAATTCACCTCAACCCCAGCTAGAAGAAAGGGTTCCATTTCTGAATTATTGTAAGCATTTAATAAGCAATTATTTTAGTAATGTGCACTCTGATTGCATATTGGGTGAATGATAATTCTTAAATTATGGCAATGCAATCTATATAATTTTTAAATTATAGAATTAATAAGGGAGGGTGTGTGAAATTCTAGAATTTTAATCTCTGGCACTGTCTCTGACTTTCCTTGCTCTAGTTTTTTTTTTTTTTTCAGATGTTATATGTCATCCAGATATCAGCCTCATCCTCTTATTCAAGCTCACACCCCCTGTGTCCTCTCATACAAGGGCCTTAGTGAACCAGGCAAAATTTACTGAAGTAGAGACACAATTCACATCATGTAGCTTGCAACAATTCATTTAGTAATCCATCTATAAACTATTTTCCAGAGTAACCTCTCTGGTTCTGCTACTAGAGTGTTTTTTCTACTCTTCTCCACCCTCCAAGCCTCCAGCTTTGCTGCTGTTAACTCTCCCACTCCAGAGCCTCTTCCAAATTCCTCAGCCCTTCATAACTCAGAGGAAAACATTTTGTCCCAGCTCATACTTCCAAAAAGTGTACCCTGGACAAATGACTGTGTTCAGCAAAACAGAAGTTCTTCCAATTAGAGGACCCATCCTCTTCAGAAAACAGAGGAGGATCATAAATACATTTTCCTTTCTGCAAACATAATTAACACAAAATGACTAAGTGGGGTTAGTCAACAAAGTCTTATTGGCAGGCTTGTTGGAGTCAGCTTTTGAAGGTGGCCATGGACATAGTTTTGCAGGGTGGAGTGCAAAGAAGGCATTCAGGTGTTTGCTGGCTGCAATCCTGCTCTGGATGAACTTGGCTCCTAGAACCAGGTAGAAGTTTATAGTTTTCAAGGGACTTTTCCTATCTCTCCCAAGACAAGGCTGCATAGTTGCTTATCCTGCTGTCTGCCAGCCTTAGCTTGACTCAGCTATAATCATTAAGGATAGACATTTGTTGTCTCAGCCTTTCCTAGCCTCTTAGCCATTTCTGACCAAGTCAGGAATTAGATTAGAAGCCTCAATACTGTTTCCTTCCCTTCCATGTTAGGATACAGGCTATGCTGCTATAACATAGACCCTCTAAAAGAGTGAGTCAATAAGAAGTTTATTTATTTCTCACTTAATAGTCCAGTAAGGTGGATGTCTCACTATACAGATAGCTCTGCTCCACTTGTTCATCTTGGAACCCAGGTTTCTTTCATCTCAGTGTGCCACCTACTCCAGGATGTGCTCATTGTTTGCATAGTTGAGCCTGGCTCACTTGGCCACATCTGTGTCTAGACCTCTGGAAGGAGAAAGAAGGGAAAGAGAAGGTGGAGAGCAAGTAGCTTCCTTTTAATGACATAACATCAAAGTTGTGCTCTTAACTTCCATTCACATCTCATTGGCTAGAACTTGGTTGCATGGTCACATCTCCTGCAAGGAAGGCTGGGTAATATATTCCCTAACTGGACAGACATATGCTCAGCTAAATTTAGTGGAGGAGAGAACGGCTTCCATTACAAAAAGGAAGAGGAGAAATGATGATAGGGATGATGAGCAGTTTCCACCATACTTCCCCATGGCCTGTGGAATAAACTTCTTAGCATGGCATAAGAGACCCTATGGGACCTTCAGCTTTCCACTGTAGTAATACCCAATTACTTGACATGCCCTGAACTTGCTTTGCTGTGTTTCCCCTCCATGACTGTTTATGGTAAATTTTTCTCACCTTTCTTTGCCTGCTAGAATCAGCTCAAATAACATCATCTCCAACAAGTGTTCCTAAACCTGGGGCAAGTGACTCTTCTTTGTCTTCTCATAGCCTACTATGCATTCATCTCCTCTGGCACTTGTCAAATTCCCCCACTGACTGCAAAAGTTTGAAATCATCTCCTTTCGGCTCTGTCACCATCTAGATTGTAAGCACCTTGAGAGCAAGTATGCTATGTCTTAGTCGTATTTGTACCTTTAGTTCCTAATTTGAGCTGAATTCCTTTTGCCTACCAGTGGGTGAAAGATGTTGCGCCATTGCCTGAGCCCTTGCATGCTCACTGGGTTGTAGCTTTCATCTGCAATAGCCAGGCTGTATTAGTAGACATTCTTGTTCCCATTGGTTTAGAAGCGCTAGCCTGAGACTGCTGCTGGTCTAGGATCCCGATCCTCTTGCTAGTCCTTGTGAATTTCCTTCTTTGAGGAGCCTAAAGCTTGTTTTTGTTACCCCTAGGGGCTAGCTGCTAAAGGGCATGACTGCCATTTACTGCCTTTGATCTTGGAAGCTCTTGCTGCTAGGCTTCACCTGCTATGGATTTTCCTCATGGTGAGACCTGGGGGAATTCATTTCTGGTTTATTGTCTTTGGACACTGACAAATGATCGTTTAGGTAGATCATTCCTCCCAATTCTGCTCCTAATGGGCTCTGGCCATTTTCCACTTGTCACTGCGAAGACTGTATCCTGCCTGACTTGTGAATGTTTTCCATTTTAAGATTGATAAGTATTATTGGTACCTTCTATTTTAAACTAACTGGTCCATGATGAGAATGGATTAACGGCTTTGTGGCATATCACTGGCACAAAAAGCAACTTGTACAGACTTTCTTTGGATGAATATATATATATACACACACATACATATACATATCTACATACGTGCTTAAAATATGAATATGTGAGCATGCAAACCAGGGTATTGAGAAGGTTATTCATATGGTAGATGTTCTTTATTTTATAAAAGGGCTTACTAGGAAGATCTTATGCCTTATTTTCTATCTTTTTTGATATAACTTTGGTAATTGTTCAGCAAGGCAGAATTCCCAGGTCAGATGGATGATTTGGACAGCCACATAATCTGCCCTTCTGTGTGTCAAAGCTATGGATCAGAACAAGGAGATTTAACCTTAAAAAGTAAGCAATTTAGTCAGATTGTCAAAAGAACTCAGTAATATCCAGGGAAGTAAGAGGCAGGGAACTCTAGTGTTCTTGATGAGCTGAAAATGAATTGCTAATTTGTCATGAACTGAAAATTCTCAATTCCAAAAGGTCATGGAAGAGTCACAGATAGGTCCCACCTGGGCAGCTCAAGTACCCAGAACCCTTCCAAGTTTCCCTGCCTGTATTAAGTTAGAAGTTATTCATTCACAAATGACAGAAATCCAAGTTAGCATAAGCAGCAAGGGAGTGTACTGACTCACAGTCCTTGGAAGGCTAGGAATGGACTTCAGTCACAAGTAGATCCAGAGACTAAAATGCATTTTCCAAATTGGCCTTTCTCATTTTTTTCAATCCCAACCTTCTTATTCTTCATTGATCCCATTCTCTTCTATGGGAATTACCTTCCTCCACAAAGCAGGGAAGATAGCCCTCATTCACATTCTAAATGTTCTTTATCTGGAAGGCTGGATAACTTTTCTTCTATCTCCAAATGAAAAAATTCCCAGGAAGAACTTTGATTGGCCTGACTCAAGTCACATTCTAGCCCTGGACTAGTCATTGTGGCCAAGAGTACAGGGTACGATTGGCTGGGTCCTGTGGCTGGGGAGTGGGGTGGTATAACTACCAGCCTCGTCAGACTCAGAATTCATGTGGGTCACACTCTCTTTTCTAATGCTGAGACTCTCTGGTAAATATCTCACATGTTCGCACCAAACAGCCCAGGCTTCATTTCATACTTCTGCTTGTTTCTACTCTTGATGTTCTGCACTGACCACTGCTTGCTTTTAGTGTGGACACCTGCTTTGTGGTTCCCTTAGACTGCCACTAAAACCACTTAGCTGGACCACTGTTGGCCACTTTGCTGCTCAGGCCACTGCTTGTGCTTTTTTTCCCGGACCTCCTTTCAGTGGTCTATTTGGAGAAGTGCCCATGGGGTGTCTCAGATACTCTGGCAGGGACTAGTTCATGCAGTTGTGTAATTAGGAACAGTTATATAGGTCGTTCAGTGCGTAAGAGCATCCCATGAAAGCAAACATGGGAACTGAAGTCTAGCATGAAATCCAGCTTACTATGCTACACACCTACCTTTATGTGTTCTCCGGGTAGAAGACATAGTTTTTTTATTTGCGCAAGGGTACCAAGCCACCATGCATCAGGGAGAACATATTACTTGAGCTGATTCTAGCAAGCAAAGAAACGTGAGAAAGATTCACCATAAATAGTCATGGAGCTAAGACACAGAAAAGCATGTTCAGGGAATTTCAAGTAATTGGATATTACTAGAGTGGAAGCTGAAGGTCCCATAGGGCCTCTTATGTCATGCTAAAAAGTTTATTCCATAGGTCGTAAGGAAGTGACGTTTTATTTTATTTTATTTTATTTTATTGAGAGTCTCACTCTGTCACCCAGGCTGGAATGCAGTGGCGTGATCTCAGCTCACTGCAACCTCCACCTCCTGGGTTCGAGCAATTCTCCTGCCTCAGCCTCCTAAGTAGTTGGGACTACAGGTGTGTGCCACCATGCCTGGCTAATTTTTTTGTATTTTTAGTAGAGACAGGGTTATGCAATGTTGGCCAGGCTGGCCTTCAACTCCTGACCTCAAGTGATCCACCTGCCTCGGCCTCCCAAAGTGCTGGGATTGCAGGCGTGAGCCACTGCGCCTGGCCAGGAGGTGACTTAAAAATTCAGACAAGGCTGGGCGCAGTGGCTTACGCCTGCACTTTGAGAGGCCAAGGCGGGCAGATCACGAGGTCAGGAGATTGAGACCATCCTGGCTAACACGGTGAAACCCTGTCTCTAATAAAAATACAAAAAAAAAAAATTAGCTGGGCGTGGTGGTGGCTGCCGGTAGTCCCAGCTACTTGGGAGGCTGAGGCAGGAGAATGGCGTGAACCTGGGAGGCGGAGCTTGCAGTGAGCTGAGATCACACACCACTGCACTCCAGCCTGGGCGACAGAGTGAGACTCCTCCTCAAAAAAAAAAAAAAAAAAAAGAAAATTCAGACAAAGTTTCCCTGCAGGCTAGCAGCAGCATAACTGGCTGTTTCCTCTGAAAGGTTAGGAACAACTACATCTCTTCTGTTTGCCATTGTATCAGAAGAATGCCACTACCATAAACATAACATTGTGAGAGCAGCCACTACCATAAACATAACATTGTGAGAGCAGCTAGGGGCACAAGCCCACCTCACCTGTCTTTGTTAGGGCTGCTATACTAATATACCATAAATTTGTTGGCCTACAAATGACAAAAATGTATTGCTCATAGTTCTGGAGACTGGGAAGTTCAAGATCAAGGTGTTGGCATATTAGATGTCTGATGAGGGCCTATTTTCTGGTTCATAGATGGTAACTTCTTGCTGTGTCCTCACATGGCGGAAGTGGCAATGCGGCTGTCTGGGGTCTCTTTTATAAGGGCACTAATCCCAATCGTGAGGGCTCTGCCTTCATGACCTGATCACCTCTCAAGTCCCCACTTCCTAATTCCATCACATTGGTGTTAGGTGTTAGCATATAAATTTTGGGGGGACAGAAACATTCAAACCATAGCACCACCCCATCATCAAACTACATCTTCATATATGATAATCTCAGCAATGTGAATAAAACTATTTTGAATAATTGACCTTCACACTGATTTGCCAACTAAGTCACTTGGACCTGGTGAAAAGCAAAAGTCAGATGAGCCATACCCCTTACTTGGAAAAATTAATAGTGATTGGCCCTGTCCTTTCTTGCCTGGGAAGGTGACAACATACAATCAGTATCTTGTATTTATTTTGTCATATCTTGCTGAAGCCTACATATTTTATTTTTTTTATCTTGAAGCCAACTGAAGGCTCCTAGGTGCAGTTTTTATTTGACTACATCAGATAATTTAGTTATATTCAATGGAAGGGAGTGTACTGTATATAGCATAGATTAGGCAGACTATGTAGGAGACAACATGGGTAGTAGGAAAGAAACCATCGAACTGGGAGACCCAAGTTCTTGTCCTGCCTAGCACTGCTAACTAGCTAGCATGTGACATTAGAAAAGCCACTAAAACTGGCCAGTCATGGTGGCTCATGCCTATAATCCCAGCACTCTGGGAGGCCGAGGTGGGCAGATCACCTGAGGCCAACAGTTCAAGACCAGCCTGGCCAACGTGGCAAAACCCCGTCTCTACTAAAATATAAAAATTAGCCGGGCATGGTGGCAGGCGCCTGTAATTCCAGCTACTTGGGAGGCTGAGGCAGGAGAATTGCTTGAGCCTGGGAGGCAGAGGCTGCAGTGAGCTGGATCGTGCCACTGCACTCCAGCCTGGGCAACAAGAGCGAAATTCCATCTCAAAACAAAAAAACAAAAATAGAAAAGCCTCTAAAACCTCACTAGCCATCTGCAAAATGAAGGGCTTTAGATAACCTCTAAGGCCAGCTTTAAAATGCCATCATTCCATAGTCTCATTGGAAGTGTCACTAGGCTGTTCAAGAAACCCATAGACACCAGGGGCCAAGGACAAATCAGCTGCCCTGAGCCAACTACCGAGAAGGAACAAGCCCAAGCTGGTGATAACCAGAGGTGCAGACGCAAAGTGTGCACTTGTCTTCCAGGAAGGTGTTTGGTAGCTGGGCACAGGGGCAATGAGAGATAGTGTTGGAAAATAATTTAGTCATGGGTTCACTAAATGTTCCTTTCAACCTAGGTTTAAGATAAATCTAAACATTCCCCATCAGTTGCTTTTTTGGGGGGGCGGGTGGTGTCATCATATCTCTAGGGAAATATATTCCAAAGACCTATGCACATAGTAAAGCTCTCTATGGTACCTTTAGAGGCTGTGCACAACTTCACAGACAACTGGTAACGTTAGGATAAAGTATTATATTGTTAATCCTGGCTAGTTAGGAGGCTGAGGTGAAAGGATTGCTTGAGGCCAGGCATTCAAGACAAGCCTGGGCAACATAGAGAGCCCTCCATCTCTCCTAAAAGAAAAAAAAATATGTTGTAGCCATTCTGGATAGTTCCAAATGTGGCCCAAAGGGTACTGGCTATCTTCTGGCCTTGCTTGATCTGTGATGTTATTTATGTTCATAAGCTATAATCTGTACTCTGTTGATGGCACAGCTTGGATTCCAGATAGCCCCTTAGTTATTTACAAGAATAGGAGAGTGAGTCCTGGCCTATAGGAGGTAAGACTCAGACTAGATCTGTATAATATACATCACATCTCCAGAGACTGCTGACAAGCCATATGAGACATGGAGGAAGTCTTTCAGAATACCGCCATTTCCAAGAGATAGTACCTGTCTATGTACCAAGTCCTATGTCCTAGTAAAAGAGCCTGGGCTAGGCATGGTGGCTGATGCCTGTAATCCCAGCACTTTGGGAGGCCAACGCAGAAGGATCGCTTGAGCCCAGGAGCTCGAGACCAGCCTGGGCAACAAAGTGAGACCCTGTCTGTACCAAAAAATATAATTTTAAAAATCAGCCAGGCTTGGTGGTGCATGCCTGTAGTCCCAGCTGTACTCTTCGGAAGAAAGCGTTGCTATGCACGGCCCACACTAAGGAGTGGGGTGGTATGCTTGCTTCCTTCAGGGCAGAGTAGCTACATAAATTATTTTGAATTCGTTTGCATGGGAGATTCACCTCTTCTCCTCATTTACTTATTCTTCAATCACTTATTTATTTCATTCAGTGACTTCTGCTTTCATCCAATTGGCTGTTCCTATCTGCAAGAGAAATGGGAAATGCAGTTTTTCATGTGGGCGCATGGTTCAGAATTTGGAAGGAAAGAGTCACCCCGGATTTCATGGATATTTATTTTGTTCATTGGGTTATAATCCAATACTAATTTGTTTATTTTGTTGCTCAAATTGTTCCAGCTTTGGCCATTGAGAGTTCTTTCAGTTGGTCCCTGTTTCTCTCTAACATATTCCCATCATTGTGTTATTGTGGTTTTTGGTTTTGTTTAGTTTTGTTTATGTTGCTTTTTCCTTATTTCTGGCACTAGAAGATGTTTCAGATTCATCTTGTATATTTTCTGTCCTAATTTTGGAACCAGCCATTTCTCCAAGGCCTGTGGTTTATTCCTTGATTTGCATATTTCCATTTAAAACAAACTCCTTAGAAAGTGGTGATATCAGCCAGGGCGCGGTGACTCATGCCTGTAATCACAGCACTTTGGGAGGCTGAGGCAGGTGGATCACTTGAGGCCAGGAGTTCGAGACCACCTGGCCCACATGGCGAAATCCCATCTCTACTAAAAATACAAAGATTAGCCAGGCGTAGTGGCAGGCGCCTGTAGTCCCAACTACTCAAGAGGCTGAGGCATGACAATAATTTGAAGCTGAGAGGCAGAGGTTGCAGTGAGCTGAGATTACACCATTGCACTCCAACCTGGGTGATGGAATGAGACTCTGTGTCCAAAAAAAAAAAAAAAAAAGAAAGAAAGTGGTGAGGGAAGTTGAGAGGAGAGGAGAATGGGCGGGACCTACCACCCCTCTCACTTCCTATTGATTCAATTGTTTTACCTTGCTTAAGCAAATAAAAGTTTGAAACTCATATTTATTTCCTATTGTTGCTATAACAAATTACCACAAACTTTGTAGCTTGAAACAGCAGACATGCATTATCTTATAGTTTTGGGGATCAGAAGTGTAGAAATGGGTCTTATGGGGCTAAAGTCAAGGCAGGGCTGTGTTCCTTCTGGAGGCTCTAGGGGAGAATCTGTTCCTTGCCTTTTTCAACTTCTAGGCGCTGTTTCTTTGCCTTCCTTGGCTCATGGCCTCCTTCAATAATGACATCACTCTGACCTCTGTCTTTGTAGTCAAATCTCTCTCTTCAGCTTCTCTCTTTCATCTTTTAATGACCCTTGTTATTACATTGGGCCCTGTATTACTTCATTCTCACACTACTATAAAGAAATACCTGAGATTATGTAATTTATAAGGAAAAGAGGTTTAATTGGCTCACAGTTCTACAGGCTGTACAGGAAGCATGGCTGGGGAGGCCTCAGGAAACTTACAATCATGGCAGAAGGCAAAGAGGAAGGAGACATGTCATACATGGCTGGAGCAGGAGGAAGAGAGTGAAGGAGGAGATGCTACACACTTTTAAACAACCAGATCTTGTGAGAACTCACTATTATGAGAATAGCAAAGAGGAAATCCACCATCATGATCCAATCACCTCCCACCAGGCCCCTCTTCCAACATTGGGGATTATAATTTGACATGAGATTTGGGTGGGGACAAAAATACAAACCATATCAGGCCCACTCAGATTATTCAGAATAATATCTCTATTTTAAAACCTTTACATTAATCACATCTGCAAAGCTCCTTTTACTACGTAAGGTAACATAGTCACAGGTCCTGGGGATTAGAACATGGATGTCTTTGTAGGGGTGGGAGTGTCATTATTCTTCCTACTATAAAACCTTAAAACCAAAAAGTGGCATCTGCTGATAAATCACAGTTTTACCTTCCTTTATGCTACACAGGACACTCAAACTCTGAATGTTTTCAACAGCCGCAGACAATCATTTCTTCTTTTTCCAAAAGGAGATGATAATAACAGTATTATTTAATAAACCATTCTAAAAACCTTATGTTGCTTTTTGGTATTTTGCCAAAAACGTATCACAGTTTTCCTCACTTATTCTACTGATATTTTCCTCAGTAGCAATTTAGAACGTGTAGGTTAAGTAGTACATATGGTTGATTTCCTATTCTCATTAAATGATCTCTTAAACTTTAAAGGCTGAAATGTTTATACGGGCTTGTAGGTTCATAATGGCCCACAGACATATCTATTCCTTGTCTTCTATGTCTTTTCCATCCTGATAGTCTAAGACCTCATCGGGCAATCATATAGATGAGAGAATGCAAGCTATGTGTCCCACAAGGTAGACCTAATGCATTAGACTTACAGTTAAATAATTGTGGATTTCTTTCCAAATGAAAAAAGTTACATTAATGAATATAATTTGTTGTAAGTTTCAAAAATGTTCCCTATTCATTTTCCTCAACATTGGTACCTCTTTCTGCTTGTCTGTCAGTGTATGCTAGCTGACAACAAAAGAAATGAATAAGAAGCCAATTAATATTAATAGAAAAAGTCAGAGATAGGGAATAAATTATGTCTAGTTTGATAGGCCATGGTGTGTTTCTATAATTTTATGTTGCATACATCTAATAGAGAACTATTTTGCTAGCTGAAATGCTTTCTCACGTAAAGAACTCTAGATATAAAAAAAATTACCTTTCCCTAAATATGGTGGAGCCAACTACCATTTTTTTCATTTTATTGCAGATACTTTACAAAAATATACTATTTTCCTCTTGTAAAAGAGAAGTTTCCTCCTGGAAAGGCAAGAATATGGGCTTTGGAGCTAGATAAATCGGAGTATTAACATCTTACTAGTAGTATGACTTTGTTAGTTTTTTTAAAATTCCCCTCCCTCCCTCCCTCCCTCCCTCCCTCCCTCCCTCCCTCCCTTCCTTCCTTCCTTCCTTCCTTCCCTCCCTCTCTCTCTCCCTCTCTGTCTTTCTCTCTTTCTTTTTTCTTTTTCTCTCTTTCTTTCTTTTGACAGGATCTCACTCTGTCACCTAGGCTGGAGTGCAGTGACACAATCATAGATCACTGCAGTCTCAACCTCTTGGGCTCAAGTGATCCTTCTGCCTCAACTTCCCAAGTAGCTTGGACTACAGGCATGCACCACCACACCCTGCTCATTTTTAAATTTTTTGTAGAGATGGGGTCTCACTATATTGCTCAGGCTGGTCTCCAGCTCCTGGCCTCAAGTGGTCCTTCCACCTCAGCCTTCCAAAGTGCTGGGATTACAAGTGGCCGATCTAGTTGTATGACTGAATACATCACTTAACTGAATAATTTGTAAGAAATTACATGTGATTGTTTGTAGAAGATACTAATTAAAGCAACTTAAATACAAAAGAGGCATATTTCTTCCTCAGAATAAAGAAGAGCAGAGTTAGGCAGTTCAGGGTTGGTGTGGCTGCTCCTTGGTCATTAAGCATCCAGGATCTCCCCTTTCCTTGTGCTCTGCCATCTTTGGCACACACCTACATGTTCTAGGTTACTCTTGGTCCAATATGGCTTTTGAAGCTCTAGCCACCTCATCTGCCTTCCAAGCAACAGAAAGGACAAAGGGAAGAAGGGCAATAATGACAGCGTTCCTGGAAGCCTACCCAGTGACTTCTGCTTACATCTAGTTGGCCACTTTTATCTGCAAGGGAAAGGGAAATGTATTACATGTAATAGTTATTAGTATGGGGTTTCAAGAAGCCAATTAAACCACTTGGAGGAAATAGGCAGTGTGCTACCCCACCAGTATAATAGAGAAATATTATGTGCGAGTCGATCCTTGATTTAGCAGCAAAAGCATAAGAACAATAAATATCTTGGACTTAAATGTAAGTAAGCTAGTTGAAATGTTTGTAGAAAATACCCTAATGCATATTCTCTCTCTCTCTCTCTCTCTCTCTCTCTCTCTGTCTCTCTTTTTGGAGTCAGGGTCTCACTCCTGTCACCCAGTGGTGCTATCATTCCTCACTGCAGCCTCAACTTCCTGGGCTCAGGTGATTCTTCCACCTTAGCCTCCCAAGTAGCTGGTACTACAGGTGCGTGCCACCACACCTGGCTAACTTTTTGTATTTTTAGTAGAGACAGGGTTTCGTCATGTTGCTCAGGCTGGTCTCAAACTCCTGGACTCAAGAGATCCACCCACCTTGGCCTCCCAAAGTGCTGGGATTACAGGTGTGAGCCACCATGCCTGGCTGCATTTTCTCTTAATAATTTGGATTATTTCCCTGCCACACCCTTGCCTGTACTGTTATTGAATCAAAGTAGGCGAGGGCTAATGCCACGTAGGAAGGAAAAGGGTATTTGGTAGAAGAATTCCTGAGAGACAGGAAGGGAAAGCAGGAAGTTCTTCTGATAATTGGGAAAAGCAGAGTGTGTGAGAGACAAAGGAGTGGGAGGCCAGAAATAAGTGATTTGGGGATACAGATCTGGTGAAATTCCAAAACATGGCTCATGCCCACTTTCCAGATTTTATTTCAGGTGATGCAGGTTCCTTGGGACAACCCTGTATTGGGGTTGGTACCATGTTCAGTATGACTCAGGTAGCAACGGATGAGGGAGAAGTCTGAGAGCAGCCTCCCAGGATCCCACCAGTACATCATGTCAAGGAAAGCAGTCAAGAGTTCCTTGGATTCCTCAGGGGACAGATGGTGCTGAGGGGAACCACTTGGCTGCAGGAAGCCTTGGGTTGCATAAGCAGAGCACAGAATGCAGGAATGAGGAATCTCAGTAATAGGCAGCAAAATGATGCCATCAAAGATAAGATACAGCCAGACTTCCCTCTGTCAGCTTCAACAGTGGGACAAGGGACATCTCAGGGAAGGCCACAGGACAGTGTGGTATTCTCCTCCTGCTTTTATGAGGGGAGAAAACAGCCAGCAGGGAGTGTGATTTTTTTTTTTTTTTTTTTTTTTTTTTTTTTTTGAGACAGGGTCTCATTCTGTCGCCCAGACTGGAGTGCAGTGGCGTGACCTCGGCTCACTGTAACCTCCACTTCCCAGCCTCAAGTGATTTTCCTGCCTCAGCCTCCTGAGTAGCTGGCTAATTTATTTTGTATTTTTAGTAGAGACAGAGTTTCACCATGTTGGCTAGGCTGGTCTCGAACCCCTGACCTCAAATGATCCACCTACCTTGGCCTCCCAAAGTGCTGGGATCACAGGTGTGAGCCACCGCACTCAGCCGGGAGTGTGAATTTTGAATGAATTAAATTCTATTTAAACTCACAGAGACATAAACACAATTTAAAAATTTCCCCCTGCTATTAGTAGGAATTGATGCTTGAGTCTAAAATAGGAGTCATTACAGAAAGTAACAAATGTTAACATTCTTTCGCACATCTGAGTCATAGTATGCAAATTTCTGTCCTGCTACATGACACAAGGTCTGTATAAAAAAAGCACATGTATAGGTCAATTTCATTTATAAACATAGCTTCCAAAATCTTAAATAAAACACTGGTAAATTTAATCCATTAGGATAGTAAAATAATAATACATCACATCCAAGTATTGTTTAGTCCACAAATGTAAGTGTAATAGATTTCAAATAGGAAGTTTCCACCAGAAACCCTAAGGCAGTAGATATTAGATGGCAAAATTGTCAGCATACCCTTCTGCGGGAGTTTCAAAGTAGATAATCAAAAACCAGTTGCACAGTTCTCAAGCCCCTCATCCTCAGGGAGGTAAAGAAATGTTGCTGTAGGGCTTCTTTGAAGAGGACTTTTCTGGAGAGACATAAGCTTGTGAGGATTTCTCCTCCCTCTCTCCCAATAAGCAGGGTTGGGTGATACTTTCTTTTTCTTAAGCCAAGGGGGAGCCATTTCAATGGGACCACCTGGAGACCTTGCTATGTAACTCCTGCAGGTAGTGGGATGCAGTGGACCGATATCTAACTCTTGCCTAGGACATGTGAAAGGCAGTGGTGGACTAGCTAGCTGTTCCAACTACAGGAGTGAAGGTCAAATAAATGATTATATCAACTGGCCTGCACTCCAAGAGTTTGTCAGGGTGGAAGGTTTCTTTGGAAGGAGAGCTGGCTTAAACCCTTTAAAATCTTGCCTAAGAGGATTGCCTGGAAGAGCCATGGAACTCCTAACAGAAAGACCCAGTGTAGACTGGACCACCAAAAAACAGAGGCTGAGATGAGAGTAGCCAATGAAAGGGAGATGGTATCACCTGAATTATATAAGGTACAACAGAATCTTCCTACTGAGTCTTCTGCAGAATCTGTAAATGTGTCCTAAGAGAGGAATAGTTAGCTTTGAAGATCTGCCAGTCCCAGAAAGCTTGAAACTATTTAGCAAACCTTAGAGAACCAGTATGTGAAAATGGAGACTAAACTAAATTCAACTGCCTCTTTTTTTCTTTTACCATAACTTGTTTTCTCAACTTTCCCACTCCCCTTCTGCTATACCCTCCCGTAGAAGAAATTGATGCTCTATTCCATGTCCATGTTTTGTTGAATTTGCTCCCTTTTTTTCCTCTGCCTAGGATGTTTGTACCCCACCTCTTCTGGTTCACTCGGTCCTCCAGAAAACCATCAGCACCGAGGTCAATGAATAACATAGGGGCCTTTAATCTGTGTTAAGAGATCTTAGAATGACTATCACAAAGGCCATTTATCCAATGTGATCAGTCTAGAAATGGAACCATTCCATTAAAGCAGGGAATCATAAAATATGATCTGTACTTATTTTAAATATTTTAAGTTCAAACCCATTTATATACATCCATTCACAGGCCTTCAAATGTGAGGCAAGCTTGTGTTTCTTTGTACAACAGTCCACTGATTGGAACTCTGTATTATCATTCTTGAACAAACCACTCACAATATGCATTTTTATGATTCTTCAGTTTGGGTTTCTTTGATGTGCAAGAACTTAAACACACCTGGGAAGATGTCTATGTGTAGGACTTTAAATTACTTAAAATTGTTTACCCAACTATAGAGTTGTTTTGTTTACATTTATTTCAACAGTTGTTTTCGCTTTTTTTTTTTTTTTTCCAGCAACTCAGTCAGTCTTCAGTCTTCACTGAGTCTTTCCAATGAATAGGGGAGCCACAGATGACGGCCAATCCCCCTTCTAGCTCCTAGTGGGCTCTTTGGCTGGATCTGGAAACCAAATTGACACCAAGCAGATGAATAAAAGTATACAAATTGTATTAGTTTTACATGTACATGGGGATCTTTATGAGTGAAGTCTGAAGAAATGGCCAAAGCAAGATACTTTCATACTTTTTAGACAAAGAGCAATAAACTTGAGAAGAAATGACCCAGAACTGTGCTCCGAGAGAGAAATATGTTTGAATATCTACTGATCTCTCAGGAGAGTTTGAAACTATTTCACAAAAATGTTTCCCAAACCTGAGAGAAAATAAAATCTGGCTAGGGCAGTAAAATTTTCTAGGGGAGTCGTTAGGAAATACACAGAGGGGTGTAATACAGGTAAAAGCTAAGGGTAACTTCACTAGGTATGTTTATTCAGGCCCATTGCAGCCTTCGATTCCAAGTTTCTAGTGATAAGGGCTATTTCCTTGCTCTGGTATAGAGAGGGTACCCCTCCCAGAGGAATCTGCCTACATGCAGGAAGAAAAATGGTCAGCTCTCGCCCTTTCTGAAACTACAATTTCTCCAATGTTTTCTTTTTTAAAAAATGTTTTGGCCAGGTGCGGTGGCTCATCCCTGTAATCCCAGCACTTTGGGAGGCTGAGGCGGGTGGATCACCTGAGGTCAGGAGTTCGAAACCAGCCTGGCCAACATAGTGAAACTCCGTCTCTACTAAAAATACAAAATTAGCTGGACATGGTGGCACAAAACTGTAATCCCAGCTACTTGGGAGGCTGAGGCAGAAAAATTGCTTGACCCTGGGAGGCGGAGGTTCTAGTGTGCCAAAATTGCGCCATTGCACTCCAGCCTGGGCAACAAGAATGAAACTCTGTCTCAAACAAAACAAAACAAAAAGTTTTTATTTTGTAAAGATGGGGTCTTGCTATGGTTTTTGTTTTGTTTTGTTTTGTTTTTTTGTCTTGAGACAGGTTCTCGCTCTGTCACCCAGGCTAGAGTGCAGTGGTACAATCACAGCTCACTGCAGCCTTGACCTCCCGGGATCAAATTATTCTCCAACCTCAGCCTCCTGAGTAGTTGGTACTATAGGTACATGTTCCCACACCAGGCTAATTTTCATATTTTTTGTAGAGATGGGGTCTCACTATGTTACCCAGGCTGGTCTCGATCTCCAGGGCTCAAGTGATCTGCTCACCTTGGCCTCCCAAAGTGCTTGGACTACAGGTGTGAGCCACTGCACCTTGTCTCCAATGTTTTCAACTTGAAATAATAAATATACCAATCTGGCATATTTTGGGATGGCACATTCTTCTCTCCTTCAAAAGCATTCCACTTAGTTAAAAAAAATTAATGAAATGGTGCAAAGTTAAGAAATTAATGAATGTTGCAAACATACAAAGAGAAAAACAGAATGGATACCTGTTCCCACACCCAGCTACATGAATGCTAACATTTTGTCATACTTCAGATTTTTCAAAAAAGAATAAACATTTCAGGTAGAAGTGAAATCTTCTGTACACTCCATGCTGATCTCATTTCTGTTCCTCTCTCCCATCTATAACAACTATCCTGAATCCTGTATTTAGTTTTCCCATATGTGTTCTTATACTCAAAATACGTGTGTCATAAATATATGGCTTTGTTTTACATATATATATGTATGTGTATATATATATATATATTTTTTTTTTTTTTTTGAGATGGAGTCTCACTCTGTCGCCAGGCTGGAGTGCAGTGGTGCGATCTCAGCTCACTGCAACCTCTGCTTCTCCTCAAGCGATTCTCCTGCCTCAGCCTCCCAAGTACCTGGGACTACAGGCACGCACCACCACGCCCAGCTAATTTTTGTATTTTTAGTAGTGACGGGGTTTCACCATATTGGCCAGGATGCTCTCGATCCCTTGTCCTTGTGGTCTGCGTGCCTCAGCCTCCCAAAGTGCTGGGATTACAGGCGTGAGCCACCGCGCCTGCACATAATTTAAATCTATATATAAATGGTATACTGTATGCATTATTCTGCAACTTGACTTTTTTTTCTCTCATCATTATGTGTTTGACTTACCCTTGTTGATGTATGCAGCTCTGGTTAATTCATTTGAACTGCTGCATAATATTCTATTTTGTGAATATACTAAAACTTATTTATATTTTCTCTTGTTGAATATCTGAGTTGTTGCCAATATTTTCTATTACAAAAAACACTGCAATTATCATTTTTATATACATCTCCTTGTATACAGATGTGTGAGGGCTTCTCTAGCCTGGCAAATATAGCAAGACATGGAATTTCTGAGTCAAAGCACATGCACATCTTCACCTTCACAAATACACTGTCATTTTCTAATAAGTTATTACAATTGACACTCTCACCAGCAGTGTATGAGAGTTTGTTGCTCTATATCCAACACTGGTATTATTCTTTTTTTTTTTTTTTTTTTGAGACGGAGTCTTGCTCTGTACCCCAGGCTGGAGTGCGGTGGCGTGATCTCGGCGCTCACTGCAAGCTCCGCCTGCCGGGTTCACACCATTCTCCTGCCTCAGCCTCCCGAGTAGCTGGGACTACAGGCGCCCACCACCATGCCCGGCTAATTTTTTGTATTTTTAGTAGAGATGGGGTTTCACTGTGTTAGCCAGGATGGTCTCGATCTCCTGACCTTGTGATCCGCCCGCCTCAGCCTCCCAAAGTGCTGGGATTACAGGCGTGAGCCACTGAGCGTGGCCCAACACTGGTATTATTCTCTTACGATTTTTTCCAATTAGGTGGGTGTGAAATGGTATCCCAAATGGTTTGTTTAATCAATAATAAGGTTCATTATCTTTTATATGTTTATTGGCCATCCGGAAGTCCTCTTCTAGGAATTCCCAGTTTCTGTTCTTTACCCATTTTTTCTGCTCTTCATCTTGTATTCTTGATTTGTAGGAATTTTGTTATAAATTCAGCATAACTGCCGGGCGTGGTGCCTCATGCCTGTAATCCCAGCACTTTGGGAGGCTGAGGCGGGCAGATCATGAGGTCAGGCGTTTGAGACCAGCCTGGCCAACATAATGAAACCCTGTCTCTACTAAAATTACAAAAAATTAGTGGGGCGTGGTGGCGCGTGCCTGTAATCCCAGCTACTTGGGAGGCTGAGACAAGAGAATCGCTTGAACCAGAGAGGCGGAGGTTATAGTGAGCTGAGATCGCACCATTGCACTCCAGCTGGGCGACAGAGAGAGACTCCGTCTCATAAATAAATAAATAAATAAATTCGGCGTACGTTTTCTTGTCAATCAAATGAATTACAAATATCTTTTTTTTTTTTTTTTTTTAGAAACTGATGTTTATTTTCCATCAACCATTTTTCCATGTTGTTTAAGAGCCTATGCAAGAACAGCTTAAGACCAGTCAGTAGTTGCTCCTACCCATTCAGCGGCCTGAGCAGTGGGAGCTGCAGACCAGTCTTCCGTGGCAGGCTGAGCGCTCCAGTCTTCAGTAGGGAACCGCGAATAGGCACAGAGGGCACCTGCATGCCTTCAAACCAGTCTGCAACCTCAGGCTGAGTAGCAGTGAACTCAGGAGCTGGAGCAGTCCATTCACCTTGAAATTCCTCCTTGGTCACTGCCTTTTCAGCAGCAGCCTGCTCTTCTTTTTCAATCTCTTCAGGATCTCTGTAGAAGTACAGATCAGGCATGACCTCCCATGGGTGTTCACGGGAAATGGTGCCACGCATGCGCAGAACTTCCCGAGCCAGCATCCACCACATCAAACCCACTGAGTGAGCTCCCTTGTTGTTGCAAGGGATGGCAATGTCCACATAGCACAGAGGAGAATCTGTGTTACACAGCGCAATGGTAGGTAGGTTAACATAAGATGCCTCCGTGAGAGGCTGGTGGTCAGCCCTGGGGTCAGTAACCACAAGAAGCCGTGGCTCCCGGAAGGCTGCCTGGATCTGGTTAGTGAAGGTTCCAGGAGTGAAGCGGCCAGCAATTGGAGTGGCTCCAGTGGCAGCAGCAAACTTCAGCACAGCCCTCTGGCCAGTATTCCTGGAGGATATAACACTGACATCAGCAGGGTTTTCAATGGCAACAATAGCACGAGCTGCCAGCAGAAGCTTCTCCCAGGTCCTCTTCAGATTTATGATATAGATGCCATCACTTTTCCTTTTATAGATGTACTGTTCCATCTGGAAGTCAAGATTGGTGCCACCTAAGTGGGTTCCTGCTGCAAGGAACTTAAGGACATCCTCCTCCTTCATTTCCAGGACATCAAGGGCTCCGGACATTGTGAAAGTTTCCCTTTAAGTTACGACGGGAATCCAGAACAACGCCTTATGGACCCCTCTGCAGATAGCGCGGAAAGTACAAATATCTTCTCTCAGAGTGCAGCATGTAATTCTTCTGTTTCATATCATCTTTTGTTAAATACATGTTTTAAATTATAGGTAATCATACATATCAAAATTTTCTTTCATGGTTTATGCTTTTTTTGTTTTAAAAAAACATTTCCTATTCTGAGAGAAAGGTTTTTCTACATTCTCTTCAAAATGTTTTAAAGCTTTATTTTACATATTTAGGTTTTTATTCCTCTTAGATATGATTTTGGATATGGTGTGGTGTAGAGACCTTTTTTTCTATACATGCAACTGTCTACCCAGGTTCTCTGAAAAACAGAGCCTGAAATACCACCTCCATGCTAAGGTATTGAGAGGGGCAGTCCCAGGCCAACAAGAGTGAGGGGAAAAGGGAAATAAGGCATGGAAGAAAAGAAAGCAAATGCAGGATACCATGTTAGAAGCTGGGCACAGCTTCCTAAGGAAATTCAGCCTGTGGCTTGGTTACCCAGGACATCTTCCAGATGGGTTTCCTGGAAGTGCTACACCTCAGAATTGTGCATCAGAGACAGGAGAAAGGGTAAATAATTTATTTTCTGGCTCCACTTCTGTTTGTTCTTGGTTGAAGTTTGCTCTACGGGGAGTTAGTTAACTTCTGGGCTGTGTTACACAGCTTCTCTGTGTAACCAGTTGGCAAACCAGTCTTCAGTGCTGTTATATGGTGCTTTATGCTTTATCTGAGATTGATGGGGATGGGGAGACTCTCTATGAGTCTGGTAGGGTGGGACCTGGGCACCAGAGTCATTGTGTCTTCTGATGTACTGAGAGCAATGGAGGCCAGGCTCTCACTCTGTGGGGAGATTGAGAAGTGTTGGGAGAGGAAGGAATGTCAGCAGCCCCTGGGGCTCCCCAGGGGGCAAGTATATTATTTTGGTCCTTTAGAACAACCAATTTTCCATTTATTGACTAATTCATTCCTTCCCTCTACATTTGTAATACCACCTTTGAGCATGTCAAGTCTGTGTATATTCATGGACTTCTTTCTAGGGTCTCTTTTCCATTGCATTCAACAATTTGTCTATCCCTAAGCTAATGTCATACCATCTTAAATCTTATAACTTTAAAATAAGGCTGGGCACGGTGGCTCATGCCTGTAATCCCAGCACTTTGGGAGGCCGAGGAGGGTGGATCACTTGAGGTCAGGAATTCGAGACCAGCCTGGCCAACATGATGAAACCCTGTCTGTACTAAAAACACAAAAATTAGACGGGCATGGTGGCGCATGCCTGTAATCTCAGCTACTCGGGAGGCTAACGCACAAGAATCACTTGAACCCAGGAAGTAGAGGTTGCAGTGAGCCGAGATTGCACCACTGTACTCCAGCCTGGGTGACAGAGCAAGACTCAGTCTCAAAATATAAATAAATAAAATAAAATAAGTTGATATGTGGTGGCACAGTCTTTCTATGTTGTTCCGCATCTTCAAAATTATCTTGTCCTTTTCTACTTCCAAATGAATCCTAAGATCAGACTGTTTAGTTCCACAAAAAGTCATACCTGGATTTAATTTAGAATTATATTGAATTTATGGACAAATCAGGGAAGAATTTACATCTTTATGATATTGAACTCATGAATCTGGTGGATATCTTCATTTATTCAGATCTGTGTATGTATTTGTATTCGTTCTTCAATTTTGGAATTTTCTTCACAATGATCTTACATAATGTTTGTCAGGTTGATTTCTAATAATCTTTTTATTTGTGTCAGTATTGTGGATGAGATCTTCATTTCTAATACAGGTTTTAATTATTTATTGATATTGAAAGTCTATTGAGCCAGGCATGGTGGCATATAGCTGTAGTCTGAGCTCCTCTGGAGGCTGACGCAGGAGGATCACTTCAGCTCAGGAGTTTGAGGCTGTAGTACACAGTGATCGCACCTGTGAGTAGCCACTGCACTCCAGCCTGGGCAATGTAGTGAGACCCCTGTCTCTAAAACAAATAAAGAAAGAGAAAAGAAAAAAGAAAGGCTATTGATTTCTTTATTGGTCTTGAATATGGCAAACTTGCTAAACTTCCTTACTAGCTTTAATAGATTCTATTCTAGCTCGGGTGTGGTGGCTCAAGCCTGTAATCCCAGCACTCTGGGAGGCTGAGGTGGGCGGATCACCTGAGGTGAGGAGTTCAAGACCAGTCTGACCAACATGGTGAAACCCTGTCTCTACTAAAAATACAAAAATTAGCCGGGCGTGGTGGTGCATGCCTGTAATCCCAGCTACTCAGGAGGCTGAGGCAGGAGAATCACTTGACCCAGGAGGCGGAGGTTACAGTGAGCCAAGATCATGCCACTGCACTCCATGCTGGGCGACAGAGCAAGACTCCATCTCAAAAAAAAAAAAAAAAAAAAAAAAAAAGATTCTATTTTATAGATTATTTTGGGTCTTTGTATGTAATCAATGATATTATCTCTATATAAGGACCATAGCTAGACTTTTAATTCCAGTTCTAAAGATTTTTTAAAACCATGAATCAGTGTTAAATGTTGATGCCTTTTCTGTATTTATTGAAAAGGTCGTAGTTTTTCCTCCTTTAATCTGTTAAAGTGGTATACTACATCAATAGATTTTAGGATGCTGCACTTCCTTGCATTTCTAGGATAATCAACACAGTCTTTACAGAAACAACTCTCATTCTTTTGACATTTACAGTACATTGGTTTATATAACTATATTAAATAAATTAGTTAGAATATCAACTACACATGATGTCAATAGGTTATTAAATAAAATACAACTGACTCCGGATGAGCATGAAACTCAAGTGCACAACAGCCCATTACCTATAAGGCTTCACACTGATGGTTCTTTTAAGATAGTAGGAAGAGTATCAGTTAAGTGGAAGTCAACTAGAAAGTGTCCACTGTTTAGGGAAATTAGTGATTGTGGCAACATACCCACTCTATGCCAACATGATTTGTTTCTATTCAACTAAATTCAAGAAATAGTTATGGAGAAACTACTATATATTAAGTACCATGTTAGGCACCATGGCTAAACACAAAGGTGAATCAAGCAGTTTCTATTCACAAAATATTTCCCAACCTAGTAGACAGGTTAAGTAAGATCAAGTGCTTAAATATCTCATCAAAATACAAAGCAGAGTAAGACAGATGTCCAAGGAAATACAAAAGTTATCACATATCATGGAGGGAAAGTGTAACTTGGGGAGAGGAGTAATCAGGAAAGGAGTTTTGGAGAAGGTAGATTTTGCAGTGAACTAAGTGGGAGGTTAGACCATTGGTGTCCATCGCAGCCAGCCCTTTAACTGATCTCTATTAGTCTCAGCAATCCACTTTAAAAGCAATGAGAGCTATCCCATCTGATCTGTTCTGATGATCATTTCTTTTCTTGCTGGACTTGCACACAGATTCTCCCTTTCTGTCCAGCCCTTTCATGTGAGATGTCCATCCCCTAATCCTTGGAACCTGTGAATGTATTAATTTACGTGGAAAGGGAGAATTAAGAGTGAAGATGAAGTTTGAGGTTGCTAATCAGCTGATCTTGAGGTGGAGAGATTGTCCTGTATTGTCTGTATTGGCCCAATGCAATCACAACGGTCCTTAGAAATAAAAGAGGGAGGCAGGAGAGTGAGTGTCAGAGTGATGTGACATGAGAGAAACTCGACTATTGCTGGCTTTGAAGATGGAAGGGGGCTATGAGCCAAAGAATGCTGGCAGCTCCTAGAAGTTGAATAAATCAAGGAAATAGATTGTCTCTTAGAACCTCCAGAGGAATGTAGCTTCTGCAAAACCTTGCTTTTAGCCCAGTGGAACCTATTTCAGGCTGCTGACCTCCAGAGCTGTAAAATAATACATTTATGTTATTTTAAGCCATTAAGTTTGTGGTAAGTTGTTACAACAGCAATAAGAACTAGCACAAAAGATTAATAAAGGCAACCAGGATAAAAAACAGGTTTGGAAGGAAAGCTCATAGCTTTGCTCATGTTGAGCTGAAGAGCTAGTGTCTGTCTGTGAAAGGCCAGCAGGACAGTGGAAATGTGGGTTTGAATCTCAGAAAACAGGCTGGGATTTGGAACCTTAAAATCATTTCATGATGGGGATATGTGACACCTAGAGCATGGGTGAGACGTTTTTAGGAAAAACATTTAGATCAGTGCTGTCAAATGGAAACATAACACAAGCTGTGAACGCAAGCTACACATGCAATTTAAAATTTTCAGCAACCATATTAAAAATCTAAAAAAAAAAGTGAAATTAAATTTTAATTATGTATTTTATTGTACTAAACATATCCAAATTGTTTTTTCAACATGTAATATAAAATTATTAGATATTTTACATTTTTACACAAAATCTTTACAATCTGATATGCATTTTACGCTTACAGCACATCTCAGTTCAGCATGTCTATAAATAATTTCATGGGCTCAATAGCTATCACGTGGCTAGTGGCTATGGTACTGGGCAGTGCAGTTTAGAGAAAGAGCAGATACGAAGGGTGGAGCTTTGAGAGACACCTGCATTTAGGAGACGGGAGAAAGAAAAGGAGCCAATAAAGAAGTAGACAGGGCCGGACACAGTGGTTCATGCCTGTAATCCCAGCACTTTGGAACACAGAGGTGGGTGGATCACCTGAGGTCAGGAGTTTGAGACCAGCCTGACCAACATGGTGAAACCCCATCTCTACTAAAAATACAAAAGTAGCTGGGTGTGGTGGCATGCGCCTGTAATCCCAGCTACTCAGGACGCTGAGGCAGGAGTATCACTTGAACCCGGAAGGTGGAGGTTGCAGTGAGCTGAGATGGTGCCACTGCACTGCAGCCTGGGTGACAGAGCAAAACGTCTTAAAAAAAAAAAGAAAAGAAAGAAAGAAATAAACAGACATAGGAGGATAGTCAAAATAGTGCAATGTCTCAAAATCCAAAGGAATTTTATTAGGGAAATGTACGGATGAAAATTTCAAAGGCTCTTCTTCAGTGCTCTGGCTCATTCAACTCTTATATTTGAGAGGTTTTCCCTCCTCTCTGAAGTGCAGCTCTATGCTACAAAGTCACTTTCATTTCCTCTGGCTTTTTAACAGTCTCATATATCCATCTAAACATAAATTTAGGGGTGCCATCATAGGTGGCTGGGGATAGCAAGGTGACTAAGGGAAAGAAGAAAGGAGCATTGAGGTGGTTTGAGGTTGTTGGAGGATGTGATGATTTAGAACAGGTGCCTGGTGGGCGTAAGATGGAGATCATGTTACCATGACAACTGATTATTTCATTGGTCCAATGACCAGTTGCCATGGTGACAAAATCTTTGTGTCAGTGTGACATGGATCCCAAGGGAGAGAATGCTTGTGCAAAGGACCCCTTCGCTCATTGGTAAAGCTTTTATATTTGCAATGATTTCTGCATTGCTTGATGAAGCCTCCTTCAGGAACTTCAATCAACATTGATGTCCCCTTCTCCTTATTGCTCATTTATAGCAGTCAAACCACATGCAAAATGCACACATTTTCATTATTCATGTTCTACATACTGCTTTCTTATCTGACATTCCTTAATTGTTTTAGTACTTTAATCTCTTTCTCCTAAACAGATATAATCCCACTGAAGGCAGGGATTATTCTTATAATTTAGTTGTATTTTCAAAGGACTGGGAGTTAGAGGGAAAAAGCAGACATGCCTTGGGCACCAGACATATCTGGGTTACATGCCACCTCTGCTTTTGCCATTTGCCTTAGATATTTCCTAATGGACTTAGGAAAGTCATTTTATCTTCCTGAATTTAGTTTTCTTCTATAAAATGGGGATATTAAAATTTGCACTGTGGGGTTGTTATGATGATTAGAAATATCCGAAATGAAGTAGTTGGCCTACAGCAAGAACTGAATAAATGGTGCCAGTTATTACAACATGGTTCCTAGCCCAGTCCTGGATGCCATGATCAGTACTTAGCAATACCTGATGAACAATAAGATAATGATGACAAATAATACCATGGTAACAGTAGGACTAGATTAATTTTAGGGTTTCTTAAAGATCAGTTGTCCTATGGTGGCCCAATTATATACCAGCTGCAATTCTTAACTTGCAACCCAAGTTATGCTAATTGTAACTTCTTGGGAGGAAAAATTTTTAAGTATTTAACTAAGAAAAATGAGAGGAAAGAGAACCAGATATTTTGTGCCTTCTTGATGGAAAAACATGAGAAAAATCACATATGAATGATCCAGCCTCTGGATCCAAGTACTCATTTACACAAAACACAGACAGGCCTGGCGTGGTGGCTCACATTTGTAATCTCAGCACTTTGGGAGGCCAAGACAGGCGGAATCACTTGAGGTCAGGAGTTCGAAACCAGCCGGGCCAACGTGGTGAAACCGCCTCTCCACTAAAAATATAAAAATTAGCTGGGCGTGGTGGCGGGCGCCTGTAATCCTAGCTACTCGGGAGGCTGAGGCAGGATAATTGCTTAAGCCCCGGAGGTGGAGGTTGCAGTGAGCGGAGATGGCATCCCTGCACTCCAGCCTGGGCAACAGAGCAAGACTCCGTCTCAACAACAACAACAACAACAAAAAACAAACAAAAAATGGAGGGCAGAGATACATGTTAAACACCACAATAGGGAAACAATTAGCAAAATCCATACTGTAGAAATACTACAGGAAAAATGGTGTGGTTTCTTCAACAAATACATTGCAAGAAAAAATAATGGAAAAGGAACTTACAAAATAAAAAAAGATTTAAGAGACTTATTAATTTCCACGTGTGGATCTTACTTGAGCTTTGATTCAAACAAACAAAATTTTAAAAAATTCATAAGGTGATTGAAAGTTTAAATACTGACAGGAACAAAGACATATCTTAATACTAGTGACTTCAAAAATTCTCATTCATTTTTAGATAAGTTAATGGTATGTTTTGTTAATAAAAGAGTTCTTATCTTTTGGAGATGTATTTTTAAAATATGTGTGTATTGTAGTATGAAGTCTGGAATTTGCTTCAAAGTAACACAGAAGGGACAACGTGAGGGTGAGGGTAGGGATATAGATTAAAAATGTTAGTTATCTGAGGCAGGTGGATCACCTGAGGTCAGGAGTTTGAGACCAGCCTGGCCAACATGGCGAAACCCCGTCTCTACTAAAAATAACAAAAATTAGCTGGGTGTGGTGGCACGTGCCTGAAGTCCCAGCTACTTGGGAGGCTGAGGCAGGAGAATCGCTTGAACCTGGGAGGCAGTGGTTGCAGTGAGCCGAGATTGCACTACTGCACTCCAGCCTGGGTGACAGAGCGAAACTCCATCTCAAAAAAAAAAAAAAAAAAAAAATAAGGTTAGTTACTACTTGATAACTGTTGACGTTGGAAAATGTTGGTATATGAGGATTCATCATATTACTTGCATATCTGAAGTTTCTCTATATTTAAAACATTAAGTGCATCTATCCAAGATTATATGCACAATAAAGACTTACATATAAGGAAATGCAGAATATTATTTAATACAATGTTGGACAAATGCATTGTGATGGTTTAATGAATAAATTAATGTGTATTTCCCCTAGCTAGACCTTCATAGTCAGGTTTCTACATTATATACATAAATGATATTTTTCTTTCTTTCTTTTTTTTCTGAGATGGAGTCTTGCTCTGTCGCCCGGGCTGGAGTGCAGTGGCAGCAATCTCAGCTCACTGCAACCTCCGCCTCCTGGGTTCAAGCGATTCTTCTGCCTCAGCCTCCGGAGTAGCTGGGACTACAGGCGCGTGCCACGATGTCTGGCTAATTATTTGTATTTTTAGTAAAGACGGGGTTTCAGCGTGTTAGCCAGGATGGTCCCAGTCTCCTGACCTCCCGATCCCCCTGGCTCAGCCTCCCAAAGTGCTGGGATTACACGCGTGAGCTACCGCGCCTGGCCATAAGTGATACTTTTCTATTGCAAATTATAGTTAGTATTATTCATAATGTCTTAGGTTAGATTCCTTGAGAAAAAGACTCTGAGAGGGAGTTTTGTCGGCAAGAAGTTTTTTGTCGGGTAGGGTAAAGTGGGGGTGTGCTTTTGTGTTCAACCCTAGTGGATAGGAATGGGCGGAGGAAGGATCTGAGCAGTGATACAGTTGCCATACGTATCTCATCTGATCTCACCTCACCCAAACCCTAGGGAGCCTGAGAGATGGAAGGCGCTTTTCAAATATGTCCCACGTTGAAGAATGGAGCCAGGCCTTTATCCTTGGAATCATTCTTCTGCCTACTTTGCCTCAACAAACTTGAACTCATTTTTCAAGGATGTGGTCAAGTGTTTCTGTATCTGCAAACTCTTCCTTCAAACACTCACCCTTGCCTGGGAGGCAGAGGTTGCAGGGAGCCGAGATGGTGCCACTGCACTCCAACCTGGGTGACAGAATGAAATCCCATCTCAAAACAAACAAACAAACAAACAAAAAAAAAAAACCAACAAAAAATGCTCACCCTCAGTCAGATCAAATTCCTTCTTCCACTATCCTTCCTATATGAACCATACAGGGGAATAGGAAGAGCTAACATTTATAGCACTTCTCATGTGCTAAGCACTGTGTTAAGCAGTCTACCTGTGCGTGGTTTCAGTTAACTCACAGCATACCTAGACAGGTAGGTACAGATGCTCCTTCATTTAGGATGGGGACTACATCCTGATAAACTCATCAGAAGTTGAAGATATCCTAAGTCAAAAATGCATTTAATACACCTAACCTACCGAACATCATAGCTCAGCTTTGCCTATCTTAAACAGGTCCAGAACAATTATATTAGCCTACAATTGGGCAAAATCATCGATCATAAGGCCTAAATAATAAATAATAAAATAAATGTATTATTTTATAATAACATGTTGAATCTCTCATGGAAGAGTATTGTACCACATATTGCTAGCCTGGGAAAAGATCAAAATTCAAAATTCAAGTATGGTTTCTACTGAATGCATATTGTTTTCACACCACTGTGAAGTCAAAAAATTTTAAATCAAACCGTCTTAAGTCGGGGACTGTCTGTGTTATTATTATCCCCATTTACAGATGAGGAAACTGAAGCTCAGAGAGATTAAGCAATTTGCCTAACTAAAATCGTTGAACTAGTGAGTGGCAGGGCTGGCCATTTAACCCCAGACAAGGGAGCCCACATTTTTTTTTTTTTTGAGACAAAGTTTCGCTCTTGTTGCCCAGGCTGGAGTTCAATGGCGTGATCTTGGCTCACTGCAGCCTCTGCCTCCCTGCAGCCTCCACCTCCCAGGTTCAAGTGATTTTCCTGCCTCAGCCTCCTGAGTAGCTGGGATTACAGGCACGCGGCACCACACCCGGCTGATTTTTGTATTTTTAGTAGAGACGGGGTTTCGCCGTGTTGGCTAGGCTGGTCTTGAACTCCTGACCTCAGGTGATCCACCTGCCTCAGCCTCCCAAATTGCTGGGATTACAGACGTGAGCCACCATGCTGGCGGGGAGCTCTTACTCTTAATTGCTATTATGCTATACTGCCCCCTAGCTACTGCTTTTATCTTTGTACTCCCAGCACTTAGCACAATACCTAACCTAGAATTAGCACTTAATAAATATTTACTGAATAAATAAATATTAATTTCACCAGCATTTCTAGCAAATTTCATTTTAGAAAAAGATCAACTCCAGATGAAATTTGTAGAAATAAGGGTGGTATATTTCATGGTAGCATGGAACAAGAAACCCCACTAGAAGAGTTAAGCTTGGCTATACTTAACACTGCAGAAAAAGAGATCTAATGGGGGCAGTGGACATAGTATAGGCCATAAATTAACTGCTAAATAGTTAAGAAGGGAAATACTTTACTTAAGTACATTAAAAGAAACTTTGTCTTTGTGTGCGCGCGTGTGTGTGTGTGTGGGTGCACATGCCTTTTTAGCATATTTTGCTTTAAGAATCATTGCAAAAAGAAACATTTCTTATTTATTCTACCATACTAAAGTGGGGGCAAGCCATGGGTGAATCATGAACTTAGATGAGATATAATGAAAACATCGTAAGTCAGTAAGTATTCAAAATAGTTGCTAAAAGGTGGAAATGAGATCCTTTAGGAAAGGTGAAAGACATAGGAATTACAAATAAGTTTCCTTTAAGTAGTAAAGCAACTCTTCTTTATTTTCACTGAAATAGAGTATGAGATGACATATTTAAGCAGTCTGTGTGGTGTGTTAGCAAAAGGAGGGATTTCAAAGTCATGAATTGATGCTCAAGTCTTTATATTGCCATTCACTAGCAAAGTGACCTCAGTTTCCCTTGCCTATGAAATGAGGAGGATAATCTCCAACTCTTACATTACAGGGATTTATTAATATAAAATATTACTTCCTTTTTCTGTTTCCTGTTTCTGATGGAAGCCATTGTTCCCTCCTCTGAACTTCTACAGACATCAACATTTTGCCAGTCTTGTTGCATCTATCTCTCACATCTTTTTTTTTTGAGATAGGATCTCTGTTGCCCAGGCTGGAGTGCAGTGGCGTGATCAGGCTCACTGCAGGCTCAACGTCTGGGTTCAAGTGATCCTCCCACCTAGTAGCTGGGACTACAGGTGTGTGCTACCACGTCCAGCTAATTTTTGTATTTTTTGTAGAGATGGAGTTTTTCCCACGTTGCCCAGGCTGGTCGAGAACTCCTGGGCTCAAGCGATCCACCTGCTTCAGCCTTCCAACGTGCTGGGACTACAGGAGTGAGCCACTGTGCCCGGCCCTCAAATTCTAATTATGCCAACATTGTCATACTCCAGAATTAGATGCCTGTTATGTTTGCAGTATTGTCACTTCTTAAGTGAATAGTAGAAACAACAGGTTGAATCTCTTCCTAGTTTTGAAGAACTGATCACAGATCTGAGCAGTCCTAATTAGTTCTCAGGACTCTCTTCAATGCTTGCATCAAGGACATTCCACAGATGGTTTTTCAATTACTGCCCAGTAAGCTTCGGAAATGTCTGGGAAGTGTTAAGACTTAGGACTTTGCACCTATGTTTGTCTAATTTAAAAAAATTTTTTTTTGTTGAGACAAGGTACTTTCTCTGTTGCCCAGGCTGGAATGCAGTGGCATGAACACAAATCACTGCAGCCTCAAACTCCCAGGTTCAAGTGATCTCCCACCTCAACCTCCCAAGCAGCCAGGACTACAGAGTTTCACCATGTTGCCCAGGCTGGTCTTGAACTCCTGGGCTCAAGCGATTCACCTGCCTCTGCCTCCCAAAGGCTGGGATTACAGGTGTGAGCCACTGTGCCCAGCCTGTTTACCTAAATTTAACCTTCACCTACATGTTCTCTTAATCTGGTCCCATTAAAAACTTGGTCCCCAGTGCACTTCAAGCTAGATTTCTCATTGCCAAATCCTTTGGGATCTTCAGTGTCTTCCATGCTTTGTGATTCCTTCAGAGAGGACTGAGTGCTTTTACTGAATATTTACCATGTTCCAGGGCCTGCAGATCCTATTGTTCCAGATATTTTTCATTTATTTGGCATTTCAAATAAATTAGGTACACATAATGTTTTATATAAAAATTAGCTACTAATAATCCCTTAACCCAAGTTAGCAATATGTCACAACACAGGAAGAGCCTTTGTGGGGAATTAGGGGACTTCAGTTATAGTTCTAGATTATTCCATAGCATTAATTTGACAAAAATTTACTTATTTAGGGCCTAGAGGCTGCCACATATAGTGATGGGTTGCTAGGTATAGAAGCAAATGAGCATGGCCCTTATCTCAAAAACAGGGACTGTGCTGGGCATGGTAGTTCACACCTATAATTCCGACACTTTGGGAAGTTGAGGCAGGAGGATTGTTTGAGGCCAGGATTTCGAGACCAGCCTGGGCAACATAATGACACCTTGCCTCTATTAAAAATAATAATAATAAAAGAAAAGAAAAACAGGAGCTATATCTTAACATTCTTTGTAAGTTCCCCACCTTCTGGGGCATGACATGGTCCATGGCACTTATAAAGGGTTGTCTGAGCCCACAGATCAAGACTGACTGAGTTTCAAAATCCGTATTTTTATTTTATTTTATTTTATTTTTATTTAGAGGCACTGTCTCACTATGTTGCTCAAGGTAGGGTCTCTCTCTCTATTTTTTTTGAGACAGAGTCTTGCTCTGTCGTCCAGACTGGAGTGCAGTGGCACAATCTCAGCTCACTGCAACCTCTGCCTCCCAGGTTCAAGCAATTCTCCTGCCTCACCCTCCTGAGTAGCTGGGATTACAAGCATACACCACCACGCCCAGCTAATTTTTGTATTTTTAGTAGAGACAGGGTTTCACCATGTTGGCCAGGCTGGTCTCGAACTCCTGACCTCAGGTGATTCACCCGCCTCGGCCTCCCAAAGTGCTGGGATTACAGGTATGAGCCACCACTCCCGGCGGGTCTCTAACTCTTAGCCTCAAGCAATCCTCATGCCTTGGCCTCCCAAAGCTCTGGGATTACAGGTGTGAGCCACCATGCCCTGCCTCAAATACCTCAAATACTCTATTTTAAAGCCTTTCACTATACTACACCAATCATCCCATTCTCTGTATCTTCTCATAATCCCCAAGCAATCTTTCTATCTGAAGATGACACCAGAAATTTGTGTCACTAAAGAGCAAGATTCAGAAAGTGTCTGCATTAGTCATTATAGGCTCTGTTATGCTATGGTATCTACCCCAAAATCTCAGTGGCCTAATCGGCAAAGGTTGTTTTTCTCGCTTATGCTGTGTCCTTCCCAGGTCAGCTGTGGCTTTGCTGCACATTGTCTTCACTCTGGGACTGAGGCTGATGGATTAGCCTCTATCCAGAACGTTGCTGGTCATGAGGACAGCAGGAAAGGAAAACATGGTGCAGCACATTGACTGAGAGCTTCCAGCCGGAAGTGGCTTATACTGCCACTCACATTTCATTAGCTAATGCAAGTCACACAGCCAAGCCTGCTGTCAATAGGAAATTACAATCCAATTCTGGAAGGCACAATAAGTGTTTGGGAACAATTATATAGTTTTCCACAGGGTCTCTTTACCCTTTATTTGTGATACTTGGATGTAAATACACCTTCTCACAGTGCCTCACCCAGGACCTTACGACTCTCATATTGGTGTAAACAATCCTGTTGGTTTAGAGTCTTTGAAGGCAGGAGAGAGGGCTTAGGATCAGACAATTCTGGCTTCAAATCCTGCCTCTGACACTTAAACTACTGAGCCTGTTTCCTCTTCTTTTACATGATGACCATCTTGTAGTTTTACTGTAAGGATTAAAAAAATCAAACAGATGCAAAGGGCCTATTGTGTTGCTACTCACACAAAGAACAATAAATGTTAATTATTCCCCACCAAACTCCATCTAACATTGGGGTTTCTTGATGGTTCTTATTTAGCTCATTAGGCATGAAGTAAGCCAATATCTTTACAACTTTAAATAATTGTTTCTTACTACCGAGTTTGTACCAGAGTTTCAGGCTCCTTTGGGCTGCAAACCTTGGCTACTTTTTCCTGCTAACCAGGTTACTTTCTATCATCCCAAAAGATATTGCAAACTAACTGGCAGAGAGATTTTCCTTGATCCTACTCTGAACATCCTCTGACTCACTCTTCCTAGTGCCACCCAAGTTTCATCTGCACCATTGCTTACACAAAATACAAGTACTTTATTTACTCTACGCATTTGTTAATGTTTGCTCAGCTGTCTTGGTGCCTTTGTGTCTTTCACTGTGCTTTTAATTAGCTCGGCTGATTCTAAGAGTGGAGGTAAGCCAAGGTTTGAACCAGGTGGTTACAAGGAACATGAAGATGGGTTGCAGGTGGGGGATGGCAGACTGTTATGAATGCACTAGTGCAAAATCATTGACAGCCTAGGGAAAAAATGTATTTTAGGCTAATGCCTTCTACTGGGAAAAAATAATCTAAGCTACTCCTTTCTACTAATAATAAGTAGTAGAGTCTTTGGGAAGGATCACATTTTGCCTTTACTGATATAATCTGAAGTTAACACCAAGCTACCAGAGGACAGGAACTCGATGGTTTACATAGAGTGATGTGGTCTAGCTGCATGAGTTAGTTATTCCCATCAGCCACCAATATTTAATGACTACTTATAAGACTCACTTCTGTGGCCTCTACTTTTCTTGTATCTACCCAACCTCTTTGACTTTGCACAAGCTGTTCTCTGCCCCCAATTGTCTTTCTCTACTCCCAGTCCTGCTTCTATCTCTGCATGGCAAATTCCTACTCATTTATTAAAATTTAGCCTTAACTTTACCTTTGAAGGGTGAAGCTTTCTTTGGCCCCAGTGACTGTGCCCCACCCTCCACCTCATCCAATTTGACAGAATTAAGCTTTGCTTCTTTTCTGTTTCCATGGCACAAGTATAAATTTCTACCAAATTGCATTGGGATTAACTGTTTACATGTCTGCTTCTCTTTTATTCTCTTTTGACTCCTTGGTATTTAGTACAACATCTGGTATAGAGGAGGTGCTTGCTAAATGATTATTGAATGCTATTTAAGTGTGCAGAGTGACCAACGCCCAAGCATTTTCCTTAAATAGCAGTCAGTAGTGCTGAGACCTCTCAGATGGCCTACGTATAGCCTTTTAAAAAACCTAATTCAAGAATTATAAAATATTAAAGATACCCAGGGAATCTGGAAGGCTTTTCCCGGGCTAGGAATAATAGGAGGGGCTCTCTCGTGTTTTTCCCTCTCCCTCTTGCAAGTCTTGGCTCATTTTAAATTCATTTCTCATTTTCTGATTTCCTCTTACAATACAGAGGGAGAAAAGGATCAGGTGAAGGCTCATTTATCTAAGTGTCTAGGTCACGTGAAGTGTTGAACACTCGGCTGTTGAAGCACTGCCAGTGTCCAATGAAGGTTTTTGTAGGGCTATTGCAGCCCAGCTCTGGGCTGTGTTCCTTTCAGAGAATTCAGAATTCAGATGAAACTAGGACAAGATTGCAAACAATACAAAACAATAAAACCACTACTTCATTCCTCTGGGCAATCTGTGTCTTTTAAGGATCTGTCCCTTGAGCTGGATAATATCTCCTCTTTGAAGGCTATCCTGCTCTGCACCCTCCCTTCTAGTCCACTCCTGTCTCCCAAGACAGTCAACTACTATACTCTTTTCTGTGCCAACACTGGGACCTTATAAATAATAGTAACAGCTGTCTTGGGGAACCTATATTTTTGGCAGCCTGTGCATGGTCTCTTTTGCTACGTAGCTATGATCATTGTTCCCATTTTATAGGCAGGGAAACAGAGGCTAAGAGAAACTAAATAACTGATGTAGGCACAAAGGAAGTAAGCTATGGAATATTAGACTTGAATCTAGGTCTGCCTTCTCAATCTAGGCTTTAAGCTTTTCTTCCTCACAATGTTCCAGAATTCCCCCTGCTGCTATGGCCATCCTAGCTTTTTATTGATTTTTCTTAGAGTCAGGGTGTCACTTTGTGGCCCAGGTTGGTCTCAACCTTATGAGCTCAAGAGATCCTCCCACCTTGGCCTCCCAAAGTGCTGGGATTACAGGCGTTAGCCACCATGCCCGGCCTGCTTTATTCTTTCTTTTTCTTTTTTTTTTTTTTTTTTTGAGGAGGGATACTCCTCCACTCTTTTTTTAATCTATATATTTAAGGTACACAACACGATGTTATGGGATAGTCAAAAAGTCACTATAGTGAAGCAAATTAACAGAGCCATCATCTCACACAGTTATCCATTTTTTTTGTTTATTATGGCAAGAGAAGCTAAAATCTACTCATTTAGCATGAATCCCATATGTAATAAATTTTATTGCCCCTCCACCCTTTAATACCCTGGGACTAATACTTCTTTCCTTCCCAAAGGCTGCTGATCCCCACCTTCCCACCTCATTCTGGCAGCTATCCACCTCTGTTCTCTCTCCAGCCCTATCCCATATTAGCTCAGGATGAGCACTTTAGGGAAGTGCCTTAGAATTCCAGACAAGTGAGAGGAGCGGAGCTGCCCAACACTTCTAAGAGGTGGTGCTAAACAGGAGTTCAAGACAAGTCTGAGCAACATAGTGAGATCCCATTTCTATAAAGTTAAAAAATTTTTATAAAGAAAAAAAAACAACCAAAAGCTCCAGACTTGGAGCTAAGTCTACTTTCTCTCTCTCTCTTTTTTTTTTTAAAGACAGGGTCTCGCTCTGTTACCCAGGCTGGAGTGCAGTGGCGCAATCACAACTCATTGCAGCCTTGACCTCTTGGGCCCAAGGGATCCTCCCATCTCAGCCTCCCACATAGCTGGGACCACGGATGCACACCACCCTGCCAGCTAATTTTTTTATTTTTGTAGAGACAGAGTCTCCCTATGTTGCCCAGGCTGGTCTTGAACTCCTGTGCTCACGCAATCCTCCCGCCTCTGCCTCCCAAAGTGTTGGGAGACTGTAGACAGACTGTACGTTATTTATTTTTTAGATATGGGGGCTTGCTGTGTTGCCCGGGCTGCACTTGAACTCTTGGGCTCAAGTGATCCTATCCTCCTGCCTCAGCCTCCTTAATAACTGGGATTACAGTCAAGCGCCACTGTGCCCGGCTGAGACTGCATCTTATTTATCTTACTCATTGCTACTATCTGGTTCAAGCCATCATTCTGTACCTGGGTAATGGAGCCTCTGGCTTCTACCATCGTCCTCTTTGGTCTGCTCTTAGCACGGCGGCCAGAGTGATCTTTGAAAGCACGAGTCAGATCCTATCACTCCTCTGTTCAAAGCCCAGCAGTGGTTCTGTTTCAGCCAAGATTCTTACAGCTCCCTACTTGAGACCCCTCTCTCTGATCTTATCTCCTCATTCCGCCCCCATTTGCTTACTGCTCCAACCGTCCTGGCCTTCTCATTATTTCTAACACTTCCCGAGGCTTTTGTCTACGGGCCTTTCCACCAGCTAGCTGTTCCTTCTTCCTGGGACACTCTTCCCCAGACAACTGCATGGCTGACTCCCTCAGCTCTTTCAGGTTTCCGATTTAAAGTCATTTTAAATGAGGCCCATGCTGACGGCTCTATTTAAAATTGCAGGCCAGGCACGGTGGCTCACGCCTGTAATCCCAGCACTTTGGGAGGCCGAGGAGCGCGGATCACTTGAGTTCGGGAGTTTGAGACCAGCCTGGCCAACATGGTGAAACCCCATCTCTACTAAAAATACAAAAATTAGCCGGGCGTGGTAGCGCGTGCCTGTAATCCCAGCTACTTAGGAGGCTGAGGCAGGAAATCACTTGAACCCGGGAGTTGCAGTGAGCCGACATCGCGTCACTGCACTCCAGCCTGGGCGGGAGAGCAGGATTTCCTCTTAAAAAAAAATTGCAAACCCCCTTCCTCCAGTTTTCCTCATACCCCTTACCCTGGTGTATTTTTTTTTTCCCATAGCACCTAATGCCTTCTAACCTATTACATAATTCTCTTACGTTTATCATCTTTCTCCCTATATTAGAATGAAAGCTCCAACAGGGAAGGGTATTTGTTTTCTCTCTCTCTTCTCTTTACTGATACATCCCAAGCACTAAAATAGTGTCTGGCAACCTTAGTAGTGATTGGCAAATATTTGTTGAGTGAATGAGTACATGAATCTTCAGAATCTTGCTAGTCTTATAAAGAAAAGGAATATGTGAATACTTTGAATCTCCAGTGCCTGGAAATGCTTGACCAAACGGCAGGTGTTCAATGTTTACTGAAGTAATTGTGTGCTCAGATCTGCTGGAGGTCTTTATCTGAACCCTTTGAGACTATGTCAAAAAAGTACCCAGGGCCAATTCACTCATGCCTCTCCTTTTCCTCTCATCCAATCAGCCTAGTATTCATCTAACAAATATCTAAGTCTCCAAATATTGAGCCACCCACTGTGAGTTCAAAAGAGTGGTGCTGCAGGGGAATATGTGACTAACGCGAATGAAGCAACAGCAAATACTACAATGGAATGTAATTAAGTGTGAAATTACAGGGCAGATTATCAGTGCTAATAGTTTAGAGAAAGAATCAGTGAAGACTGACGTAGAAGTAAATTCCAAAGTTCACTCGTCGACCAAACTACCCTTCTAAACGCTCCACCTACTGATAGTAGGACCATAACCTGGGTAGCTACCTTGAGAATCAGAAGGGCCTTTAGAGGTCCAACTCCTTTAAGAAAGAAAGACCAGGCACGGGAAAGGCCTCCTCAGACGTGAGTCTAGCACCTGGGACTCATGAAGTTCTGAAAGGAGGGGTGTCCTGAAGGTCCAAGGCGCCTTTGTTGGGGGTCCCGGAATCCGTGGTATGCCAGGTCGGAAAAGGCGTCCGGTTTCCTGGAGAGGAGGCTAAGGTGCCGGGCGCTTCGGTGAGGTGGCGGAGGTTGAGGGGCGGGGGAGGGCAGAAGGCACCATTCCTTCCGGACATGGGGCCCCAGGTATCCGTGGGCAGGGTCCAAAGCCACCGATCCCTACTGTCCTCAACTGCGCGGTTGCCTCCGCCGCCTTTGCTCCCCAGACGCCACTCCGAGGCACAAGGACCCCAAGTAGCTCGGAACTGCCGGCCGCTAGATAACACCGGCTGCGCCGAGGCAAAGCCCCGGGAGTCTCAGGGCACTACTTGTCCCAGCGGAGGGATCCCGCGTGCGTCGAAGCGGCCGTGGCCGCGCAGGGACTTGACGAAGCTGACGCCGGGCCGGCGGCTCAGCGACGTCGCAGGAGGCGGTGGCGGCGAGGGCGGGAGGGGGATGCGGGTCGGGAAGTAGTTCCGGGTGCGCGGCCCCGGATGTTGGCTGCTCTTGCTGCCGCCGCCGCTCTCGGCGCTGCTCAGGGCCTCGACCGCTCGCAGTAGGCACCGTTGGGACCTTTCCCGGGGGGCGGAGACACACGCAGCGGCCGGGGCTCGGCCGGGCCGTCCCGGCCTGCGCAGCCTGAGGTGAGTGCCCGCCGCCGGGGCGGCCGGGCCTGGGCGGCGGACGAGGAGGCGGGGCTGGGGCATCTCCCAGGACGGAGGCAGGGGCTGCCCTGCGCGAGACGCCCTCTCTCTTCTAGCCGCAGCCGCGCTGCGGAGTGGGCGGTGGGCGGCGGGCGGGGCAGGGGGCCTGGGCCCCGGCTGGGGCTTGGCGGACGCCGAGGGCTGGGTCCCTCCCTCCCCCGCGGCGCTTCTTCTCAGCTGCTGCTGCCCCTCAGCCGGGAAGCAGCGGCTTCGCGTCTCCCGCCCCTCCCCCAGGCGGGGCCCCGGGGAACCAGACGTGGATCCCGGGGGCGCCTAGTCCGAGGGCAGCGACCGTCTCCTTCCCTCCATGACCTGTCCCCTGGCCTGGACTAGCCCCCGACCCCGGCACTCTGC
Source organism: Pongo abelii (assembly GCF_028885655.2). Classification (NCBI taxonomy): domain Eukaryota; kingdom Metazoa; phylum Chordata; class Mammalia; order Primates; family Hominidae; genus Pongo; species Pongo abelii. The sequence goes on from NC_071985.2 coordinate 191,128,832, forward strand.
GGCTTCTTCCCTTTAAGCTTGGGGGCGCTTTTCTGCCGGCAGGGCGGGCTGTATCTCACGCCTTGGAGTGGCCCTTTGGGGAGAGGAGGCCCATGCGAGGGTGCCTGCGTTCCCGCCCATCCTGTGTCTGTGTCCTTTGCTGGGATTAGGGCAAAGGCAGCCGTTCCATGCGGACGTGTTGCTGTCCTGTGTGTGTTGCATCCTGCCCACGTGGTAGAGTGTCTCCCGCCCCCCCTCCCAGCTCCATTTTTGCAGCTGGTGAGGAGGGAGGTTAACGGGATGGTTTTTCCTCTGTGATTTCCTCCGGGTGGCATGGAAGGTGTTAGGGTCAGTTTGCTTTGCCGAGGCCGACTGTTGGTTAGATGAAGAATCAAGAGTTGTACTCTGAAATTGAGGCCAGTAGGGGACATAACAGGGCTTAGTTTCATTAACATCTTTTCTCCTCTTCCATTAGCTGCTCTTATTCTTTTCTCTGTTGCTTAATCATAGAGAATAAACGCTTGCTACGGATACATTCAGGTGTATAGTTTTCATTTCTCTGTTTTACTTTTTGTATGTCTGGTTAGCAAAGGTTTTACTATTCCGTGTTGGTGCATTCCACATCTGTGTTGTCCCTAGTTGGATTCCTGAATGAGTTAGAGCCATTCACTCTAATTCCTGAAGGAGTTAGAGATTGGTGGGCACCTTTTTGGTCTTTTTCTGAGATTTATTTGTGTGTGTTTTCTTCCTTCTGTTTTGTTTCCCAGTTGAAAAGCGTGATGTCATAGGAGCGTTATATGCATAGCTCTTTTTCTCACAAGGCAGCACTAGTTTCACCGAGTCACTTATTTTGTAGAAGCTCTTTTACTTCACTTTTCCTCTTACTCTGTTGAGTGCCCATTGCACTCTCTTTTTTGAAACTGGTTTGAAACATGTTTTGAGTAGTTTTTTTCTTAATGTCTCTTCCAGATTAGGGTTTCCATCTTCTGTTTTGCTGTTTTGAGACCACAGATTGTTCCCGCGGTAACAGTGAGAGAAGCCTATTCCTCCTGGTCCCTAGCAAATATTTATAGAAAAGCAGTAACTCCTGTCTCTTTTTCTGAGTGGCATATATTATATAGATGTGATTAAATTTTTTAATTTCTTAGATAAATAGGAGGATTTCTCTTTTTGCTTTTGTGTCTCAGAATTGAGGTGAATCTTCTTGGTTTTGTGCTGCTGAGGACAAAACTGGGAAGTTTCTCATGCTTTCATTAGATTTTTTTTGGATGAGGCTAGAACGTGTTTATTTTGGCTCTTTTTTGTTCATTAGTTTGGGTAAAATAAAAAAACTTAATGTTTCAAAGTCACTTATTAGATTCCAAAGTGGCCTGCATTCTCACTTTGTTTTTCACATTGTACGTTCTTTGAGTATATTTTTGACATTTTTTTCCTTTTATCTGGCACAGTTCGTATATTCCCTTTCCTTCTATGTAGAATGAAAATATTTAAATATAGATTTTAGATTATATCTGCTTTCATTATGCTAAGTATGGGTGGGGCAGTGGAAAATGGAGAATGTTGTTCTGATACATACTGAGGCTTTTTTTTTTTTTTTGGTAAGTCAGCATTTGTGTACTTCTGTAAAGTACCGTGTTATCTATGTGTGAAGTAGTCTGTATGAAGAGACGAATAAGATACGTGGTCTCTTGGAAAGCTTCAACTTATGTCGAAAGAACAGTTTCTTTTTCTGTTGGGGAAACATGTACATCATTCAGAGTTACCAAACTGCATCAAACTTCTCCTTGGGATAACAGTACAACCAAGGTCAAAAGTGTAAGGGACATTTGAGAAAGATACAAATTTCCAAAGGGAAAGAGGTGTATTTCAGGAGAGTGAAGGGGCCTGTGCAAAGCGAGAGAAGTGGCAATGTACAAATGATATCAAGGAGCTTGACAGTCAGATCATCTGTGTTGGTGAATAATAATAAATGAGTTTAGGATTGGTGAGGGGGTATTGATGGAGGATCTTTCAAGGATAGAGGTTTTAGTTTGATAGGGTACCACAGTGGGTTCTAAAGAATGAGAGTAAGATGATGGATGCATCTTGTTCCTGAGGAAGGTTTTTGTGTCATCTGAGTGTCCTGGGAGTGGAGAGACTGATTAGAATGCTTACGGAGAATTTTAGGAATAAGCTGATGAGGGTCTGATATAAGATAGTGGTTGTAGGAATAAAATAATAGCTAACATTTACTTACTGTATGGCAGATATTCTAAGCGCCTACGTGTGTTTAATTCATTAAATCTTCATAATGTATTAAAATCAGAAGGGACTTTGGGCAAGTTGCTTAACCTTATGCATGTAATTATTCCCATATACAATGAACGGTTAGATGAAAGGTAGATTTTGCACTGACCAGGGATATAGATGCTAGTAAAACACATCAGTAGATGTGTGTTGGGAGGGTAGTAGTATAATGAAGACAGAGTTCTGAGGTTTGGAATTTTAGGTCCTGTAATAGGCTGATAGCATTCTGAGAAGAACCAGAAAGTGCACCATTTCCAGGATAGAAAGATTTTCTACAAGGGCAGGGTGTTGACAGTTTCAAATGCGGTGTAGAAGTTCAGAAACAGTGACTACAATGAAAAGACAATTGAATTAAACCAGAAGAGATAATTTGTAACCTTAGAGAGAAATTTGAAAGGAGGGGTAAGAATAGATGCCAGATTTGTTTTTCACAGGATTTGTAGAGACGTTAGGATCTGATATGGTAATTATTAGTATTTCCTTAAAAAAAGAAACAAACTTATGTTCCAAAGCCAGTGATTTTATACTTTAACGCTTCTCTCCTTAAACTTTTATTCTTTTTTTTTTTTAAAAGAAACAGCTTTCTTGAAGTATAATTCACATACCATTTCATTCACACATTTAAAGTATACAAGTCAGTGGTTTTTAATGTATTCACAAAGTTGTGCAACCATCGCCACAGTCATTTTTAGGACAGCACTTCAAAAAGAAGCCTTGTACCCATCGGCAGTCACTCCCTGTACCCTCACCTCCAGGCAGCCACTAATGTACTTACAATCTTGTAGAGATGTTGATAATTCCAAATGCCTGTTGTGGGCATTTCATAAAACATACAGTCTTTTGTGTCTGACTTCTTTCACTTGCATATGTTTCAAGGCTCATCCATGTAGCATGTATCAGTATTTCACTCCTTTTTATTGCCAAATAATATTCCACTGTATGTATATACTATGTTGATATCCATTGCTTTAGTTGATGGGCATTTGAGTTTCTTATTCTTTTATTATTATTATTATTATTATTATTATTATTATTAGCGGCAGAGTTTCTCTCTGTTGCCTAGGCTGGAGTGCAGTGGTGCCATCTCGGCTCGCTGCAACCTCTGCCTCCTAGGTTCAAGCAATTCTCCCACCTCATCCTCCCCAGTAGCTGGGATTACAGGTGTGCACCACCATGCCTGGCTAATTTCTGCATTTTTAGTAGAGACGAGGTTTCACCATGTTGGCCAGGCTGGTCTTGAACTCCTGACCTCAAGTGGTCTGCCTGCCTTGGCTTCTCAAAGTGCTGAGACTACAGGTGTAAGCCACCGCGCCTGGCCAAGTTTCTTAATTCTTTTAAACTCCTCCCCATTTTCATTGAATCTTCACCCTGCCAACCCCTCCCATGGGCTTCTTTTAAATTATAACCTTTGCCATGCATTTTGCTAAGCATTGGGGATATAAAGATGAGTAAGACATGGCCCTTGAACATTCATATAGTGTTTTATTGGTTTATACACATTTTCTCATACATTCTCTAATTTGATCTCAACAACCCTGTGATAAAGGCAGAACATCTTAAGATGAGCAATTTGAAGTTTAGGTGACCTGCTTAGGGTTGTACACTTAAGTAATTGGTGGAGCAGGTGGGTCTTCTTAGTTCATATTTGTGCTGTTTCCACTACTCTGTGCTGCTGTTTTAACTTAAAGATTCTCATGTAATTTCCTGGAGACTTAGAGGGACTGGAAAATGTACTCACTCAAAGAATCACTGTTTTTTTTTTGTTTGTTTGTTTTGTTTTTGAGACAGGGTCTCACTCTTGCCCAGGCTGGAGTGCAGTGGCGTGATCATGGCTCATTGCAACCTCAACGTCCTGGGCCCCAGTGATCCTCCCACCTCAGCGCCCCAAGTAGCTGGGACTACAGGTGCGCGCCACCATGCTCAGCTAATTTTTGTATTTTTTGTAGAGAAGTGGTTTCGCTGTGTTGCCCAGGCTGGTCGTGAACTCCCGGGCTCAAGTGATCCGCCAACCTGGCCTCCCAAAGCGCTAGGATTACAGGTGTGAGCCACTGCACTCAGCCCACTGATTTTCTTCCGGACTTAAAATGAAGATTTTTTTCCCTAGATTCTGCCACTTGTTTGTTCTGTGTTTTAGACAAATCATTTCATATTTATTTTCTTTCAGAACTTTCATGGAGTTCGTGTGATGATAATGATAATAATAGCTAACATTTTTTGAAGCCTTACTATGGGCCTAAAAGTGTTCTAAGTACTCTACATTCATTATGCATATCTTACAACCCTTAATATTTTATAAATTTTATCAGTAGATTTTATAAATTTATTGTAGTTGTAAATTTTGTCAGTACGGTAGTTTTACAGATGAGGAAATGGGCACAGAGAGGTTAATTTGACTAAGGGAACATAGCTAGGAATGGAAAGAGCCAGGATTTGAACCCTTGTAGTCTATTTTCAGAACTCTGTGGCTCTTCATCACTACACTGTTCTGTTTACTGTGTTATGAATTAATAGAGGATAATATTTCAAGTAAGGGCATGATCAGAATCTGAAGATTTGATTCTGAATGTAGTTGGGGAAACAGTTAAACAGCAATTTTAACTTGACATCGCATCCGCATTTCTTTTAAAAGTAGGCTTAACACTACAGTGTACAAAGATACATATTGTTTAGACATTTTTTTGTTTTTCCCTGCTGAAAGCTTCTCAGCTCAGAAATTACATTATTTTCACTGATCTTCACTGTTGGCTTTGTTAGTCACTTAGCTTTCTACATTGCCACTATTCAGAAACCTTGGCTTGAGACAGCTAAAGCTCACTTTTACCTCTCTCCTCAGCCTTCCTTTAACTGTGAATTTTTGTTTTCCATTTTGAACAGTTAGCCTTTCAGTCCTAGAGGGAGTTATTCTTTACCTCTTCCACTCCAAAACCCAGAAAACACCACAGTGGCATTTTATAACAACTGTCACAAAATTTGACCATCTTAATTGGCATAACATGATTTTAGTGCACAAATAAGAACCAAAGCATAGTGTTTTGGTTAAAGAGATTGACTTACTCTGAAATTGGAAAAGGCATCTGCTGTACAGGATTTTTGATTTAATAGACTTTGTTATAACCAGATCAGCAGAGCATTATTACTGTGGGCCATCTGTTGGGATATGGAAATAGCTTTGTTATATGGAACCAGATGTTGTTTTTATATTTATAACAATGACATTCTACTTATTTTAAGTAACCTTTTGTAGTTAGGTACCTTTGGCTGCCATTCTATTTGACATGTATATCAACTGATAACCTGAGAATGTGATGTCTTTCAAAGTGGCTATTATTCTGTGGGATCAGGACAACACAGATGAAACAAAAAGGAAATGAGACTCACACAGTGTCAAACTTTAGTGCTATAACAAGATAAAATATAGGAAAAATGACCTGGCGTGGTAGCTCACGCCTGTAAACCTAGCACCTTGGGAGGCTGAGGCGGGCGGATCACTTGAGGTCAGGAGTTTGAGACCAGCCTGGTCCACATAGTGAAACCTCGTCTCTAGTAAAAATACAAAAATAAGCTGGGCATGGTTGTGGGTTCCTGCAATCCCAGCTATTTGGGAGGCTGAGGCAGGAGAATCGCTTGAACCTGGGAGGCCAAGGTTGCAACGCCGCTGCATTCTAGTGTCTGGGCAAGGGAGTAAGACATTGTCTCAAAAAAAAAAAAAAAAAAAGGATAAGTATGAATATGTGATATGAGATAATTAGGACCATATTAAATAAGAGCTCTGACCTTGAGACTATTAATAAAGGCCTTGTTTCTAATAATTACTAAGCCACTTGTTTGCTCTAAGAATTTTTACCATAAATCTAAAGTGATTTGATTTTGATGTAATTGGACCTACATTAATACCACACTGTCTGACTTGTTTCCCATCATCAATTGATGAAATAGTCTGTAACAAGACTCATACTTGTAGAGTGGGACTCAAACTTAGAGTGCAATAAGAGGAACTGTTTTTAGAACATAGACTTAGAGAACTGTGTTCTGAATTGAATGCTGACAATTTAAAGATGACTGGGTCTTTGGGTAGGAATTTTTATTTTTTTGAGACAAGATGTCACTGTGTCACCCAGGCTGGAGTATAGTGACTCCATGAGAGCTCATTGCAACCTCCCAACTGCTGGGCTCAAGCGATCCTCCTGCCTTAGCTCCCCAAGTGGCTGGGACTAGAGGTGCGTACCACCACACCTGGCTAATTTATTTATTTTTAATTCAGACAAGATCTGACTATGCTGGCTCCCTAGGCTGGTCTTGAACTCTTGGCCTCTTCTTCCCTCCTTGGCCTCCCAAAGTGCTGGGATTGCAGGCGTGAGCCACCAGGCCCGGCCTGGGTGGGAATTTTTAGAGAGTCTCTCCAGAAACTGCATGATATCTATTTTTATTGTCTTCAAATCAATGTAGAGAGTCTGTGGATTCCATAGAGTTGGCCAGCTGTTCTAGGATGAGCTTTACCCAGTAAACTGACTTTCAGTCAGAGTTTTCACCTGGAGTATAAAACAAAAAGTTCTAACGGAATTCTCCTACCTAGAGTCCTCCTCAGTGGTATAGTGTTTACTAAGGAAATAAGATTGATCTTCTGATTGATTGGTAGAGTGTGGTTCCAGAGTGACCTTATTAAAAACCTTGTAAATTGGAATCATCTTTTTTTTTTTTAAGATTGGGACCTGACCTTTGACATCATTAATAAGCCTTGTTTCCAGTTAGCACTATTGTGTTGAAACAGATTTGTGAGAGGAATGGATAATAAAGGAAAGACTGCTAGAACTAACTGTTGCAAATTTTGTTTGCTTACAGAGAGAGGGGATTCAATATGATGGAAGTAGGTTATCATAAAGACTCTAGATTTTGGCTGGTGGTACATGGGTGCTTATTAAATTATTAAAATTAACTTTAAAAAGTTTCTGTGGCTTGGCCATCAAATTTTGGGTAATTACAGACACAACAGTCAAACATGCAGCAGTCGGGGTCAGGTTGGCCTTTCTGAATGAGGATGGAGCAGACTGTTATGGCAGGAGGTGAATGATACATGGCATCTCTTTCTGCTAGGATAGTTGGGTCTGTGAGTCTGTGACCCTTTACTTGTCTACCCTGTGTACAGAACTGTTGATGGTATTGTCCCACTGTGTATACGTGGGTAGCCATCACCATCAGAAATGGCACCTTTGTGTATCAGAGGAAGTCGTGTTTTATATTATTATAGGAGATGTGTATTTTCAAAAGATTTCCACCTTACATTTGAATAATATTTTTTTTCAAAAGTGTTTTATCTGATCTGTTGGATTTTGGAGCCTTATAACAGCCTTGTGATATGTGTTAATAGTGATATGTGTTAATAGTGATATTCCTGTTGACAAATGGAGAAGATGAGATAGAAGCTGGGACTCAGTGCCACTCAGTTATTTAGTAGTGGAGCAGATGCTGGAACCCAGACCCTGCATTCTCCTTGTTTCTTACTCTTAGTATGAAACTGACAAAGTTTTGGTGAGGAACTTACTCTGGATTTTTGAGGTAAAAATGGAAGGTTATAGACCCCAAGGGACCTGGTCTACTTGGAGCAGAACATATGATAATATCAGACTTAGAGTACATAAAACCAATGGGAGCGGTTTCTTCCTTTGTTAAATTTAGGTCCATTTCTAGTCATTGGAAGCATTTTTACTTGCATCTGCATTCTTTGTCTTTGTAGAATTCAGGAGTTAAGGGAAACTTTAAAAGATTACTCAGCAAATTTGGTTTTGTTTTATGTGAGTACACATCTATAAAATTCAGACATTGAGAAAGTATCCCTGGAACATGATTCTACTAAGGATGCCTAGGTTACTGCCACAGTGGGAGATGTGTTGTCTGTTGCCTGGTGGTTAGGAAGAGTAACAGTATATAAAGAAGTTATATCTGCATAGAAAAAAAGACTGGGAGAGAATGCATCATAATGGGTAATTTAAATTTTCTTCTTTGAACCTGTATATATTTCCTAAGTTCTCTACAGTGACCATATATCATTTTTGTACTCAAAGAAAATGCATACAGTTTGATTTTTATGGTTCAAGTGAGAATTTGGAAAAATGTGGATCTTCGGACTTTTTTTTTGAGTTGGAGTCTCACTCCGTCTCCCAGGCTGGGGTGCAGTGGTGTGATCTCTGCTCATTGCAACCTCAACCTCCTGGGTTCAAGTGATTCTCCTGCCTCAGCCTCCCAAGTAGCTGGGATTACAGGCGCCCGCCATCACGCCTGGCTAATTTTTGTATTTTTAGTAGGGACGAGGTTTCACCATGTTGGCCTGGCTGGTCTCAAACTCCAGACCTCATGTGATCCGCCTCCCAAAGTGCTGGAATTACAGGTGTAAGCCACAGTGCCCAGCCTGATTTTGGGACTTTTGAAGAGCAGTTTAAACACTTGATGCTATGAAGTTGTTTTGCTTTCTAAGCAGTTTGTTAACAAATCAGTTTGATAAATTATTGATTATCGTATGGGTCAAGTTGTGAGTGTATTAAGTGGTTTGGGTTTTTCTTTGCATTAGAAGTTGGTCATTTAGCTCTGCTGATCAAGAAATTAATTTTAGTCCTCTGGAAGCAACCAAGACCTTAAGTTTACTTACAGTAATTATTTATCAATAAATGATCTAGAAATAGCACTCCAATTTAAATCCTGAAAACTAACTTAAGGATCTACTTATATGCTTCCATTCCTTGGCAGATTTCTAATAAAAAACCAAATTGTTAGTGCTTCTTTAAGGTAGTGTTTTTCATCCAGGTACATTGGACTCATTTCTCTCACTCATTCGCTTGCTCATTTGTTCCCTCTTTTGCTGTGTCCTGGGCACAGCACTAAATACTGGGGACACGACTAAGGCAGGGTCCCTGCCAGCAAAGACTACAGCTTTTAGTTTGGGAGAAAAATCAGAGATGTCCTTGGCATCTGGAAGTATCCTGTGATTTCTTCTGTTTTCTTCTTTACGACTAGAAAGGCAGAATGAGTAGCTTGTTTAAAGAACTTAATGGATTTAGGGATGTGAATAGATGACTTTAAGGGAAGCTGATGGCTTCATAGTTATTTCTCTGATTGCAAAATACTGAAAATTTAAGGAATTTCCTCATCTAATGAGCATTTGTTACTGAGGTAGATGATCTGGGCATTCAGGTTTGCTTTGGGAACTTAATCAGACAACATTGTATCGATTTTTCCAGGATGGAGACAGTGTCTTTTTGACTCTTATCCTCTATACTTAACACTGTGTGTGACACATAATAGGCATTATTATATAGCCATTATCAGTCATGTGCCACATAATGACATTTTGGTCAACTGTGGGGCATATATATACAGTGGTGGTCCCATAAGGTTATAATGGAGCTGAAAAATTTCTATTGCCTAGTGACCTCAAAGCCATCATAATCTTGTAGTGTAATTTAAAAAAATAAATTTAGTGTAGTCTATGTGTACAGTATTTATAAAGTTTACAGTAGTGTGCAGTAATGTCCCAGGCCTTCACAGTCACTCATCACTCACTCATTCACTCTGAGCAACTGCCAGTCCTGCAAGCTCCATTCATTGTAAGTGTCCTATACAGGCATACCATCTTTTATACAGTATTTTTACTTTACCTTTTCTGTGTTTAGATACACAAATACTTTTGTATTCCAGTTGCCTACCATATTCAGTGCAGTAACATGCCATTCAAGCTTGTAGCCTAGGAGCAATAGGCTGTACCATATAGCATAGGTGTGTAGGAGGCTCTACCATCTGGGTTTGTGGAAGTACACTCTGACGTTTGTACAGTGATGAAATCGCCTAATGACATGTTTCTTAGAAAGTATCCCTGTTAAGCGATGCATCACTGTACTAGTAAAGGATGTTGCGTGTTTAAACTTAATTTTAAGAATTTTAATATTACTACAGATAGTTTTGTCTAAAACAGTGATATATGTTATATATGGTATATATGTTATACATAGTATATATAGTATGTTATATATATACTATATATAGTGTATATATATAGTGTGTGTATATATATACATATATAGTATATGTGTGTATATATATACATATATATATATATAGTAGTTCCTAGAATTTTAAGAGTTAATCATTCAGGTCAGTGAAATATATCGCTAAAACACTTGATATATAGTCATTTGGCTACTTTTAGAACACCTTTGGTCACTCATAGCTATAAGGTAACCTGTTTGTTGTTAGTTGTAATTGAAGCAGAATTTGCATCTAACGTCATCTCTTTTTCTTAGTTCTTCCCTGTGGAACAGTAGAGACCTAGTCTGCCTTCTTTTACAAGATAATCTTTCAGTTATTTGAAGGTGATTATTCAGCATATATCTCTTGAGTACCTGCGCATGCAAGACACTGTCCTGGATATTGTGAGAGATCCAAAGGTAATTAAGAGGCATAGTCTCTTAGCAAGAAATGGGTACAGATACTAAGAGCTATGGTTTTACTGAGAAGAGGGAGTGTTTTTTGCTTATGATGATGAAAAAAGCTTCATGGATGAGATAGTGTTTGGATTAAGATTAGACATGGAGCATTCCAGGCTGAGAGCATAGTCAAAGACTTAGAAATGAGGAAGCACAATGCAAGTTAGAGGAATAGAGACCCAGCTTGGTTGTTCCCCAGACTATCCTCCAGGATATTAAAACTGTTCATTGTTGTATCCCCAGCACTTGGAGGAGTGATTGGCTAATAATTGGTGCTTAATAAATATTTGTTGAATGAATGAATGGTCATATTTGAGAAATACCGATCATCATTTTCATTAACAAAGCATTTTAAGATATTGAACACTTTAAGTTATTTAGAGAAAAAAGTGTTTATCTCAATCTTCTTTAATTATGGAATGTGCATTAACAACTCTTGAAATCCTCTGGAAAATATTACACTGGTCTGTATGGTAGAGGTGAGGTGGAAGGCTAGAAAGTGTTTTCTTCTCCAAGCTAAACACACCCAGTTTCTTCAGTCATTATACACTTGACATTTGGTTTCTGATCCCTCACTAGTTTGATATCCCTCCTTCCAAGGATTCTGTCCTGTAAGTGTTCTTAAAATGTGGTGCTCAGAACAGAACACGTTTCCCTCCATAGGTGATATTTTTTTAATTCTATATTAAAACAAAGCAAAAAACCCTCAGAATACAATACTCCAGTTGTGAACTAAGTAGTGAGGAGTACATGGTACTGTTACCCTCCTTGTCTGGATACTGTTCTTCTAATGAAGCCTAAGATTGCATTTTGTTTCTTTTTAGCAGCTGAGTCACTTTCTTGGCTCATATTCAGTTCTCATCTTAATTTACAACAAGTTCTTTGAGTAGATTCAGAGAGATTTCTTATTAGTAGAGCTAACTAATGAATGCCCATTTTCTTCTGATTGAGTCTAGGCTGTTTTCTCAGAAGTACTAGTCATCCTTAGCTTCCTGAAATCTGAGAAAGAAAAAAAATTAATTATCCATTGGTATTGTTGAGCAACTAACACCAAACAACTTTAGTCCAACTGCCCTTTTGAGTATATTCAGAAGTATATAAAATACGAAGAACCCCCCTTTACCCATCGAGATTCAACAAATTAAGATAGGTGCCACATATGCCTCAAATACCTTTTTTTTTTTTTAAGTATTTCAAAGAAATTCATAGACACTGTCTTTTCACCCCTATGTCAGTATGCATCTCTAAGAAAATGTAGATATTTTCTTATATAACCCATGTCATCATTGTGTCTAACAAAATAGACAATATTTTTAGGTGTCATCTAATATCCAGTTCATAATAAAATGTCCTGATTCTTTAAAAACATCTCTTTACAGTTGGTTTTTAGTTGACTCAAGATCCAGATAAGGTATATACACTGCATTTGGCTGTTGTATTTCTTAAATCTCCTTTAACTGAATGATAGCCACTTCCCACTCTCCCCACCTTTTGGATAATTTGACTCCTTTGGCCCTTCACGTCTCTATCTGTACCAAATTCTGTTCCTTTTGAAATATCTGCTAGATTTTTTCTTCTTTTATGACAATTCAGCAATCATTTTGGAGTATTATGCGTAGAACATGTGCTAGGCATTATGGGAGATAACAAGTTAATTCGACATTCCAGTGGTAGGGACAGATGCTTACAGAAACAACATGAAATGGATTATTTGTCCTCCAATGCATCATGCCTTGATGATAAAGTCTCCCATTTTTTTTCCCCTGGAAAATGATGCCAGTGGAATCTTCTTCATGCATCTCTTTAATCATATACTGATCAGGAACCCACATTTGGTTTCCTCTTGAGTCAGTTCATACTTGACTGTTTTTGGCCTGTCACTCAGTTCTTCCACTGGCTCCCACTGTTATCCAAAGTGGTGCAAAAGTCTTTTTATTTACTTTATTTAAAAAACCCACGTTTATGTTATGTAGAATTTTCATTTCTCCAACAAGATTATAAACATCTGGAGAGCAAAAGTCATACTGTCGTCTTTTTCTTTATAATACTGGGTGCTTAATAAGTACTTTTGAAGAGTCCTGGTACATATATCAGGTCTGTTCTTCTGTTTCCTACCTTTCTGGAGTCAGCTGGAGATTCTGTCAGTTAAAAATAAATAATCCAGACCTGGATCTCTTCTTACGTCAAAAGTCTCCTTACAAACAGTCCATTCAGTGGTCTAACTGAATCAGGGATGACAGATAAATGATTTTCATGTTACCAATTCCCCATCACCATGTCCTTGGCAGACTACTAATTTCTGGTTGTGTTTAGACATTATTTTTTCATTGTAGCACTTCAGGCAGCAACTACCTGTTGAGCATTATTGACAAATGATAGGAAACCATTGTGCTACCCTTGTCCTAAACCAGTAGTTCCAGAATCAGACTACATCAGAATCACCTGAGATAACTTTTAATTAATAGATTTCCCAAGTTTCACCTAAATCAGGATTTCCAGGAATGGGATAGAAATGATTATAAAGTCAGCAGTGGTTTGTTTACTGACTTTGGGAACGAGGCAGGTAATTTTTATTTTGTTAAACATCTCTGGCAGTGGAGACTTTATAGCTTCCTATCTTTTCAGTTTCAGTACAGCATTTTATTCTTCTGACAGCCAGTAAGTTCTGTTAGGTTCAGTGGACTTTTCAGCAATATGGGTAGGATCTGTTGCTTTGAATTACACCAGGCAACGCACATGAATCAAATGCCCAAGATAAAGATACAGGATCCAGGGAAGTGGCATCTTGGTTTTCTAAATATAACTGAGCTCAAATTTAAAGCCTCACAGCCTTTAGCCCTCCAAAAACTTATTCTATCTTTGTTTAGTGAATACCTTTAAATATTGCTTGAAATGTGAGAGTTCAACATTTTTGCAGTAGATTAGCTTTTGGATTTTTTCATATTTCATGTGTATTCAATAAAGGTGATTTAAACATATAATGTGATCTAATTTCATATACCTTTAAACATATAATGTGATCTAATTTCGTATACCTCTAATTTCATATACCTTTAAACATATAATGTGATCTAATTTCATATACTGTATAATTTCAGTATTTAAATGTACAGTGTGATCTAATTTCATATACCTTTGTCAGGTTTTCTGTAAAAATAAATGTGTAAATTGGGAAAGGGTTCTTTATTAGACCGCATGATACGGTTTTGGGACCAAATATTAGGTAGTTAAGTTTTTGAGCAAAGTAGAGAGACTGAAGCCTCAGGATTATCTAGTGAGTTAATGACAGACCCAGAAATAGAATCTTGTGCTGTTTGCTTGGGTTATGATTTAGTTTGAAGAGGGTGGCCTGTGATCTGTTTACATAAATTGCAGGAAGTAAGGTTTGGGGTTTGGAAGAAGTTATAGCTCTGTGATGTTTGGCCAGGAAGCCCCCCTCCCCCATGCTCACCACCTGTTTTATTGACACTAGTCCTAAAATATGGAGGAAAAGAGGCAGTTACGTATATTTCCTACTGTTAAAACAGTCTTTAAAAGCTGAAGCTGATTTTTTTTCATCTTCTGTTAGTCTCTTCCTGGCCCTGGTCTTGTTTTAGTAGGAGAGGGGTATAGCCTAAGTAGTCGATTTGTAGATAGTAGTAGTTTCCTTGATAATTTTTTCAGGTGTATGAAACTTTTATTGGCCGTACATGTATCTTCATTCAACGTGTTGAGTGAATAAACAATATGGTTTGAAAATAGTGGAGGCCACCAGAAAACTATTGAATGGTTCAAGGAGTTACAGATTTGTAAGTAATTGTTTTTTCTAGAGTTGTTTTCTGGTGAGGTAGTTACTTTTACTCTCCCTTTCCTGTTCCAGCTTTGGGGTTTGGGGGTGTATCCTGTGGCACTAGTGAGAGAAGAAGCAGGAATGTGACAGAATAAAAACATTTGTGTGTGGTGGTTCTGAACTTATTTTTTTTTCCTAACTGCTTTGTTGAGATATAATTCACATACCATACAGTTCATCTAGTTGAGTGTAAAATTCAGTGTTTTTTAGTGTATTCACAGGGTTGTGCAACCATTGCTACAGTCTAATTTTAGAACGTTTTTCTCCTCCCTTGAAAAGAAACTCCATACCTAATAGCAGTCAATCCCTATTCTCCATTTACTTTTTCTCTTACTGCTAACCCTAAGAAACTGCTATCTAATTACTCACATGAATTTGCCTATTTTGGATGTTTGATGTAAATGGAATCATGCAATATGTAATCTTTTATGACTGGTTTCTTTCACTTAGCATAATGTTGTTAAGGGTTATATATGTTGTAACATTTATTCCTTTTTATTGTCAAACAGTATTCCATTATGTGGATGTAACACATCCATTTATCAGTTGATGGGCATTTGGATTAGATTATTTCCACTTTTTAAACAAAACAAAACAAGGTCTTGCTCTATCGCTGAGCTGGAAAGCAGTGATGCGATCACAGCTCACTGCAGCCTCCACCTCTTGGGCCCAATTGATCCTTCCACCTCAGCCTCCTGAGTAGCCGGAACTACACGCACCAGCCACCGTGTCTAGCTAATTTTTGTATTTTTTTAGAGATGGGATCTTGCCATGTTGCCCAGACTGGTCTTGAATTCCTGGGCTCAAGCGATCTGCCTGCTTCGGCCTCCCACAGTGCTGGGATTACAGGTGTGAGCTATTGCACCTGGCCTATTTTCATTTTTTTTGCTATTATGATTTAATACTGCTATGAACATTCTTGTACAGATTTTTATTTATTTGTTTATTTATTTATTTTTATTATTATTATTATTATACTTTAGGTTTTATGGTACATGTGCGCAATGTGCAGGTAAGTTACATATGTATACATGTGCCATGCTGGTGCGCTGCACCCACTAACTCGTCATCTAGCATTAGGTATATCCCCCAATGCTATCCCTCCCCTCTCCCCCCACCCCACAACAGTCCCCGAAGTGTGATGTTCCCCTTCCTGTGTCCATGTGTTCTCATTTTCTGTGGATGTATGTTTTCATTTCTTGGGTATAGAATTTCTGGGTCATATGGTAACTCTTATGTCTAACTTTTTGATGAACTGCCAAACTTTCCCAAAGTAGCAACATTATTTTACACTTGTACTAACAATGCATGAAAGTTTGAATTTCTCCACATCGTTGCAACACTTGTTATTTTGTGTCTTTTTGATTATAGCCATGTTAGTGGGTATGAAGTGGTGTCTTGTTTTAATTTATATTTCCCGGCTGAGTGCAGTGGCTCACGCCTGTAATCCCAGCACTTTGGGAGGCTGAGGTGGGTGGATCACCTGACGTCGGGAATTTGAGACCAGCTTGACCAACATGGTGAAACCCTTTCTCTACTAAAAATACAAAAAAAATTAGCCGGGCATGGTGGCGCATGCCTGTAAACCCAGCTACTTGGGAGGCTGAGGCAGGAGAATCGCTTGAACCTGGGAGGTGGAGGTTGCAGTGCGCCAAGATCACTCCACTGCACTCCAGTCTGGGTGACAAGAGTGAAACTCCATCTCCAAAAAAAAAAAAAAAAAAAAAAATTGTATTTCCCTAGTGATTAATGATGCTGAACGTCTTTTCATGTATTTATTGGACATTCATATATCTTCTTTGTAGAAATGTCTGTTCAGATTCTTGCCCATTATTAAATTGGATTATTAGTCTTTCGGTTATTGAGTTGTAAGAGTTCTTTGTATATTCTGGATACCTAACTTGGTCTTCTAACTGCAGACTGGTCCTAAATTGCTTAGAAGTAAAGTGATGGATACAAAAGACTGTATTAAAGACCTGGTGAGTTGTCAGATCTCATTTTAAGTTTCTTTTTTCACCCCAATTTTTGAAGAATCTGGTTTATTCATTCACTGAATAAATACGAGTGCTGGCTATATACTAGGTTTTGGGAATATAACAGAATGAAACATGGAGCTCACATTCTGATTGGGGAGAAATAAAAATCATATCAGATGGTGATGAGCTTTTCGGTTTTCTATTTCTATTTATGAAGAATAAAATAAGGTAATAGAGATAATGTGATGAAAGTTCTAACATTCTCTACCTTTCCTGAATTCTTAATCTATACCTTCTGTTCTTACACTTTCTACTTAATTTTATTTAATACAACTTGTAGCTAAACTTTTATTTTTCTTTCACTCCTGATTCTTAACCCGTATCCATGCTAATTTTTGCCTTCACTATTCCACAAAACTCACCCACTGTCGTATTATCTTCTATTAAAAGCCAGTATTCTCTTTTCAGTTTTTATCCTTCTTGATCTACACTGAACACTATTGCCTTTCTCCTTCTTAAATCACTTGCTGCTATCTGCAGTCCAACTTCCTCAAGTTTTTTTTTTTAATGGTTTCTCTTAATTATCTATGTGGCCTCTCTTCTGATACTCTGTGGTGAATTGCAGATCCTCATGATTTTAATTGCCCTCTGAAAGCAGATGACTTCTTAGCTCAAGCTGCACCACTGCCTTCAGGTTTAGCTAGAGTGGCTGGGATGAACAGCTGATTGCTTCTCACTCATCAGGATTCTTTCCCTTTACTCTTTCCTCTGGCACATTTCTTCTATTTGGGTTGATTAGGATACAGGTTATTTTTGCGACTGCTTTAATGATTACCTGTTACTAATGGTATAATAATCTGCAATGTTCAGTCAAGTTTCTTGAATCAAAGGGGTTGTTTCTTCATGGATGTTAGTGAATGTTATACTTTCAAGTCTTTTGGAAAGATATGGCTGAATTCAGAAGTAAAAAAAAGAATAGCTTCTTGACCTCTAGAGCTGTGACAGTTTTTTTAATAAATAAATAAAAAATGAATTTTTAATTTTTTTATTTCAGTAGATTTTTGGGGAACAAGTGGTGCTTAGTTACATGAATAAGTTCTTTAGTGGTGATTTTTGAGATTTTGGTGCACCCATCACCCGAGCAGTGTACACTGTACCCAATGTGTAGTCTTTTATCCTTCACCCCACTCCCACCCTTTCCCCTGAGTCCCCAAAGTCGATTGTATCATTCTTATGCCTTTGCATCCTCATAGCTTAGCTCCCACTTATGAGAACATACGACGTTTGGTTTTCCATTCCTAAGCGTAATAGTTTTAACAAATTTTTAATTCTTACCTTTGTCTGGTGTTAGACTAATGCTTTCACTCAAACTACTGTCATAGTAACTGAGGCATTTACTGCATTTTTCCTTTCTTATGAAGGAGAAAATTAAGCCTTAGGGAAGTTAACATATCCAAGGTCACACAGTAACTGTCAATAGTTGGGATTCTAGTCTTGAGTCTTCAGCTGCAAGGTCATGAATGGTAGTGAGTTTTTTGTAAATTATAAAGCGTTACATTTCTGTGTAGGTGGGAGAGGGGAGAGAGCTCCTAAGTATTTTGGGCTGGGTGTGATGACTCATGCCTGTAATCCCAGTGCTTTGGGAGGCTGAGGTGAGAGGATCATTTGAGGCCAGGAGTTTGACATCAGCTTGGACAACACAGCAAGACCTTGTTTCTACAAAAAAAAAAAAAAAAAAAAAAAAAAAAGCCCAATGCAGTGGTGTGCACCTGTGGTCCCAGGTACTAGGAAGGCTGAGGCAAGAGGATTGCTTGAGCTCAGAAGTTCGAGGCTGCGGTGAGCTATCATCTGGCCACTGTACTCCAGCCTGGGCAACAAAGCAAGACTCTGTCTCTTAAAAACAAAAAGAACTTATTCAGAGCTTTTTCAAAATACTTAGTTCTGTTTCACTCCATGCCCCCAGATAATATGTTATTATACAACTGTTAGTGTGTTGTGATGGCTGCTTCCTAAATGTGGATAGTTTGTGACTCAGTTTAATGTACACTTGAATACTGCTTATGTTAAAAAAAATTCCATGCTTTCCTGTTGGTAATGGAATATAATACAGTAAATAGCTTGTATTGCAGCATACTCATTAGCTAATGCCTGGCTTTTAGTACTCATATTCTGGTTGTGTCATTCTACTCTTTCTTGATACATATTAGTTTTCAAAAGATATGGAGATTTTTGCTGTTGGCACCAAATAAAACCATGTAAATAAATTATGGATGTAACTGAATGAGTTAATATAGTTGTTCAACTATAGTTGATGCCACAGAGATTTGTTTGTGACTTGGAGGACTTTGAAATTTCCTGACTTCAATGTGAACCTTAGCCTTCTTTTGTGAGATTTCCCTGTTGCTGTTCAGTTGCCTGGGTTGGGAGAAGACTGGTATATGTTTGTTCTTTCAGTCAACAAGGCTAGGGTTCAGGACGTCATTTAAGGACAGTAATCTAGAGGAAAAATGAGTAACACTGGAACTAAAGCATTGAAGCTAGAGCGGATTGGAAAGATAACTAGAAGTTAGAATTTGATAGTAAATGGTAACTTATTGGAGGTACTAAGGGTGTTGATGTTTGGACAGTTCAGTATATGAGATCATTTTCCCTTGCCTGAGTTTTGAACTGACTGAGAAATAAGAACCTACAGATGAAGCAAGACAGTACCTTTAAAAAAATTAGCATTTTATTCAGGTAAAAATCACATACTGTGAAGTTCACCATTTTGAAGTGTACAATTCAGTAGTTTTTAATGTATTCACAAAGTTGTGCAACCATTATCACTATCAATTAGGCCATTTTCATCACTCTAAAAAGAAACCTCCTAGCAGTCACTTCCCATCTGCAGTCTTCCTCTCTTCCCCCATCTCCTGGCAACCACTAATCTACTTTTCATTTCTATAGATTTGCCTATTCTGGACATTTCGTATAAATGGAATCATACAGCATGTGGTCTTTTATGTCTTTTTCACTTAGCATAAGGCTTTCAAGTTTCATCTATGTTGTGGCATGTAAAAGTACTTCATTCCTTTTTATGGCTGAATAAAGTTGCATTGTATATTATATGCTATTAGATAAACCATGTTTTGTTTATCTGTTCATTAGTTGACAAACATTTGGGTTATTTTCACTTTTTGGCTTTATGAGTAGTGCTGCACATTTGTGTGCAAATGATCATTTGTGTGCATGTTTTTGTAGGAACATTTAAATTCTCTTGGAGATGTATATGCTTATAATTGCTGGGTTTTATGGTAACTCTGTGTTTAAGTTTCAAAGGAGTTGTCTTTGTTTTTGATAAAACCTATATTGTAGAACGTGACTTAGGTTTAAGAGCCAAATGAGTTGGCTAACTTTCTGCAGCCCCTCATCCCTATCTGTCAATGGGACAGTGCACCCTAGAGGATGTTTGGGTCAGCAGAGCAGACACACTCGGATCATTGTCTTGTAGAATCCTGGATGGAGAGCGAAAAGAAAGAGACTGAGGGCTGGGTGTGGTGGCTCATGCCTGTAATCCCAGCACTTTGGGATCCTAACCAAGGCAGGTGGATCACCTGAGGTCAGCAGTTCAAGACCAGCCTGACGAACATGGTCAAACCCTGTCTACTGAATACAAAAAAGTACCCAGACATGGTGATGCATGCCTGTAATCCCATCTACTTGAGAGGCTGAGACAGGAGAATTGCTTGAACCCAGGAGGCGGAGGTTGCAGTGAGCCGAGTTGGCGCCATTGCCCTCCAGCCTGGGCAACAAGAGTGAAAACTCCATCTCAAAAAAATAAAAAGATTCTGAGTCCCTGGTACTCAGTTCTTTTGTTAAGTTAGCTCTATGTACTAACCAATTTACCTCTTTGGAGAGGAATGGGTTAAGAGGCCAGGAGTGTTTACTGAAGTAATTCCTCATAGAGACTAAGAGTTGGAAAAAAAATTAGTCTGCTCTAACAAAGAGTAAGAGTTAAGCTAGAAACCTGAAAGCCATTCTTAGATGAAAAGGCTGTGCCATTTTATCCAGGAAGGAAGTATATTAAGAAAAGATGATGAATTCAGTTTTAAACATGGTAAATTTGGGATTTCCAGGAGGGAATGTTAGATATTTGTTAGGAGATCAGGAGATTGCTGTCTGCTAGAGATGAAGAGTTGAGATCTATCTACCTACAGGCAATTAAAATACAAGACTAGGTAAATCACACATAAAACAGTAGAGAAGGATGTCTAGTAATTTTTTTTTTTTTTAAAGAAAGCTGCTCTGCTGTGTACGAAACCGTGACCCAGAAGCAGGTTGTCTGTGAGTGGTTTAGCGCCAGGTTCCCCACGAAAGTGTGTTCCATGACAGGCAAGGGGACGGCTGCCTTTTCAGCCACACCCCATTTCCCAGGACGAGGGGCAGTCCACACTGGACCCTGGTCCCAGGGATGTCTAGTAACTTTTGTATCTGCATTCCTTGTGGTTTTATTGTGCTAACTGATGTTTCTGCTGTATTTTGCTGTGAGCAGCTGATTTCCTTCTGGGTTTTGTGATTTTTAATTGTGAACACATTTATTTTGAGATCTTACCTGTGGGAATTTTTCCAGGCTTAGGTCAAAGGTGATTTCCTCCAGAGAGAACGTACGTTCGCTTCTATCAAGATTGGGTGGGGGATACAACCATCCTAGGGCTACCCTAAACACAATTCTAGGTATGAAGCTTTTTTTTTTTTTGAGACAGAATTTTGCTCTTATTGCCTAGGCTGGAGTGCAGTGGTGCGATCTTGGCTCACTGCAACCTCTGCCTCCCAGGTTCAAGCGATTCTCCTGTCTCAGCCTCCCAAGTAGCTGGGATTACAGGCACATGCCACCATGCCTGGCTAAATTTTTTGTATTTTCAGTAGAGACGGGGTTTCATCATATTGGTCGGGCTGGTCTCAAACTTCTGACCTCAGGTGATCTGGCTGCCTCGGCTTCCCAAAGTGCTGGGATTACAGGCATGAGCCACCACGCCCGGCCGGTATGAAGCTTTTAGAACCATAATCTAGGGGAAGATCAGCTTGTGGTTGTGAAATATCAGGGAAGACACCCTTGCACTGCTGTCACAGTCCCTGATCCCCTCCCAGCACTAAGTGCTGAGGTTAAAAAAGTAGTTTTCCTGGCAATTTTCTTGGTTAAGAACTGAACATTGCTGCTGTCATAGTCCTGGATCCCCTCACGAGCCCTAAGTGCTAAGGTTAAAAAAGCAGTTTTCCTGGCAGTTCTCTTGGTTAAGATCTGAATGTTGTTGCATCTTGTACATTGGGTCCCACAAGGTCTTGGAATTGCAAGCCAGAATTCATATTGCTTGGCATAATGCCCTAAAGGTGAAGGAAAGCTATTATCAGTACTCTGCATACCTTTCTAGTTTCCACTGTTGCACCTAGTTTTTGGATTCTGATCATACCTCATTTTCTGTCAAGTTTTTGATTTCTATGTAAAGATTTTAAGATATTTTACTCAGCATTTTATTTATTTTCAGTGGTTACGAGATTGAGCCATCCACCCTGTCATTCTGGCAGAAATGGAAGTGTCTATCTGTGTCTCTTTTCAGTGTATGCAGGGATAATTATTAGATGCAGGGACTTCAGTCACCTCCTAAACCAAAGGTTACAAACTTGCAGCAAAATCCAGTTTCTGTTTGGCCCACATAGTATTCAGGAAATGAAAATCAGGGCCAGGTGCAGTGGCTTATACCTGTAAGCTCAGCACTTTGGGAGGCTGAGGAAGGAGGATCACTTGAGCCCAGGAGTTCGAGAACAGCCTGGGCAACATAGCGAGACCCCATCTGCATTTTTTTAAAAAGTTAAAATAAAAAATCAAGAGATTGCAGGTAATATTTTGGATTTTTTTGTTTCTCTTGAAAAATTGGAAGTTCTTAAAATGCTGGGTCTATAATACTCCTGCCTAGCAACAATTGACTAGAACTGGGAATAGCCCTGATCCCTTCAGACTGAACATGCTCTCTTCAGTTGCTCACAGTTTCCGCCACTTGTGCAGTGTATGCATATGTATACACTTAAACCCATTTTACCTTATCCCATTTGTGTGTCACCATTAGGCATTTGTGAATCATCATTCTGCCTAATGAAAATATTGATACCCTCCCATGTGCTCCATAGTAGTGCTGATAGACACTTTTACATTTGTTGATTTATTTAATTCTAACAACAAGCTTGCAGTTTAATCCCCTCTGAATAAAGTTTTGTAGGTGGTATTAGCCCCACGTTACAGATGAAGAAACTGAGGTTCATTGAAGTTATATAAATCCTTTAAGGTGTCAGTAGTGCCACAGTTAGAATTTGAACCTAAAATCTAGAATTTGAATTCAAAGCTCTTTCTGTTTCAGTGCTTCTCTTTACTACTACTACTACTACGACTACTTTTTTTTTAAAGTAATGGAACTGTTTCTTAGATGAAGTCTTTGTGAAGTCCAATGTTTAAAACCAATAAAGGTAGCACTATTTTGATGGAAGAATAGATTTGGTGGGGCACTTACTTGGGGATTGGAACCTTGCATGCTTAACTCTATGGTAGCTTTGGGGCACCTCTCTAGAATCCCTAGGACTCTACTAAAACAGTTTGGACACTCTTTATGACATAGCCATAATCATTTGTTACATCTTATGAAATCTCAGCTTCTTTAGATGTTACAGTTATAGTGTATCTATTTCTGTTATGCTTCCTGATATGTCTGTAGGCTTCCTGATATGTCTGTCTGTCTTAGTGTAATCCCTCTTATGACTCAGTAGCATTTTTCTTTCATGTAAGTTTGTGTTCTGATGGGGTGATTCTTTTAGCATTCTACTTCTGTTTTCAGAGTGTTTTAAATTAAATCTAAAGTGAGACTTACGGTTTAATTTACTTTGCAGTATCTGATAACTAACTCTTCTTTACTTTTCAGATTCTCTTTGTGGCCAGATGGGTTTGTATGGACAGGCTTGTCCATCTGTAACTTCATTAAGGTGAGTGCTCTTTTTTTTTTCTTTATTAGAACATATAGTATTTTAAAAGTTAGACTGGTCACCTCATATTACAATGAATTTCAAGGTGAGATTCAGAATAAAATATTGTAGCTTGTTTTGTCAAGTAGTGCAATTTGGTGGAATGGAATGATATTTCTGCTTACTGAAATTTTTGTGGTAATGGGATTTGGATATGCTTTTAATCTTCATTTAGTGAACTGAGTATAGTGTGGTGGTAATTTGTAAATGAAACAACATAATTAACACTTCTTTGTGTTTCTTTTAAAAAGACTAATCTGGGCCGGGCGCAGTGGCTCACATCTGTACTCCCAGCATTTTGGGAGGCCAAGGCGGGTGGATCACCTGAGGTCAGGAGTTTGAGACCAGCCTGGCCAACATGGCAAAACCCTGTCTCTATTAAAAATACAAAATAATTAGCCAGGTGTGGTGGCTCACACCTGTAATCACAGTTACTCAGGAGGCTGAGGCAGGAGAATCGCTTGAACCTGGTAGGTGGAGGTTGCAGTCAGCTGAGATCGTGCCACTGCACTCCAGCCTGGGGGACAGAGCGAGAATCTGTCCTAAAAAAAAAAAAAAAGCCCAGGTGAGGTGGCTCATGCCTGTAATCCCAGCACTTTGGGAGGCCAAGGCAGGCGGATCACGAGGTCAAGAAATTGAGACCATTCTGGCCAACATGGTGAAACCCCATCTCTACTAAAAATACAAAAATTAGCTGGGCATGTTTGCACGTGCCTGTAATCCCAGCTACTCGGGAGGCTGAGATAGGAGAATCACTTGAACCCGGGAGGCGGAGGTTGCAGTGAGCTGAGACCTGCCATTGCACTCCAGCCTGGGCGACGAGCGAAACTCCATCTCAAAAAAAAAAAAAAAACCTAAACCTGCTTTCTACTCAATTTAATTAGAACATAGTAAATTTGGTTGCTTTTGTAGCAGATTATTAAATAAGACTGAAGATACTAATTTTAATTTCTTTCTAAGGGATGGTAAAAACATAATATCTAGATTTCTCTCATTTACAATAAAACATGAGAAATGTAAAAAGTAGGAACTGTTTTGCTGTGTACAACCCAGTGGTTTCAGATTTTTGAAGTCACCAGATCAGTTTTGCCAGTCAATTCATATGTGAAGTCAAATTAGTAAAGCAGATAAATGTGTGACTTCTTTTTGCTGGTGTAAGCTTCCATGTTCTACCTTCACACTGGCCCCTGAGGGATTGTCGTGGTTCCCAGAGTGAAAAATAATCTAAACCGAATCTGCTAATTGAAATCTTAGAATATGAAGTGTTTATGGCAGGACCTACTAGTTACATGTGGTGGTGTAGTCAACCATATCATTTATTCATCTAGCATATTGAGCATCTACTGTTGTCAGATACTATTCTAAATGTTGGGGCATAGCAATGAGCGTAACATGTAAAAATCCTGTAATCATGGAATTTATATTTTGGTGGAGGGACAGTTAATAAACAAAATAGTATAAGTATCTGTTAGTGATATGATAAGGGCTAAGGAGAAAAATGGAGAAGGGGAATAGGAAATAATAGGAGTATGTGTTGTTTTAGACAGGCCAGTCCTAAGGGAAGGCTTCACTGAAAAAGGGGACATTTGAGTGAAGATCTTAAAGTATGATGGAGGGAGCCATATATTGGATAAGTGGTAGTCGAGCATTCTTTAGGCACAGAGGGAGTGCAGGAAGGTCTAAGGCAGGAGGCTGCCTTGTATGTTTGAGGAGGAATGGAGGAGGTCAGTGTGGTTGGAGCAGCCTAGATGATGAAGAGTTACAATTGCCCAGCTTTGGAGGGCAGAAGGAGAGAGAGGACAGATACAAAATTGCCAGAGCCATGATTGGGAAGTCAAGGAATCCTTAGGCTTGAGAGAAATCCTGATTTTCCAGAATGCCACACACACACAAAATGAACAATGAAGTTACGTTTGTAGTTTTTATGTACTTGACTTTTCACAAGTCAAGGCTGACTATCCTATTTCTCAGTAGAAAAGCATTTTTTTTGGTAAAACAACTGTTGTTATTTCTTTAGTGTCCACTTTCTACCAATTAGACTTCCTTAAGATATTTTAGTTGTGGGAAATGCTGAAACACTCATATATTAAGGTAATTGACTGAAATTTTAAATCTCTTTATGTGAATACTATATTTATCTTTAGGTTAAGCCTTTATATGACATTGGGTTAGGAATGTGTGTAACTTTTGTTTGATGAAAGAGAAGAGGTAACATAAGTTATAATTTACTCATTGTGTTGTAATTCTTCTGCACAATATTCTAGAATCAGAATTTTTTGGGATATAGCTATATATCTAGCATTTAATTTATAAACTGAGAAGCCTTATGGCATCTGAGTCATGATATCTAATCATGGTATCTAGCATTTAATTTATAAACTGAGAAGCCCTACGGCATTCGGAGTCATGATATTTAGTGTCCTTATGTATGTCTTTCATTTCTCTAATATTCTGTGTGGTCCACCTCTGAAACAGAGGATTCTCATTCTTAGATGTATGTGTAGAAGACCATTGTCTGTCACCGATTTTTCTTAGTGGAAGCCAGTATTGTTTTGAGACGAAGAAGGGAAGAAAAACTGGATTACTTAATAACCACAATAAATTTTAGTCTACTTTCCCATAGAGTCTTCCCAAACCAGAAATGGCCCCTGCAAACTACGCTACCCAATAGGAGTAGAGCCAGAACTCTTAAAGTAACTCAAAACTACTGAAAAATACTGCTTGTTTGCCTTCTCTGTCTTGTATATACTACCTTGTATATACTATCTGTATATCTAGAAAGTGGCTAACCTCAAGACAGGAAGCAAATGAGTTGGTGGAGAAGAACTGGACATATGGCTGGGAATCAGAAAATGGATAGGCAGGTGGGAGTTTGTAGGCACAGGTATGAGTGGGAGTGGACAATTTATGTATAAGTGAAGGCAGTGAACAGAAGGAAAGTATAAAAAATTTGTTGGTTAGAAGAGGATAGTTAGTAAATGAATTAAAACTCTCTCCCCCAGTCTCCTTAAATATTTTGGGTAAGGTAAACAAGTATTGTTTTCTGTGGATGATAGTGGATCCTTGTTTAACCTGACTCTGTTAGAATTGTTGTTAAAATTAGGCTTACTGTATTTTTATGATTAAAAAGTAGTACATATTTATTGCAGAAAATTTGGAAAGACTGAACTTGCCTTTTTTATACCAGTAGATATTATATGTGAATTAGAAAAAGACCCTCTAAATTTTCCTTAAAAAAATGGCTGCAAAGTAGTTGTAGTGATAGTTAAGTATACTCTGTAATGTTAACCAAATTGCTCTGACACTTTGGTCTACTTTACTTGCTAGTATAGGTAGAATTGCATTTCAACAAAAGTCACTGTAACAACATCATATTCTACATGAGACTGTTTTATCATTCAGGGTTCTCTAGGGAGGCTGAAACCATACCAGTATTTGAACAGAGATAATACTTTAATAGAATTGATAACTAGATATAAATGTGTTAACTAAGTAACATAAAGGATAAAAACAAAACTAAAGTATCACAAAGATAGACATAACAGGCAGCAGCTACTGCCTGTAGGGCTCAGGGACCAAAGGGAACGAGAAAACATTAGGAACTTAGAGGAAAGTCCCCGAAGAAATGAAACTTAGACCTCTCAGAAGCCGCTGCATGATTGATGCTGGTATCTGAGCTTGGAAGAGCGGTTCTGTGAGGTTGAGACACAGACCTTGCTGGCTGATAATGGTGTCTCTCAGTGGTTTATGATGAAGCTAGTTCTGCAGGTGTTGGAAGCACTGCAAGCTGGATTCACTTGTTGCTGTTGGAAGGACCTGCTGCTGTATGGCTGAAGGAGCCTTTGCTGGGGAAATGGCTCTTACGAAACCTGAAGATTAGATAGGAAGATACAGTCTTTTGTTCCTCCTCCAACCTTTCAGTCCATCTTTAGTGCCTCTTCTTGGGAGAGCTTTATAGGAAGCCAGCTGGCAAAGAAGGAATGTGGTTCACAGAGAGTCTTAGTGCAAGCACCACAAAGTAGAATATGGGTAGGGGTGCTGCAGTTTGGAGCTGAGGGGCAACAGCTTAATAGCTGCCATCCTTGTTCCAACGGACTGCTGAGAAATAGGGTACAAGAAGGTATTTTCTAAGATGTTTTGCAGCTAGTATTTATGAGATTTAGTAGAGTACTGCATATTACTTAAAAAATCCTCAAAAGTTTTTTAAACACTGAAATTATATTAAAAATTTATGTTAAGAATCACAAGTATTTGCAGTCTGAATCTATTGTATTTATATCCTGAGTTTGGGTGATAAGAGTCTGGATAGTGAGGGATAGGCCATTCACATCTGTTCAATTCCTGAGTTTTGGATAGTAAGAGTAAGAGTTCAGAGAGTGGGACTGGGCACCGTGGCTCATGCCTGTAATCCCAGCACTTTGGGAGGCCAAGGTGGGCAGATCATGAGGTCAGGAGTTCGAGACCAGCCTGGCCAATATGGTGAAACCCCGTCTTGACTAAAAATATAAAAAATTAGCTAGGTGTGGTGGCGCTCGCCTGTAGTCCCAGCTACTTGGGAGGCTGAGGCAGGAGAATCGCCTGAACCTGGGAGGTGGAGGTTGCAGTGAGCTGAGATTGTGCCACTGCACTCCAGCCTGGGCGACAGAGTGAGACTGTCTCCAAAAAAAAAAAAAGAAAAAAGTTCAGAGAGTGATGGATATAATTTCTGTTAAACAGTAGAATCTTAAAAGTTTAGCAGAATCTTTTTATTTCCTGAGTTTGGATAAGATGGATTTGAATCCTCAGATGTACCTGTATTTTATTTCCAAGTACAGATTCAGTAAGAGCAACAGCTTACTGAAAAAGCAAAGGCTTTCCTTGATTATTTGCTTTATGCAGACAAGTGAATAAATACGTATGTATCTCATATGACATACTTCTTTTACATATTGTAACAATAGACCATTTTTTGTAACTTCCTTCTGTTTCAGTTTTTAATTTTTGTGGGTAAAATGTATATTTATGGAGTACATGAGATATTTTGATACAGGCATGCAGTGCATAATCACATCCGTAAGTGGGGTATATTCATCACCTCAAGTGTTTATCTTTTGTGTTACAAAGAATCCAATTATACTCTTTTAGTTATTTAAAAATGTACAATTAAATTATTACTGACTATAGTCACCCTGTTGTGCTATCAAACACAAGGTCTTAGTCACTCCTTTTATTTTTTTGTACCCATTAATCATTCTCACTCTCCCTGATACCCCGCTTACCCTTCCCAGCCTCTGGTAACCAACCATCCTTCTACTCTCTATCTCTGAGTTGTTTTCATTTTTATCTCTCACAAATAAGTGAGGACATGGCAGTTTGTATTTTTGTGCCTGGCTTATTTCACTTAGCATAATGACCCCCAGTTCCATCTGTGTTGAAAATGACAGGATCTCGTGTATATATGTACCACATTTTATCTGTTCATCTGTTGAGGGACACTTAGGATGCTTCCAAATCTTGGCTATTGTGAACAGTATTGCAAATAATATGGGAGTGCAGGTATCTCTTTAATATACTGATTTGCCTTCTTTTGGGTATATACCCAGCAGTGAGATTGTTGGATCTTATGGTAGCTCTACTTTCAGTTTTTTTTGAGGAACTTCCAAACTGTTCACCATAGTGGTTGTACTAATATGCATTCCCACCAACAGTGTACAAAATCCAGTGTTCCCTTTTCTCCACATCCTCTCCAGCATTTGTTATTGCCTGTCTTTTAGATAAAAGCCATTTTATCTGGGGTGAGATGACATGTTACTATAGTTTCGATTTGCATTTCCCTGATGATCAATGACATTGAGCACCTTTTCATACACCTGTTTGCCATTTGTATGTCTTTTGAGAAATGCCTATTTAGATCTTTTGCCCATTTTAAAAATCAGATTATTAAACTTTCTCCTATACAGTTATTTGAGCTCCTTATATATTCTGGTTATTAATCCTTTGTCGAATGGGTAGTTTGCAGATATTTTCAGCCATTTTGTGGCTTGTCCCTTAACTTTGTTGATTGTTTCCTTTGCTGTGCAGAAGCTTTTTAACTTGATGTGATCCCATGTGTCTATTTTCGCTTTGGTTGCCTGTGCTTGTGGGGTGTAACTCAAGTAATCTTTGCCCACTCCAACATCCTGGAGAGTTTCCCCAATGTTTTCTTTTAGTAGTTTAGTTTGAGGTCTTAGATTTAAGGCTTTAATCCATTTTGGTTTGATTTTTGTATATGGCAAGGAATAGGGGTCTAATGTCATTCTTCTGCATATGGGTATCCAGTTTTCCCAGCACCTTGTTGAAGAGACTGTCCTTTCCATTGTATGCCCTTGGAACCTTTGACAAAAATGAGTTCACTGTAGATAAATATATTTGTTTCTGGGTTCTCCATCCTGTTCCATTGGTATGTCTGTTTTTATGCAAGTACCATACTGTTTTGGTTACTATAGCTCTGTAGTATAACTTGAAGTCACATAATGTGATTCCCCCAGTTTTGTTCTTTTTGCTCAGGATAGCTTTGGGTATTCTGAGTCTTTGGTGGTTTCGTATAAATTTTAGGATTTTTTTTTTCCTATGTCTGTGAAGAATGTCATTGGTATTTTGATAGGGATTGCATTGAATCTTTAGTTTGCTTTGTGTAGTATGTACATTTTAACAATATTGATTCTTCTAGTCCATGAACCTGGACTGTCTTTCCTTTTCTTGGTGTCTTCTTCAGCTTCTTTCATAAATAATTGATGGTTTTCATTGTGGAGGTCTTTCACTTCTTTGGTTAATTCCTAGGTATTTTATTTTATTTGTACCTATTGTAAATGAGATTATTTTCTTGATTTCTTTTTTGGATTGTTCACTCTTGGCATATAGAAACTGGTTTTTGTATGTTGATTTTTGTCTCCTGCAACTGTCAGTTCTAGTAGTTTTTAGGTGGAGTCTTTAGGTTTTTCCAAATATAAGATCATATCATCTGTAAACAAGGATAATTTGACCTCTTCCTTTCTAATTTGTGTGCCCTTTATTTTTTTCTCTTGTCCGATTACTTGAGCTAGGACTTCTGTTAATTTGGTTCGGTCAAAGCAAAATAGGTTTGCTGTTTCCTAGGGCTTGTTGAAATGGAACCCTTTCTGCATTTCTGAATTACCTAACATTTATTAGAGGATTTATTTTATGGTTCTCACATGTATACAGCTTGGGACACAGTAGTACTTGTAGTAGTTTCTGGTGATATTTAATGCCTTCTACCTGAGATCTCTTTCGCTTACATTTTTCTTATTTATCCCTTTTTATCACTCATTTTTGTTAATGCTTCTTCCTTAAAGATGCCTTTTATTATTGATCTAATTTGTCTACTTAGGGTATGCCAGGGAACACATAGAAATATTTCAATGCCCCAGATGAATTTCCTGTTCATCTGTTTCCTCATTTCCCTCCTCTTGAAATTGATGACCCTGCTGTTTAGAACTACCAGAAGAAGGCAGATTTATTTCAAGCCTTCTTGCTACCTCATTTCTAGAAGCATACTGGTATTGATAAAGCAGCTGTGGTATATAGACTTAAGATAATGTAGATACAGGTTCACATCTCTCTCTTCTTACTATTAGACCAGGCATTATTTAAGCACTTTAAGTTTATTAAGTTCCCCCAACAATTCTATGAGGTCAGTACCATTATTATCCTTACTTCACAAGTGAGGAAACTGAGGTAAAGTTAAGTAACTCAAAGATATATAGGTAATTAGGGATAGAGCTGGGATTCATACATAGGTCCTTATCCAGTGCCCATGCTTTAACCATTTAACTCTACTGCCTCTTGGCTATAAGTATTTATTGTAATTTCAGGCTTTTTTCTTAAATGAAGTCTGCCAAACAATATTCTTCTTAATTGAGGGTACTATAAAAAATAAGTAAAAAAGAGAAATGTCAGTGCAGGAGACTGTGGAAAAAGATAATAGAAAACCAGCACTTTAATTTTGGAATACTAAAATTGGAAAAAAATCTTGTTTAAAATTGATAAAATATTTTGCTTTTTTGTTAGCAAAAGACAGCAGATTTTTTTTTTTTTAAATTTCAGGGAGATGGAGAAATTTTGAGTTTTTATGAGGGGGAATCATATATCAGAGGTAATAGGGAATAAAAAGCATCACTGAATATACTAATGAGTTAAATATAAAACACATGCCTACTGACAGTGCATGTATAGTGCAAAATAATACTACTGAAAAATAAAAAAAATTATATGATTTGATATAATATGCTTATCATAGGCAAGCTTTATGGTTCAGTGGCACTCAGTGCAGAGATGTATCTTTAGGCATTTGGAGCACCCACTTTTCTAGATTAGGGTTTAGGCTGTACTCTACTTGCCATACAGAGAACTTGGGGCAGTGGAGATTTCCCAACTCCATGCCTAGGCATACCTCTGGGTAACTGGTGGTTGCCCATTGGACCCCAACTCTCCCCTGCCCCCCATACCTGGTGCTTGTGCCCTGCTATTGGGAGACCTGTAGGTGGGCCTGCCTGGTCTGGACCCACCTGTCTTGGTCTCCTGCTCCAGGGCTGGGCAGGGAGCTCAGACACCTGTGCATTCTGCAGATCAGCCCCACTGCTTGAGGCAACAGAGAGCTTCTCTGTAAACAAGGATCACATATATACCCATCTACAATGGCTTCAGCTGGCTCTTACCTGTGAGTGCCACCAACTGACCTGGAAGTTTAATTGCATGACACAGTAGAAAATCTGCTGACACAAGTGTGCAGCACTAGGGATCTAGATAAACTTCCTGAGACCTCCACCACCCTGGCCCCACAAGATGCAGTAAACCTGCTCACGTGCGCAGTACATCACTAATACAACCAGCATTTGGGAAAACTACCATTCAAAGGCTATCTACAACCAAGGAACTTAATACAGACTCTTTGCCACTGAAAGCACCCAGAACTAAAGCCAAAAGACCCTATGACCCTATGCAACAGATATTATAGACACCTCCTGAAGGGGAGAAAAATCACATCCAAATGAAAGCAAATTCAAAAAATAAGGAGAGACGGCTTATCTAGATTTGAAGCAACCAGAGGAACAACTCTGAAACTATGAAAAAAGTGTGTTACAATGCTCCAGAAGGATCACACTAACTCTTCAGCAATGGATCCTAACCAAAATTAAAATCTTTGAAATACAAGATAAAGAATTCAGAATGTTGGTTTTAAAGAAGCTCAATGACATCCAAGAGAAAGTTGAAAACGCTCACACATCAGAAAAACAGTTTGGGATATGAAAGGAGATATCACTAAAAATGAACCCAAACATCTTTTGGAAATGAAAAATTCATTGAAAGAATTACAAAATATAGTTGAAAGCTTTAATACTAGTCTAGAGAAAGTAGAAGAAAGAATTTCAGAGCTGGAAGACAGGTCTTTTGAGTTAACCGAGTCAGATGAACATAAAGAAAAAAGAAGTAAAATAAGTGAACAAAGGCCAGGTGTGGTACCTCATGCCTGTAATCCCAACACTTTGGGAGGTGGAGGCGGGTGGATCACTTGAGGGTCAGGAGTTCAAGACCAGCCTGGCCAACATGGTGAAAACCCCATCTCTACTAAAAAATACAAAAAAAATTAGCAGGGCGTTGTGGCGTGTGACTGTAATTGCAGCTGCTTGGGAGGCTGAGGCAGGAGAATCGCTTGATTCCAGGAGGTGGAGGTTGTGGCGAGCCAAGATAGTGCCACTGTGCTCCAGACTGGGTGACAGAGTGAAACTCCATCTCAAAAGAAAAAAAAAAGTGAAAAGTTCTTGGAGAAATATGGGATTGTATAAAGCATCCAAACTTACAGGTTATAGATATTCTAGAGAAGAAAAAGTAAAAAGTGTAGAAAAGATATTTCAGGAAGTAATTAGGGAAAACTTCCCTAGTCTGGGAAGAGATTTAGACATCCAGAAACAAGCTCAGAGAACTCCTGAAAGATAAATTGCGAGAAGAACCTCGTCTAAGCATATAGTCATCAGACCGTTCAAAGTCAGTGTGAAGGAAAAAATTCTAAGAGTAGCAAGAGAGAAGGGATTACCTATAAAGGAAATCCTATCAAACTAACACCAAACTTCTCAGCAGAAACCCTGCAAGCCAGCTGGAAGAGATTGGGGGCCTATTTTTAGCGGCCTTAAAGAAAAAATTACCAGCCAAGAATTTATTTTGTTTGTTTTTTGGACAGGGTCTCAGCTTGCTGGCCAGACCTGGAGTACGGTGGCGTGATCACAGCTCACCACAGCCTTTACCTCCCAGGCTTAGGTGATCCTCTGGCTCAGCCTTCCAAGTAGCTGGAACTACAAGCACGTGCCACCATGCCCGGCTAATTTTCTTGTATTATTTTGTAGAGACAAGATTTTGCCATGTTGCTCAAACTGGTCTTAAACTCCTGAGCTCAAGTGATCTGCCCGCCTTGGCCTCTCAACATACTGGGATTACAGGTGTGAGCCACCGTGCACAACCACCGGCCAAGAATTTTATATCCTGCCAAAAAATAATCTTTGTAAATGATGGAGAAATAAAGTCTTTCCCAGACAAACAAATGTGAAAGGAATTCATCACCACTATACTGATCATATAAGAAATGCTGAAAGGAGTTCTAAACATATTAACGAAAGGACAGTACTTACCATCATAAAAATACAAAGCTCACAGAGTCTATAAAGCAGTTATATAGTTGAAACTCTAAGGCAGCTAACAATACTGTGACAGGAACAAAACCTCACATATCTATATCTCTGTCTCTGTCTTTTTTTTTTTTTGAGACAGAGTCTTGCTCCATCATCCAGGCTGGAGTGTAGTGGCACGATCTCGGCTCACTGCAACCTCTCTCTCCTGGTACAAGTGATGCTCCTGCCTCAGCCTCCCTAGTGGCTGGGACTACAGGTGTGTGCCACCACACCCAGCTAATTTTGTATTTTTAGTAGAGACAGGATTTCACCATATTGGCCAGGCAGGTCTCAAACTCCTGACCTCGTGATCTGCCCGCCTGGGCCTTCCAAAGTGCTGGGATTACGGCGTGAGCCGCCGTGCCCGGCCTGTATATATATTTTAAGATGGAGTCTTGCTGTCTTGCCCAGGTTGGAGTGCAGTGGCATGATCTTAGTTCACTGCAACCTCTGCCTCCTGGGTCCGAGCAATTCTCCTGCCTCAGCTTCCCAAGTAGCTGGGATTACTGGTGTGTACCACCACACCTGGCTAACTTTTGTATTTTTTAGTAGAGATGAGGTTTTGCCATGTTGGCCAGGCTGGTCTCGAGCTCCTGACCTCAAGTAATCCGCCCACTTTGGCCTCTTAAGGGCTAGGATTACGGGCATGAGCCACCACACCCAGCCACATATCAGTATTAACCTTGAATGTAAATGGCCTAAATGCTCCACTTAAAACATACAGGGTGGCAAATTAAATTAAAAAAAAAAAAAAAGACCCAACCATCTGCTGCCAGCAAGAGATGCCCCCGCCACACACTGGTTAAAGACAGTTACAGACTCAAAGGGGTGAAAAAAGATTTATCATGCAAATGGAAAACAAATGCCAGCAGTAGTATCCATTCTCGTATCAGATAAACTTCAAACCAATAACAGTAAATAAAAAAAAAAAGACGAGCATTATATAATGATAAAGAGTTCGATACAACAAGAAGGTTTAACCATCCTAAATATATATGCACCCCACACCAGATTCATAAATACTGCTAGGCCAAAGCAAACAGATTGATAGCAATACAATAATAGTGGAGAACATCAACACCTCGCTGACATCACTGTTCAGATCATTGAGGCAGAAATTCGAAAAAGAAATTCTGGACTTAAACTGTAGACCAAATGGACCTAATAGACATTTACAGAACATACATTAATCTCATCTGCACGTGGAACATTCTCCAAAATTGACCATATGCTTGGCCATTAAAGCAAGTCTCAATACATTCCAAAATACCGAAATCAGATCAAATATCTTTTTGGAGCACAGTGGAATAAAATTAGAAATCAAATATCAAGAGGAACTCTTAATTATTCAAGTAGATGGAAACTAAACAACATGCTCCTGAATGAACTTTGGGTAAACAATGCAATTAAGGCGGAAATTGAAAACAATTTTGAAATAAATGAAAATGGAGACACAGTATACCAAAACCTCTGGGATACAGCAAAGACAGTGCTAAGAGGAAAGTTTATAGTGTTAAATGCCCACATTAAAAAGATAGGAAGATCTCAAGCTACCACCATACATCAAGGAACTAGAAAAATAACAAACCACACAAAAAGCTAGCAGAAGAAAAGAGCAAAGATCAGAGCAGACCTAAATGAGATAAAAAAAAAATGATACAAAGGATAAGTGAAACAAAAAGTTCCTTCTTTGAAAGGATACACAAAATTGACAGACTGCTAGCTAAGTTAACCAAGAAAAAAAGAAAGATTTTAAATATAAGCAGAAATGATAAAGACAACATTACACTTGACACCACAGAAATACAAAAGATCATCAGAGACTGCTGTGAACATTTCTGTGCTCATAAACTAGAAAAAGCTAGGGGAAATGCACAAATTCCTGGAAAGATACAACCTCGCAAGATTGAACCAGGAAGAAATGTGAATCCTGAACAAACCAATAACAAGTAACAAAATTCAATCAGTAGTAAAGGAAAACTTCTGTATTAGTCTGTTCTCATGCTGATATAAAGAACTACCTGAGACTGGGTAATTTATAAAGGAAAGAGGTTTAATTGACTCACAGTTCCACAGGGCTGGGGAAGCCTCAGGAAACTTACAGTCATGGCAGAAGGGGAAGCAGACATGTTCTTCACATGGCGGCAGGAAGGAGAAGTGCTGAGCAAAGTGGAGGCAAGCCCATTGTAAAACCATCAGATCTCGTGAGAACTCACTATCAAGAGAACAGTATGAGGGTAACTGCCCCCATGATTCAATTACCTGCCACTGAATCCCTCCCACGACACATGGGAATTATGGTGAGATTTGGGTAGGGACACAGCCAAATCGTATCACCTTCTAACAACAAAAAAGGCCAGGACCAGATGGATTTGTAGCTGAATTTTGCCAGACATATAAAGAAAAGCTGGTATTTAGAAAAGAATACTGAAACTATTTCAGAAAATTGAGGAGGAGTAATTCCTTTCTAACTCATTCTACAAAACCAGTATCAAAGTCAGGTGAGGACACCAGATACCAAAGTCAGGCAAGGACACAACCAGAAAAGAAAACCACAGGCCAATATCCCTAATGAACATAGGTGCAAAAATCCTCAACAAATGCTGAATCCAACAGCACATCAAAAAGATAATGTATCATGGTCAAGTGGGTTTTATTCCAGGGATGCAAGAATGTTTAAGCATATGCAAATCAATAAACATGATTCACCACATAAATAGAACCAAACCCCAAAACCATATGATTATCTCTATAGATGCAGAAAAGAGATTTGATAAAATCCAACATTGCTTCACAACAACCCTCAATAAACTAGACACTGGAGGTACATACCTTAAAATAAGAGCTATATATGACAAACCTACAGACAACATCGTGTTGAAGGGGAGAAGTTGAAAACATTCTCCTTAAGAACAGGAACAAGACAAGGATGTCCACTCTCACCACTCTTGTTCAACATAGTACTGGAAATCCTAGCCAGAGCAATTAGGCAAGAGAAAGAAATAAAAGGCATCCAAATTGGAAAAGAGGAAGTTTGCTGATAACATGACTGTATACTTAGAAAAGTCTGAACAACCCTCAATAAACTAGACACTGGAGGTACATACCTTAAAATAATAAGAGCTATGTATGACAAACCTACAGACAACATCATGTTGAAGGGGAGAAGTTGAAAACATTCTTCTTAAGAACAGGAACAAGACAAGGATGTCCACTCTCACCACTCTTGTTCAACATAGTACTGGAAATCCTAGCCAGAGCAATTAGGCAAGAGAAAGAAATAAAAGGCATCCAAATTGGAAAAGAGGAAGTTTGCTGATAACATGACTGTATACTTAGAAAAGTCTGAAGACTCCTAGACTTCATTAAAGTTTCAGGATAGAAAATCAATGTACAACGATCAGTAGCATTTCTATAAATAACTTCAAGCTGATAAACAAATCAAGAACCCAATCCCGTTTACAGTAGACACACACAGACACACACACACACACACACCCACACACACCCCTAGGAATACATTTAACCAAGGAGGTGAAAGATCTTTACGAGGAGAACTATAAAACACCAATGGAAGAAATTGCAGATGACAGAAACAAATGGCAAAACATCTTGTGCTGATGGATTGGAAGAATCAATATCACGAAAGTGACCATACTATTCAAAGCAATCTACAGATTCAATGAAGTTCTTTTCAAATTACCAACATCAGTTTTCACAGAATTAGAAAAACAGCGCTGGAGTTCATATGGAATCAAAAAAGCACTCAGCCAAAGCGATCCTAAGCAAAAGGAACAAATTCAGAGGCATCAGATTGCCTGACTTCAAATTATACTACAAGGCTATAGTAACTAAAGCGGCATGATAGTGGTACAAAAATATGCATAGAGATCAGTGGAACAGAATAGAGAGCCTAGAAATAAAGCCACATACCTACAACCAACTGATCTTTGACAAAGTTGATGAAAATAAACAGTGGAGAAAGGACATTAACACCCTATTCAATAGATGGTGCTGGGATATTGGCTAGCCATATGCAAAAGAATGAAACTGGACCCTTGTGTCTCACCATGTATGAAAATTAACTCAGGATGGATGGATTAAAGACTTGAACATAAGACCTTAAACTATAAAAGTCCTAGAAGAAAACTTAGGAAGAACTCTTGGATGTTGGCCTAGGCAAAGAATTTATGATGAAGACAAAATAGACAAATGAGACTTAATTAAACTAAAGCTTCTTCACAGCAAAAGAAATACTCAACAGATTAAACAGCCTATAGAATGGGAGAAAATATTTGCAAATGATTACTTTCAGAAAGGATGAACATCCAGAATCTACACGGAACTCTAATAACTCAACGAGGAAAAAACAGCTTCTTTTAAAAACTAGGCAGAGGACATGAGACATTTCTTGAAGAAATACAAGTGCCAACAAACACGTGAAAAAAATGCTCAACATTACTAATCATCAGAGAAATGCAAATTAAAATCACAATGCGATACCATCTTACACCAGTCAGAATTGCTGTTAAAAAGCCAAAGAGTAACAGATGTTGGTGTGGTTGTGGAGAAAAGGCAATGCTTGTACACTGCTGACGGGAATGTTCAACCTCTGTGGAAAACTATGGAGATTTCTCAAAGAACTAAAAATAGACCTACCTTTTGATCCAGCAAACACACTACTGGGGTTATCTGCCCAAAATAAAACAAATCACTATATAAAAAAGACACCTGGCCAGGTGTGGTGGGTCATGCCTGTAATCCCAGCACTTTGGGAGGCCAAGGCAGCGGATCACCTGAGGTCAGGAGTTCAAGACCAGCCTGGCTAACATCGTGAAACCTTGTCTCTACTAAAAATAGAAAAATCACTCAGACAAGGTGGTGCACACCTGTAATCCCAGCTAATTGAGAGGCAGAGGCAGGAGAATTGCTTGAACCTGCGAGGCAGAGGTTGCAGTGAGCCAAGATTGCGCCACTGCATTCCAGCCTGGGGGACAGAGTGCGACTCTGTCTCACAAAAAAAAAAAAAAAAAAAGGACACTTGTAGTCATGTTCAACACTATTCATAATAGCAAAGTCATGGAAGCAGCCTAACTGTCCATCAGCAGTTGACTGAATAAAGAAGTGTACTATACAGATACCATGGAATACTATGCAGCATAAAAAAGAATGAAATCATGTACTTTTCAGCAACATGGAGTTGGAGTTTATTATCCTAAGTGAAATAACTCAGAAACAAAATCAAATACCGCATCTTCTCACTTGTAAGTGGAAGCTACATAATGGGTATGCATGTACATAAAGATGGAAATAATAGACACTGAAGACTCCACCGGGGGGAGGGTGGGAGGAGGATGAGGGTTGAAAAATTACATGTTGGGTATAATGTTCACTATTTGGATTGTGGGTACACTAGAAGCCCAATCTCCACCAATATGCAATATACCCATGTAACAAACATGTATGTTTACCCCCTGAATCTAAAGTTTAAAAAAAGCTTCGCTTGGTTGCAAGAAAACAAACTCTGGATACATCAAGCAAAAAAGAAAAAGAATTTATGGAATGAATTTAGAAAACATGGTTGTGTTTTACAGAATACAAGGATAGTTTATTCTCTTGAAATGGAACTAGGAATTGATGAAATGCTGTTAGAAACCTAGGCATTGTACTTATTCTTCTGCGTTGAGTTTCTCTGAATCTAATTTATTTCATTTCTACAGGCAACTTTCTTTGATTTTTCTTACACATAGCCATTCTATCCCTCAAGTTCATAGCTGCTGCTTCTTCTTCTTTTTTTTTTTGAAACTGAGGTTCGCTCTTGTTGCCCAGGCTGGAGTGCAATGGCGTGATCTCTGCTCACTGCAGCCTCCGCCTCCCGGGTTCAAGCAGTTCTCCTGCCTCAGCCTCCCAAGTAACTGGGATTACAGGTGCCTGCCACCACACCCAGATAATTTTTTTATTTTTTATTTTTAGTAGAGATGGGGTTTCACCATGTTGGCCAGGCTGGTCTCAAACTCCTGATCTCAGGTGATCTGCCCTCCTCGGCTTCCCAAAGTACTGGTATTACGGACATGAGCCACCGTGCCCAGCCTCAAGTTCATGGCTTCTTTATTCAGGAGAGCAGCCTAAACTGTTTCACTTCTAATTCTAAATCCTGGGGGAGAAAATTTAGGTAAACAGCTTGAATCAAGTAGCACCCTTGGTTCAGATCCTTTAATTTGTTCC
The DNA here is from genome assembly GCF_028885655.2 of Pongo abelii. Lineage (NCBI taxonomy): Eukaryota > Metazoa > Chordata > Mammalia > Primates > Hominidae > Pongo > Pongo abelii. The sequence continues at coordinate 191,169,339 of NC_071985.2, forward strand.
TGTATTACTGGTACAGACAAGGTATAGTACAACATTCAGAGCCCTGGGGATGGAGGCACCTCTGAGAAAGGGCAATGGTATGAGCTAGGCAAAACACTACAGAAAGCGTTTGAGAAAAAGCAGCATGTATCCACTTATGGTTGAGAACGGATTTCAAGAGAGGATAATTTTAGGATTCCTTATGGTCATTGGGTATTGAATGGGAGACTTGATTCCCAGCTTTATATTAGAACATCCAGAGTATCCTTAGAATTGGAATTGGACTCCTGCCTCAATTCTATTCGATCTGACAAATATATATTGGATACTTACATCCTTACTAGTGTTCAAGAGTCCATAAAAGCAACAAAAGAAAAGGAAAACAAAAAGATTATTCCACCCCCTACTAGTGCTTACTTGAGAACCTGATGGATAAGTGCTTGGCTGGGTCTCTTTTGAAGGTTAGGGATCTGAATGGGGCTTTTAGTATAGGGATCCATTTCTTCACAGTTTTATTAACACCTTCCCAGTCCCTCACATATATTTGGAGCTTGCAAAATGATATATCAGCTATGTTGAAAAGCACAAAGCATGGAGTTATGGAAAGACGAGACTATCTGAGTAAACAGAGGCTGAGAAAAAGATAGTGCTTCTTAGTATAGTGCAAGATAGGTCTATATATAATTCAAGAAATAGAAAACCAAGAGAAGCTCGTGAGACTGGATTGGAAGCCATATGAAATGGAGATAACTCATTCATGCTTTACCTCACAGCACAATTTTTTTTTTTTTGCTATCGATATCAAGAACCTAGTATGCTTAAAATAAATTCAGGAAGGAGGATTATTATTATTGCTTTTCAGATTTTTTTGGACATTTTAGTGGGTTTGGAATAGTATCTTGTTGTTTTAGTTTGCATTTACCTGATAACTAGTGATGTTGAGCATCTTTCTTGTGTTTATTGGGGTTTGTGTGTCCTTGTTTAAATTTTTTGTACATTTTGAAACTGGGTAGTTTGTCTTCTAATTATTGAGTTATATGAGTTCTCTAAATACTCTGGATACAAGTTTTTTTTTTTGTTTGAGCAAGAAAGTTTTAAATTTTGGTAACATCTGACTTACCAATTTTTTCTTACATTGGTCAAGCCGAGAAATATTTACTTATTCCTAATCACAAATATTTGTCTCTTTTTATGTCCAAGTTGAGAAATCTTTACTTACTCCAAATCACAAATACTTGTTTTTTATTTTATTTTTGGAGGTAGAGTCTCACTGTGTCACCCAGGCTGGGGTACAGTGGTGTGATCTTGGTTCACTGCAGCCTCCACCTTCCAGGCTCAAGCAATCGTCTTGTCTCAGCCTCCCGAGTAGCTGGGACTACAGGTGCCCATCCACCACACCTGGCTAATTTTTGTATTTATTTGTAGAAATGGATTTCACCATGTTGCCCAGGCTGTTCTCAACATCCTGAGCTCAAGCAATCTGCCCACCGTAGCCTCCCAAAGTGCTGGGATTACAGGCGTGAGCCACCATGCCGAGCCCACAAATATTTGTTTTTTAAAAACAGCTTTACTGAGATGTAATTGACATAGTACAATTTTATAAGTCTGACAAATACATACACACATAAATCATCACCACATCAGTGTGGTGAACATACCCGTCATTCCCAACAGTTGCCAAAAGTGCTTCTGTGAAGTTCTTCCCTGCTGTCCCTCTGTCTGCAAGGTATCTACTGATCTGCTTTTCTGTTCCTTATTATATATTTGCATTTTCTAGATTTTAACATAAATGGTATCATACAATATATATTCTTATTTTTATCTGGGTTTTGTTTCATTATTTTGAGATTTATCTGTGTTGCTGCATGCATCAGCAGTTCATTCCTTTTTATTCCATTGGGTATATTCACAACAGTTTGTTTATTCATTCACCTGTTGATGGATATTTGGATTGTTTTCAGTTTTTGGCTAAATACCTGGGGGTGAAATGACTGCCATATTGTAGGTGTATGTTTAAGAAACTGCCAAGCCGTTGTCCTTAAAGCAGTTGTGCCTTTTTAAACTCCCACCAGCAGTGTGTAAGAGTTCCATTTGCTCCATATGCTTGTGAACATTTAGTATGGTCAGTCTTTCAATTAGCCTTTTTGGTAGGTGTGTAGTGATATCTCAGTGTAGTTTTAATTTGCATTTGCCTAATAACTAATGATGTTGAGCATCTTTTCTTATGAATCTTTTTTGTTTGCAGCCCCTCTTTAGGGTTCTGTCCCCTGGCCTTGCACCCCCCTCCTCAGGGTCCCGTCCTCTGGCCTTGCACCCCCCTCCTCAGGGTCCCATCCCCTGGCTCCCACTCCTGCCTTTCCTCCCACGAGCGTTGGGATCCTGAGCCCGCTCCCGTCCTCCTGGCCCCATCCGGCTCCTGCCCTCGGCTCCTCTGAATCTTTGCTATATTTTATTTGTTGAAGCACCTGTTCAAGTCTTTTGCCCTTTAAAAAAATGGGTTTTCTCATCTCATTGAGTTTTGAGAGTTCTTTATATTTTCTGGATACAAGTCCTGTTGGTTCATCCCCTCCACCCACGGTGAGGTGGATCTTGCTTTGTTGCCCAGGCTGGAGTACAGTGGCATGATCATAGCTCATTGCAGCCTCGAACTCCTGGACTCCAGCGGTCTTCCTGCCTTGATTAAACAAAAACAAAAAAATTTTTTTTTTCTTTAGAGATGAGTTCTTGCGATGTTGCCCAGGCTGGTCTTACACTCCTGGCCTCAAGTGATCCTCCTGCCTTGGCCCCCTAGATGCTGGGATTACAGATGTGAGCCCTGTAATTTGTAGGGTTAAGCCCTACACAAGTCCTTTTTAAGATATATGCTTTGCAAATGGTTTCTGCCAGTCTGTGGCTTGCCTTTTCATTCTCCTAACACTGTCTTTGAAGAACAAAAGTTTTAAATTTTGATAAAGTCCAGTTTATCAGTTGTTTTATGAATTGCGATTATTTTTGGTGTCATATCTAAGAAATATTTGCCTAACCAGATTTTCTCTTATGATTTCTTCTGCAAGTTTTATAGATTTAGCTTTTACATCTAGGTTTGTTGTTAATTTTTCAGATTTTTATGTATGATGTGATGTAAGGGTCTTTGTTAATTTTTCTCCCATGCAGACAGTTGTTTCAACATAATTTTTTAAAAAGTCTTTCCTTTCCCCACTGACTTGTCTGATGCCTTTATCAAAAATCAAGTGACTGTATGGGTCTTTTCTTGGACTCTCTTCTGTTGATCTATGTCTGTCCTTTCTCCAAAACTTGGTCATTGGAATTTTACAGTAAACCTTGAAATCTGACAGTCTAAGTCCTTTATGCTTTTGAAATTGAGAAAAGAGCCTGATATCCCATATCTGCTTAGTGGAGGGTTGAAAATTAGGGTATTCATATTTACAAATTACCAAATAAAAATTTAAAAGATAGTAAATAACTGTGGCTTCTTTGAGCACATGGGAGGGGATGAATAGTTCCATCAAGTAAAGATTGTGATGTTTTAAGGAAGAAGTTGCTGTACTTGATAAGAAGAAAAAGATAAAGTCTGTGATAAAGACAGCAAAGTTCAGATGTTTTAAAGTGATGGCAAGAAAGAAAAAATAGAAACAAAAAATGTAGGGTCTTTTAAAAGGAGCCAGTATAATAGAATAAAGAAGATAGAATAAGAAAGACTTTAGGCAGAGAGATTCTTAGAGTCTTGGTAAGTTTAAGCTGCAGCATCTTTACACGGGGATTATTAGTGAATATCCCAAATAGTGCTGGGATTTTCATGTAAGTCAGTTATCTTCACACTTTTTCACTCCTTTTCATACCATGCATGGAATTTTAATGATAATCAGTGTTGATGTTTTATGTAAGTAGATAATGACTGATGCACTGTTACAACAGAAGGTCTGTTTGTTTAGATATTAACTAGTAGTAGGTAACGGTCAGCTGACTCATGGTGAGATCCATAACCTTAAGGGATTCTAGCTTAACTTATTCCTACTTATTTTTTTGAACTCCTTCAATGAATATGAATTCCTCCAATGAATTGACTGGCGTAGTCCTCTAATTTTTCTCTTCTTTGATGACTGTTGTTTTAAAGTTCAGAGTTGAGTGAATTTTAACATAGACTTTAACTATCTTTTTCTTCTCCAGCATAGGAACTTTTTCCTTAAAATATCATAGCCTTTTTTTGACGGAACTACTCATCTTCTACCATGTGCTCAAGGGAACGTACTTATTTACTATCTTCTAACATTTTAATTCTAGTTGAATGTATTTTCTTTACCCAGCTTTCTCTACTTACCCCTTTTTATTTTTTTGTCCATTTTTTAATAAAAATTAAAATGGTTTTGTGTAAAAGACTCAGTCTAATTTTTCTTTGAAACTTAGTGCACTTGAAATTATAACAAGAAATCTAAAGGTAGATAGAATGTATTTATGATCCTCTGAAAATAACTCCAACTCAAGTAATCATAATGAGCAGTATGGAAGGTCTGTAATATTTATTATTTCAGACATTTTATATTGTTAAATAGCTTGTGTCAGATTGCTTATCAGAGAAGACTTACAGGTAATTCAGAGATTATTTTTTGGCCTCTTCAGGTGCTGTGCACTTCATGCAAAGCCTGACATGGGCATGAGCAGGGAAGATTTTTGTCTTTTTAAATCCACAGCATAGGACTGAATTGAATTGTATTTTTATATGTTGTACACTATGGAGACTTTTGACAAAGGGAAAATAAGCATGTCTTTTTTAAAAGTGTTTCTAACAAAATTGATTATAATATTTTTCATTTATTGAATGCCTACTATGTGCCAAGCATTCACTGTGTGCTAAATATTCCACATGTATCTTGTCATTTATTCCTCAGAGCACTTCTTTGAGGCTTAGAGGTTTATTTGACTTCTTTACGGATACATAATTAGTAAGTGGGAGAGTAAGAATTTAAGCCTAGGTATCACAGTAACTTCAAAGTCCTTACTCTTTCTGTTATATATAAGAAACACACACATAAATATATATATTAAGAAACATATATTCATATATAAATATTGTATATACTATATTAAGACACATGTCTAAATAAGAGACCAAAAGACTGAAGATCAGTGTTGCTTATTTTTTGTCCCTTAAAAAATTAGTGTTTAAAGAGCTTTTGTTTATGTGGGTTATATCTGTCAATATTTATTGTATTACAAATTAAAATTAAGAAAAATTTAAGATATTCACATAAAAAATAAGAAAAGTCTCCGTAGTGTACAGCATATAACAAATATAATTGAATTCAGTTCTACATTGTGGATCTTTAAAAAACCCTTTGCCAACATAGATAACAAGTTTTATGAAAAGTAACTTATGTTCCAAAACAAAATTTAGTGAGAACATTGGCATTACATTACATTTTTGCAGATCTTTTAAATATCTGACTTAATAGAAGACAGCTGGATTCTCTTCTCTCTCTCTGCATTAAATCTGTTGTGATATCACCCACCACATAGCATCTGAAAAGCTCTACTATACACTTTATAAGAGGATCAGAGTGAAAAAGGCAAATAATATTTTATGAAAATAGTTTTGACTCTTCAGACTGCCTGAAGGGTCTCTGGACCACACTTTGAGAACTGCTGATCCATAAACACCACATATAGCAGCTTAAACTGTTTCTTTAGCATTTTCTGTACATCATACTTAACACTAAAAGACAAGACAGGATCACTTTCCACTGTGTTAGCCCTCTGCCAGCATTGATGCCATACTTACTTGTATAATGCCATGGAGGCAGAAGTTGTGGAGAAACAAACTGATGATAGAATATCCAGTAAATGTTGGTTGGTGAGCTGAAGTAGTATGATTGCAAACAGAGGTCAGGATAACCACTTTAATGAAACAAAATTAGTGGACATATGTTACTTGAAGGATGTGTGTGTGTGTTCTAAACTGGATATAAGAAACATTCTGGAGCAGATGCTGAGTTTTTAAATTACGGCTGCAAAGATGATGTTGAATGTTCTTATGCGAAAGACTGGTTGTGTTCATCAGTCTTTACAACTACTCAGAGACATAGACATTTTAATAAGGTGAGATTTAAATGCAAAATACAGTATTTACTTGATGACAGAATAAACATTTGGTTAATGTTCAACAATCTTTATTTTTTCCTCCCTGAATTGTAAAGTGAAATATTTTGAAGGTGAGAATTATAGCATAAAATATCTTTGACAATATATATGATCTTTAGGTTTGTATTCTAAGTGGAGTTCTATTTTTATTTTATTTTTTTGTGACAGGGTCTCATTCTATTGCCCAGGGTGGAGTGCAGTGGTGTGATCACAATTCACTGCAGTCTTGACTTCCCTGGGCTCAGGTGATCCTCCCACCTTAGCCTTCTGGGTAGCTGGGACTACAGGGACACACCACCACACTTGACTAATTTTTTTTGTATTTTTTGTAAAGACGGGGTTTCGCCATGTTGCCCATGCTGATCTTGAACTCCTGGGCTCAAGTGATCCGCCCGTCTCTTCCTCCCAAAGTGCTGGGATTACAGGTGTGAACCACCATGCCTGGCCCTAAATGGAATTCTAAAGAAGGCTTTAGATTGTATAAATTCAGAACACAGTTTTATGAATCTAAGATTAAATAATTGTGGAATGATTTGGAGAGACTAGAGAAGAGCAATAAACATATTGTGATTCTTAAAACAGATCTTGTGAGAAGAGTTGGAGAAGTTCTGGACTTTTAACTTAGAGAAGAAGGAACCCAAAGAGTGTTACTGTTGTAGAATATGTTACAGTCATTATGAAGAGAACCCTGACCAGTTCTCATTTTCCAAGATAGAATTTATAGAAATTTACTTCTTTGTAGCAAGGGTAATTTAGATCAGCTTGTTAAAACTTTTTTTTTTTTTTTTTTTTTTTTCCCCAAGATGGAGTCTCACTCTGTCACCCAGGCTGGAGGGCAGTAGTGGGATCTTGGCTCACTGCAGCCTCCGCCTCCTGGGTTCATGCGATTCTCCTGTCTCAGCCTCCCAAGTAGCTGGGATTACAGATGCATGCCACCATGCCCAGCTAATTTTTGTATTTTTTTTAGTAGAAATGGGGTTTCACCATGTTGGCCAGGCTGGTCTCCAACTCCTGACCTCGTGATCTGCCCGCTTTGGCCTCCCAAAGTGTTGGGATTACAGGTGTGAGCCACCGCGTCCCAGCCAACTTTTTCTTTTAACCACAATGCATTGTATACCCTAGAACAGATTAAAAAATATTGTGAATTTTTTTCCCTTGGAGATTTTAAGAAGTATTGTTGGTCTCCAAAATAATTAATACCAGGACTTGGCTGGGTGTGGTGGCTCACGCCTGTAATCCCAGCACTTTGGGAGGCTGAAGCAGGCGGATCACCTGAGGTCAGGAGTTCGAGACCAGCCTGGTCAACATGGTGAAGCCCCGTCTCTACTAGAAATAGAAAATTTAACTGGGCGTGGTGGCACACACCTGTAATCCCAGCTACTCAGGAGGCTGAGGCAAGAGAATCGCTTGAACACGGGAGGTGGAGGTTGCAGTGAGCTGAGACGTGCCATTGCACTCCAGCCTGGGCGACAAGAGTGAAACTCCGTCTCAAAAAAGAAAAAAAATTTAGGAAACCCTGAAGAGTATGAATTTCATATTAATATTAACTTGATAACAATATGAGCAGTTACTATGTGTTGGAAAGTGTTCTCAGTGCTTTATATGTATTAACTCATTTAATCTTACAACAATCCTTTGGGGTGGGTATTATTTTATCCTCATTTTACAGATGAAACAGAGGCATAAGGAGGTTAATTTACTTGTTCGGGACCACATAGCTGAAGGGAAGAACTTGGATTCCAATCCAGGCAGTCTTGCTCCAGAGCCTCTATTCTTAATCACAAAGCCATGTCTTTTCCCATATATGTGGACATTTACTCTTTTATTTTGCTGAAATTATACTAAGAATAGAAACTTTGATTTGGGTTGTTATAACTAATTTAGAAAAAAGTAACACCAGCTGTTTTCCTTTGGAAATAGCCTAAGTTATTTCTTCATTTACAAACCTAAAAAAATTTATTTTATATTACATGATAACAAAATATAAAGTCAGTCTTTAGTAAATTATTTTATTTCTTTTTAGATTTCTTCCATAGTTGACTCCTTTGTGTACCCAAGCATCCACATAAACTTTTCTTCCTATATCTAGTACTCATTTACCCATTCCTCAAGGGAGACAACCCAGAGATTCTACCATTTACTATATCGGAAAATATAAGATCTCTGGATACAGTCGCTTTCATCAGAGCCAAGGATGACTTCTTGTGGTTTGAAAACCTATATAAACCAAAGATGAATTATATGCACTCTACATATCCAGAATACCGTGGTGGAGAAGGAATAGTAAAACAACAATAAAAGGTGTTATTCAGAAAAGAGGATAATGGGAAACTCAGTAGTCACTAGTCCATATTGATCATAAAATCCTGCTGGATAGGAGGGGCAGAGACTCCCTGGCAGAGTAATAAGTCCTTTTAATCTGCTCTTTGGGAAGATTTTCATTGTCTTTTATGGTCTTTCAAGGAATCTTACCTTGTCCAGTATCCTCAATGGCCACATCTTAGATTGGTATTGATAAAGATGCCCTTTCTGGGAAATGCACAGTTTTTACAGCTCTCTTCGTTGATAAGCCTTGGGGAGTATTTTAGAAACTTAAGAGACTTTTGCAGTTTAGACTCTTTCACCTCTCACCCTCCCATATAGTTACCTTAAAAAATTTAATTTCTAGACTTTTTGCTCCTTCAAGTAATTAGAGCCAAAGGACCTGCCCAGACACTTTTTTTTTTTTTAGTGTGAAGACTGCCATTTGTACTTTACTTACCTCAGGGATATCTTGTTTTGGTGCCATGGAACATCTTTAACAGTCTGGTGAAGCTTATGCATCTTTCTCAGAATAATGTTTCAAAATTCATAAAATACAGGGGTGGGGTAGGGGGAGGGAGGGTATCATGAGGAATAGCTAATGGATGCCAGGCTTAATACATAGATGATGGTTTGATCTGTGCAGCAAACCACCATGGCACACGTTTACTTATGTAACAAACCTGCACATCCTGCAAATGTACCCCTGAACTTATAATAAAAATAGAAGGAAAAAAATCATAAAATACAAAAGATTAAAAATAAAACCAGTTAATTATATCAAAATACAGTTTTCAAAATATTAACTTTGTGACATAGTAATATATATTTTTAAAATAACACATTGAACAAAAGATCTAGTGACAAATCTAAGAAAGTCAGTTTTGAAGTAGTTGATGAGTTTAAATAAAAATTTTAGATTTCTGCAACATTTCTCATTGGTTATATTTGTGATTTTTATTGGTGGCAGAGTTACAGATACTATTAATGTTACTGTGATTTGTTGTCTACTGTCATAGTTAAAGGAAATGCTAAATTTCGGTCACAAGTTAGTGGAAATAAAGAAGATATTTTCCTTCATCCAAGTTATTTGACCTCTTTAAGCTCCTAAGGAAAAGGTGGCTTTCGTGAGGCCTTTGAAACAATAGTCTGGGTGGAAAGACAACACCTTAACATTACCTTTGTGTGGTAAGGTATCAGTCTTCTCTACTGCTAATGCTGTAGTTTTGTAGCTACACTCACCTACCTCAGTTTGGACTTCAGAAGCACTTGGTTTTTTCAGCCTTGCAAGACTTCAGATTATAGGACTCTTAGCTGAAATTGCAGGAAAAGGGCAGGCAGTACCTATCTTAGCAAATCTGTACTTTCTCTGTTTCTTCTTGTAACTCTAATAAAAGTTTATTTCTCTTTTAGGACTTCACTTTAAATGGCGAGAAAGAGCCAACACATGTCAACATTCTAAATTTTTCCTGCATTTCTGTTTTTGCACTAGCCTCAGTTGGCATATGGCTTGCTTTTCAAATTCCCCAGATAACAGGTCAACCAAATTCTTTGTAATCAGCTTTCCAACCGTCAGTATCGGAATTTATTAACTCACTAATTCATCTTTAAGAGAGTGTGCTATTTTAGGTTATGTTACTTGTATCACCACACTGCCATGTCCTAAATTCTCTATGTTAGGAACTACATTCATCTGCTAATAGAGACTCTTTTATAGTAGTTACATACATTAAAAGTCTGTAGGGTAGGCATTCTGCGGCTGGGATGGCAGCTTTACAATCTACTTCACAAAAAAAATCAGGGACCCAGACTTTTTCTCTGTTTCCATATGCTCAGTGTCTGGCCTCCATGTTCAGGATCATCTTACAATCCAAGATGACTGCTGGAGCAATAGTTAATTCTGTCCACATTCCAGAGGGCAGGCAGGGCAAAAGGTGCAATACCATCCTGAATAAAATTGAGATTTATTCCTAAGGTAAAAGGTAAGAACAGATATTAAGTGGCAATAGGAGTCTCTGCCGTAGTCCCTGCTTCTGGTTGCTTTGGGTGTTGAAACACTGTAATAGGAGTGATAGCACATATTGACCCAAAGAGATGCATGAGATCGGAATAATTCAAGAATCAGTCCTGTGGTAATAACCAGAATTTCTCCTGAGTTCTAAGTTGCTCAGTTTTTTTATGTGCCGCAGGTCTTAAGATGAAATGCCACGTGCCGGGAATGAAGTGGGAGGATTCAGTAATATTTGGGTCACAACATTGTTACCCTCATTGTTCTTACTCTTTATTTTCTTTTGTGTCTTACTCTTACCTCCATTTAGGGAGCCAACAATATCTGTACCCATTTGCCCCCCTTTTTGATACGGTTGAAACTTGAAAAACTTTCTGAGTAAGCCTTTGCTACACTTTGGGAATTAGGAAAGTTGCAGAGGTAGGCCACGCAGTGTACTAAAGTAGCTAAAAAGCATGCATGGGATCATATGAGTGTCCCTGTTTCATAAAGTGAGATTAAAACCGCCGTGTTATGACTCAGTTTTGAGTTGTTATAGCCTGAACCTGATGCTCCTTATCCTTTAATTTTATGAAGAAAAAAATTCTGTATGGAACTTCTTTTAAGTAATAGTTACCATCATAGATTTAAGAACTGCAGACAAATTCTTCTCTCTGCCTTGCTTTCTCCCACAGGTAACAGTATATGCTTTTCATCTTACTTCTATATTCTCATTTTTCTTTGTTATTCTGGTAGAATGGTTTCTTTTCCTGTGTAAAGCTGCCTGTTAGTCTGTGCTCTGAGTCATACTTTTTTCTGTCTTATCAAAGACTTCAAACCTATGAGTACCCTTACCTTCTGCTACTTAGTACTCTCACCTCTTTATTTTAACTTTTGAACTTGTTACAGTCTCACTTGTTTGGGGAGGAGCACACGCATACCTTCATTGGACAGTTACTATTTCGATCATGAAAGTTTCTTCTTTTAAGGAGATCAGAATCTCGTGGGAGAGAGGTAGATAAAGATAATCACAGTTACATATAAATTCTGTGATAGGAGTATTTATACTCTGCTTTAGGAATAATAGCTCCTTTAGCTTAGGAGATGGAGGATGGAAAGAGGGAATTGACCAGGCTTTCTGTAGTGGGAGATGTTTGGTCTTGAAGTAGAAGCCAGCCAGGCAGACAGAGAAGGAAAGGACATTCCAGAAAAGAAGGCCCTTATTCCTTATCCAGTTACTATGTTATTTTTCAGATAACTTGTACCTGACACGGTATTAGATAGCATCAGAAGTACTAATGTATGGTCACTGTCCTCAGTGGTCGGGGGAGAGGAGGTGAGGGTAGAAAGCTTAAGCATGTGATTCAACTATGCATGTGAAACAACATGTCAGTTGCCAAACTGAGGTTGTAATTGCTCTAGGAATTTAGAGAAGGATTAATGAAAGATTAGTAAAAGCTAAAGTAGTTGAAAATGAGGAATTTAGATTTAGTATAGTAGGAGTTAGGGAGCCATTGAAAGTGTTTAGGCATAATGACATGAAAGCAGTGTTGATAGGTTTCTCTTGGAGTCCATGCATGGACTGGATATGATTAGTAGGGAGGAGTGGTTGAGACATCAGAGTCCAGGAAGCCAGCTAGGAAGCTTTTGGAATGAGGTGAGGTAATGAGGGCCTGACATTTCTTAACCAGATTTCCATAACCAGATTCCTCCCAGCCTCCCGTGCTGTTTTTAAATTTACCACCATCTGTTCTCGTATACAAGTGGACTTCTGTCATCATCATTCCACTAATAAGTTTGTTTCTTTCTTTCTTTTTTTTTTTTTTCCTTTTTTGAGACAGAGTCTCGCTCTGTTGCCCAAGCTGGATTGCAGTGGTGCAACCTCGGCTCACTGCAACCTTCAGCTCCTAGGTTCAAGTGATTCTCCTGCCTCAGCCTCCCAAGTAGCTGGGATTACAGGGATGTGCCACCACATCCAGCTAATTTTTGTATTTTTAGTAGAGATGGGGTTTCACCATGTTGGTCAGACTGGTCTCAAACTCCAGACCTCAGGTGATCTGCCCACCTCAGCCTCCCAAAGTGTGGGGATTACAGGCGTGAGCCACTGCACCTGGCCTAATAAGTTTGTGTCTAAAGTTATTGGTGATCTGGCCAAACCTAATGGTCATCTTTTGTGCTCTCCACGCTTGATGGAGAACCACAGTAGCCACCAGCCTAAGTACCAACAATGGGGGCACTTTTTGCTTCACTACCAAGAATGCTGTATATAAAATTTAAGAAACTGCAAACAGAACAGAAGCCCCACTTTTTTAGAGTTTAAATTTGAGATGTTTTTATAGTGTACTTAAAATTTGCTCTTGCGGAACTGATGAATATAAGCACAGTGGAATAATTTTTACACATGATGGCTTTGAAGACTAGGGTCCTTTTTCTTTCCAGTCTATTTAAATCTTCACTTAGCTGAAGTTCTTCAGCTAAGTCAATCTTAACTTAGCTGAAGACTTAGCTAAGTCAATCTTAACTTAGCTGAAGACTTAGCTAAGTCAATCTTAGCTGAAGACTTAGCTAAGTTCTTCCTTCTTTACCCTCAAGGCTTTAATCCATGTTGTTTATTCCTTTTCCTGAACCTTCATAGCACCCAGAGCTCAGCCGTGTACTTTTATTCAGTTCTTTGTTGTGTCTGAACTTCTTTATTGGATTATAAGTTCCTGGAGGACAGGAATTTTACCACACTTCCTATGTGTGTATTTTTATTTTATTTTATTTTTTACTGTAACATAGCTCTTTACACATGTATAATTTATGCATCCTTGTTAAATATATAACACATAGTAAATACCTGTATTACTGAGATTCTTATAAAGTCTCATTACTGGCACTGGTGGAAGGGAGCAGAAGGCAAAGATGGTTCTCAGTAGGGAGCACCTGCAATAACAATTATATTCCAATTTGTAATATGCTTTTGTATGAAAATGCATGTAACTGGCTGCTTTGAGAATTTGAACAAAATAAAGCTCTACTCCATGGAGACTTGATTGAGGTAAATTGGATGACAGCATGGTATAAAATAGCCAATCTTTATTGAATGAAATGTGAATAATAATATAAGCAACTACTCTTATTACCGATACGAGTAGTTAACATTTGTTGAATACTTATGACTTGCCTGGCACTGTTCTGAATACTTTACATCAGTGAGGTGGGAACTATTTAAATTTTTTCATTTTACAGATGAGGTATGTTTAGCAAAACTACCAGATTGGGTATCAGGAGATCTGGGCTCTGGTTTTCGTGCTACTGCTAACTACCTGTGTGAAATTGGATGAGCTTTAACTGCAGTTTTTCATTACTGAAGGGATTAATCTCTGATCTCTAGGGTACTTTCTCTACTGTTTTGACATTGTGTGATCTCTAAATTATCCTATCTTCTTATTCTACAAGTCCCTATAACTTCTTGCTGGGAACAGGCATTTCTGGTTGAGATTGTAGAGTAGGATAGTAAGTTTGTTTTTTGTTTTTTTTTTTTTTTTTGAAGATCTCTGAAGATGCTATATAGATGAATTTAAAGTTCAGGTTCAGAGGAATGTGTACAATAGAGATGGAGGGAATTTGAGAAAATGAGTAAGGTAAAATTATGGATCAACATACCTGAAAATCAAGAGGACTCAATTTACTGGCAGTGCAGGTAGAATCCTCGTGGTTGTCTTCTGATTTATAATGGCTTTTGCTAAATGTGGTTTACTTTATAGTGCCCTCCCAAGATACTCCTAGACTAATATTATTAACCAACACTTACTGAGTATTTCTTTTGTGCATGTTTTAACACATTTAATTTTCAAAGTAATATTTTGACCATAAGTACTATTGTTGCATTTTACAGATGAGAAAACTGGGAGGTAGAGGTAATTAACATCTTCACAGTTCTACAGCTTATAACTGTTAGAATCAGTACTTAGACTCTGGGTCTTCCTTACCCCAAACTCCCTGTTCTTTATTATTCTCTGTTGCCTCCAAGTTGTTCAGATCCTATACGTAATATTCAAGGCTGCTTTTTGTTAGGAGCCGTTTGGAATGAAGGGGCTATATGGGATTTTCATAGCTACAAATGTTTTCTTTTGACTTTAAGTCAAAAGAAACCTTTAAGTTTTTTTTTTTTTATCTTGTTGTCCTTTTTTCCTTTATTTTGATATCACTTAGAAGTCTTTTCATTCTTCTCTACTTTATTGTCAGTCATTATTCCTGCTTCTTTGATCCCAGAATAGAAGGGCTTATATCCTCTGCTGAAAGTTAGCAATTCCAATGTGAAGTGTCAAGCCTTGTTTCTATTTCTTATCTTCAATTCTTAGAGCAGCTTTCTCCTTTTTCGAGGATATGTGTTAACCTGGCAGATTTAGTTTTCTTTCTTTGTGTGGTAATGGTCTGAATTTTTCAGCTTTGGAGAGAAATACACTACAGAATTCAAATCACTGGACGTTTGCCCAAACCTGTCTTTTAGTTTTTAATGCTTCTTTTCTTGCTGACCATTTATGTGATTTAATGCCTTATATTCTGTACTCCCACAATTTCAGTTAGTTTTTGTAAACCTGTTCCTTGACTTGTTTTTTAAAAAAAGTAACTCCCTGGTACTGCCTATTTTATTTTTCTCTCACTCATCAGTGTCCTTGACTTTGCATTCCTTTTTCCGGTCAACTCCCCCAGCTAGCTTGTCTCCTTGCTATTCTTGTATACCCTGCTTTACTCTTCCTACCTCCTACCTGCATAAACTCTACCTTCTTTCCTTCATGCAGATTCCTGTGCCAGTTTCTCAGTTACTTCTCTGACCTCTTGCCTCCACCGTACTTTTTGGTAATTTGTTTTTATGACTCTCCTAAAATTTGTGTAACAGAAATGCCAGAGGTACATTTTAAGCTTTTAACGGCTTGTGGTGGTGGTGGTGAGTAAAAGAGTTGGGCTGCAGCTGGGTTTTTCTTACCAAGATCCTGTTGCCCTCTTAAAGAAACAGGCAGCGATTTTTAGAAAGATTGGCATCGGAACCACTTTGTTTGTCTATATTTGTTCTGTATTTTAAACAGTTTTAAAACCAAGTTTGTTATGTTTTGGTGAGGAAAAAATAAAAAAAGATTGGAAATGTTGATCCCTTAAATATTTGGTTTGCTCATTAACATACTCAATCTTTTTCCTCCAGATCTAACTCAGGCTTTTCCTCACTTTGGAACTCCTAGATTTGTGAATATTGGATATTTTGAGAAGCAGGGGTTCTTTCCTTGATATTGACTAAGGAGTCTATTTACCTTCAGGATGACATCTGAACTGGAGAGCAGCCTAACATCTATGGACTGGTTACCACAGCTCACCATGAGAGCAGCCATCCAAAAATCTGATGCTACACAAAATGCACATGGAACAGGAATTTCTAAGAAGAATGCACTCCTTGACCCAAATACAACTCTGGACCAGGAAGAAGTCCAACAGCACAAAGATGGGAAACCTCCATACAGTTATGCCAGCCTCATTACATTTGCAATTAATAGTTCACCCAAAAAGAAAATGACTTTAAGTGAAATTTATCAGTGGATTTGTGATAACTTCCCATATTATAGAGAGGCTGGCAGTGGTTGGAAGGTAAGGATTTTATTTAAATTATTACTTTTATGAAGTAAGCAATGATAATGTTGATTTCCACTAAAAATAAAGCTTTGTGAATGCTCATGTAATTGAATATGAAATTTTGATCTCTAGTGATTTTTAGGATGTCAAAAAGTTTTTAGCTTAGGTGAATAACTTTATTTTTGGTAGATTATTAGTGTATTGAAGCTTGATTATGTTATAGGACTGATGTAGCATAAAGTAAGAGCAGGGATAATGTAGCGTTCACTGGAAACCATACCTGCAGTTCAGGTGAGTTGACAGTGAGCCTAAAGTGAAAAACAACATAGTATTGCAACTAGTACTAACTGTCTTTATCAGTCAAGATTTTTTTTTTTTTTTTTTTTTTTTTGAGACGGAGTCTTGCTCTGATGCCCAGGCTGGAGTGCAGTGGCGCGATCTTGGCTCACTGCAAGCTTCGCCTTCCGGGTTCACGCCATTCTCCTGCCTCAGCCTCCTAAGTAGCTGGGACTACAGATGCCCACCACCACGCCCAGCAAATTTTTTGTATTTTTAATAGAGATGGGATTTCACCGTGTTAGCCAGGGTGGTCTTGATCTCTTGACCTTGTGATCCACCTGCCTCGGCCTCCCAAAGTGCTGGGATTACAGGTGTGAGCCACCGTGCCTGGCCAAGATTTTTTTTTATTTTAATTAGAGACAAGGTCTTGCTCTGTTACCCAAGCTCGAGTGCCTGAGCACGCCACCATGGCCAGCTAATTTTTAAATTTCCTGTAGAGATGGGGCCTTGCCCTGTTGCCCATGCTGGTCTCGAACTCCTGGCTTCAAGTGATCCTCCTGCTTTGGCCTGCCAAAGTTTTGGGATTACAGGTGTGAGACACTGTGCCTGGCCAAGACTTTTTAAAAAATATTTATCTTGAAAGAATTTTAGATTATTGCAAGAGTTGCAAAAGCAATACAGAAGATTCCCATGTATACTTCATCAGCTTCTTCTAATGTTAACTAACATCTTACATAACCATGGTACAATTATCAAAACTAAGAAATTGACTGAGCATGGTGGCTCACGCCTGTAATCTCAGCACGTTGAGAGATGAAGGCAAGAGGATTGCTTTAGGACAAGAGTTTGAGACCAGCCTGGGCAATATATATTGCTCATGATTAGATGTTTTCTTGTAATTAGAATGAGGTAATACATTTTTGGGAAGAATAATACAGATATGGCCTTTTGTGCATAACGTATCAGAGGATAGATAATGTAAATATGTCTTAATGGGAATGTTAACTATGATTCTTTGGTTAAGGGGATGTCTGCCAGATTTCTTCATTATAAAGTTTACTGTTTATCACTTTGTAAATAATATGTTTTGGGGGGATGCTTTGAGCATATGCAAATACAGTAAGTCCTCAACTTTGATAGGTTCTTGGAAACTGACTTTAAGCAAAACAACATAAAATGAGACCAATTTTTTTCCTCATCAGCATTATAACAAAATGATGTTATTTGAAGACGTGCTATACTTTTGTTTGACTTAATGTTGCAGTTTCCAAGAACCCCATTAGCAGTGCTAAATGAAGACTTACTGTACTTTATTTCTTAAACTTTTATCCATTAATTTTAGCATTCATTGGTAGGTTATAACTGTAGCAATTATTACTCTCTCCCCTCTCCTCTCCCCTCCTCTCCCCCCTTTTTTTTAAGGCAGAGTCTTGCTTTGTCGTCCAGGCTGGAGTGCAGGGGCACCGTGTCGGCTCACTGTAACCTCCATCTCCTGGGTTCACGCAATTCTCCTGCCTCAGCCTCTCGAGTAGCTGGGATTACAGGTGCCCACCACTGTGTCTAGCTAATTTTTATATTTTTAGTAGAGACAGGGTTTCACCATGTTGGCCAGGCTGATCTCGAACTCCTGACATCAGGTGATCCACCTGCCTCAGCCTCCCAAAGTGCTGGGATTACAGGTGTGAGCCACCGTGCCTGGCCAATTATTAGTGTTTTTAAATGGTGATTGTCTCTTTTCCTTAATTCCTTTGACATTTATTAATTGATATTCTTCTGAAAAGATGAGTTGTTCCGTTAGTCCCTTTTATTCATTCAGTCATTTATTTATAATAGTATGCACTCATAGATGTTTATTCTTTGTGCTATTGTTGTCATTCAAATTGTGCAACTTTGGCCACTGGGAGCTCTTACAGGCTGGCCCCATACTTCTGTTTGCTTAGCACTTTCTTTTTGGCACCTTGAGATGTTCCAGGGCTATGTTGTATCTTCCTTGCCCCTGGAATCAACCATTTCTTTAAGGAGACTTTTGAGGTACTAGTTAATTTATGTTATACAACAAATAATTCAACTTTCTTTTTTTAAATTTTTATTTTAAGTTTTATTTTGTTTTTAGACAAAGTCTTGTTTTCTCTGTCAGCCTGGCTGGAGTTCAGTAGTATGATCCTAGCTCACTGCAGCCTCAAACTCCTGGGCTCAAGTGGTCCTACTGAGTAGCTGGGACAACGGGTGCGTGCTGCTATGCCCACCTGGCCAATTTTTAGGGTCTTGCTATGTTGCCTGGACTGGTCTTGGCCTCAAGTGATCTGTCTGCCTCTGCTTCCCAAAGTGCCGGGGTTATAGATGTGGGCCACCGCTTTCTTTCGTCTCTGCACATGTTATATTCATATTCTTACATAGGAATTAACAAGTCGTGTGCTGTGTGGGGTGTGTGTATACATGTAGAGGAAGGGAGTTATGGGGCTTTAGGTCTATCATTAGATGGTAGTTACTCTTTAGTTTCTCTTAGGCCTTCCTACTTCAACACTTTTGCCTTTTTCATTTGACTGGGTTTATTAGAGACATTTGCTGATTTACTGTGCACCAAGGATGTGCTGTGCATGATTCCCTTGTAAGGGAAGAGATTGTGCCTCATTGAAGTTTTTGTATCTCTTTCTCTTCCATACCTTAGCACACAGTGCTTCCATTTAGTAAGCTTCAATAAGTGCAGTTTGAATGAAAGCATGAATCTTGGTCCCAATCTACCTTTTTAGCTTTATTTTTTGTACCTTCCTTTCATATACTTCTCGCCATTCCAGCCTACTAGCTGTCCCTGTAAGTAAGCACATCTATTTCCTTCTTGCTTTTGTTTTTCTCTTATTTCTCCTTGGACCTTGTCTCTTTTGCTGCGCCCCCCCCCCCTTTTTTTTTTAGTTGATATTGCCCTATTATTTCAGCTCATGTATTATTTCTCATCTCCCTATAGAATCAGTCTCTTGTGTTACCATATGCTTTATTAATAACAGTATTATAAACTTAGTTTTTTTGTTCAGAAATCTTGTTTCATTAGTTTTTGTTTCTGTACTCAGATAACTCAAATGATAGCTGCTTTTATTATTTTCTGTCTGCCAGGCACTATACTAAGTGCCATCATTGTCTCTTTAGGCCACACAATAGCCTTATGAAGTAGGTACTATTATTTTCCAAATTTTAAAGGTAAAAAAACTAAGGATTAGAGAAGTTAAGTAACTGTGTAGAGTTTCTCAGCTAGAGAATGATAGAGTCAGGATTTGGTACCAGACTTGGTAGATGTAGAGATTTTTTTCAATGCTCATGTTCTTAACCATTACACAAGATGCATAATTCTGCAAAAACTATATTAAATACTTATTAAATTTAATTTTCCAGGATAAACTCCCCTCAACTGGCTGACTCAGTATGAGAAGTGATTGTTAACAGTATATTTTGAATAGGAGTCTACCCTAACAAAATGTTTCAGTGGAGGATATACCTAATAAAACTTGAATGAAACATGAATCAATGCATCATTCTAAGCAAGTAGTAGTGGCTCTATTTAAGCTGTGCTTTCTGGCTTTACCCCTGGGTACTGTAGACTTTTTTTGTCAAGATTTAGCCTGAGAAAAGGCTAGAAAATTTTGATAAACCTGTGTGGCAATGAAAACACGTGGTGGCTAGGGAGTAGAAATGGCTAAAATTTGAGTATGTGGCTTAGAAAGCCCAATAAGAATTCATGGGTCCGTATCATTGATTGTAAACCTAAGTGCCTGCAGATGCCAGATAGGTGACGTAAATGGGGAAAGCAAAAAAGGTGCCAGACTAAAGAGTGTGTTTAATGTAAAAGGAGCAACTATGTTCTAGTCAGTTACTGCTTTTTAGGGCACATGGCAGATCTTCCAGTTTACCCCGCTCCCCAAGAAAAGAGAAATCTGGATTTTGTGTGTAATTTTCAAATTTTTAACTGTTGTCAACTAATTCTGATTTTCATGAATCTCTGCAGGCCGGACATAAGTCTTGTGTCTGGGTTCAGCCTAGGGAGTACTAATTTGGAATCTCTGGTCTACATGATATCCTCCTCTTTTCTGCTTTTTTTTTTTTTTTTTTTTTTTTGAGTTGGAGTCTCGCTCTGTTGCCCAGGCTGGAGTGCAGTGGTGTGATCTCGGCTCACTGCAAGCTCTACCTCCCGAGTTCAAGTGATTCTCATGCCTCAGCCTCCCGAGTAGCAGGGACTACAGGCGCATGCCACTATGCCCAGCTATTTTTTTGTATTTTTAGTAGAGATGGGGTTTCACCATGTTGGCCAGGCTGGTTCCGAACTCCTGACTTCAAGTGATCCGTCTACCTTGGCCTCCCAAAGTGCTGGTATTACAGGTGTGAGCCACCACGTCTGGTCCTCAGCTGATTTTGTCTTTCATTCGATAATGTGAAAAGGATTTATTTATTATCTGCTCTTGTGAAGCAGTATGCTAGGCTTTTGCAGTACTATGAAGCGTAGCACAGGGCCTAAGGGAGCTTACAATCTTTATTAGATGAGAAGAATACATATAAACAAGTAATTATGCTGTATAAAAACCTCTGTAATAGAGGAATCCAGAGTGCTGTGCTATAAATAGTTGACTAATTGGCCACACCTACTGTGTGTAAACTATAAAAATATCCATTGTGTATGTGACCTAGTAAAAAGTGTTAAATGAAGGGTACAGTTAATGAGTTTATGGGGAGTCTGATAATCTAAATTGAGTGGTACAGAGAGTAAATGCCACTAGAGTACAAGGAAGTGGGGAATCATAAGATAGCCATTGAGGGAAGTGGGACTTGAGCTGTGTTTTGAAGAAGAGTTAAGATTTGTGGAGGTGTTTTTCAAAGTTCAAGTGTTAAGAAGCACTTGGTTATAGTGGTTTGCAGTAGAGAGTGTGATAGAGTCAGAATATGGAGATCCTATGAATATATGAATGCCAAACTGAAGAGCTTGGTCCAAATTTAAAGAATAGCATATAAAGTTCGAATATTGTTTTCCTCATTAACTTGTCTGGCTTCATTTTTGATGACATCTACCTGAGAATGCCAAATCCATTCTGTTGATACTTCTTGCCAATAGCCAGCCCAAGTCATGGGTCTGAAACTGTTTTAGATGTAGTGATACAGTTTCAATGGGAAGAAATAGAAATAGAGAACTAATGGGTAGAGAAGGATGATGTTGCTCTTAGAACTAGAAGATCCTGAGAGAGATGATCTGGTCCTATCTACTGCTTTAGGCAGACTTTTAATATTTCCAGAGATTGCTATTAAAGTTTCCTTTACCCAGTTTTTAAGTATTTGGTGCCTAGCACATGGCATGATCACTTTTAATTTTATTTTTATAAACATAGAAATATTTTGAGCACTTTGAGTGGAGACAGATGGAACCTAGTTTATCTTCTCCTTTGCACAGGCCTTTTTCTATTTTACTTCCCATTCACTCTCCTTAGATTTGTTTAGAACACTTCAGCAGTCTGCTGCTAACTCTTCTTCAGGTATGGAGGAGATGAGTTGTGGGAAAATGGGAGGTCACTTAGAACTTGTGAAGTTAGCGTGTGCTGGTTGAAGAGAGGTTTGGAGAAAGATCTTAAAGTGACTGTCGCCACCTTTCCAGAAATGCAGAGTCAACTTATGCAACACAGAGGACATTATGTTGCCCCTGTTGCTTAAAAGGACTCAAACAGAATTTTAGTAAACTCCCTTTCATTTTGTGTCAGGGCCTTGAAGGGAGATTACATATTAAAAATACCTCTTTGGATATTCCATAATTGAATGATTTTGTATTCTGAACTAGAGGAAAAGGAATTAAATTTTCAGGCTCTGTGCAGTGGGGGCTCATGGCTCATGCCTATAATCCCAGCACTTTGGGAGGCCAAGGCAGGAGAATACTTGAGACCAGCCTGGCCAGCATAGCGAGACCCTGTCTCCACAAAATAAAAAATAAAAAAGAAATTAGCTGGGCGTGGTAGTGTGTCCCTGTGGTCCCAGCTACTTGAGAGGCTGAGGTGGAAGGATTGCTAGAGCCCAGGAGGTTGAGGTTGCAGTGAGTTGTGATCATGCCACTATACTGCAGCCTGGTGACAGCGAGACCCTGTCTCCAAAAGAATAAAATAAAAAATAAAATTTCATGGTATTCACTTTGAGGAAAGTTAACTTATTAAGTTGTTGAAGTTTAGGATAATTTAAAAAAAGAAAAATACAAAAGTGTGTGGGTGTATTGTTCTACTTTTTGTGTGGGTAAAAAAGAAATAATATTATACATTATGTGTTTGCTCATTGTTGTGAAAAGAAATTTAGGAATTTAAACTAGAAATGTATTTAATATAACTACCTCTAGGGGATAGGTGGGAGCCAAGGTGGAAAGGATGTAGAAGGAAATAAGATTTTGAGTATACCTTTTTGTATAGTTTTAACTTTTGAACCCAAGTACATGTTTTTACATATTTAAAAAAAAATCAAAAGGGATGAAAAAAGGAAACCCTCAAAGAGAATGCAGGCAGAAACAAGCCTAACATTGTTTTGAATTAATAGTGTGATCACACAGAAAAAAGCAAATTGAAGAAACTTTTGGTATATACCTTACATACCTTCATGGCATACATTCCAAGGCCAGAAATAGTTACAAAGAAATCATCAACTTAGTAGATTTGTGTTCTGTAGTGGAACTTCAGTAGAGGCAGTCTCTATCTCCAAAAAACCCCTAGGAAAGAAGCTGGGAGGGAAGAAGTTAGAAAGTTGAGAGCAATTCTGAAACCATTTTAGGTAGGGTAGAACAAATGAGTACTTATACTGATTTTTGGGGGGACCTGTAGGGACAGAAACCAGGACTCACAGAAGAAAGAATGGATAAGAATGTAGCACTTGGTTGGATTGGAGGTGGCAGTTTAAACTCAGCTTTAAAATAAAAATTACATAGAATGCTTTTAAAATTAGAACTGTCAGGTCACTACTCCAGAGATTTTAAATAAGGTGCCTTAGATAGAGCCTAGGAATCTGCATTAAAATAACATTTCAAGTAATTCTAGTGCAGATAAACTGTAGTTTTGAGAAACTGCTTTTGGGGATGGTGTTTTTAAGGCCAATCAGCATGGCTTCATCATATTGATTGATTAGGTGATTGAAAAAAATCACCTAATTATTTCTGCCTCTCCACTTCACCAACTTCTTTTCTTGGGGTTATGGGAGATGGGGACTACCCAAGCTGTAAGGTCTGAAGTAACCTCTTTGTGGGTTTTATGTGTATGTACAAGTCTTGGCTTTCGTATCTCAGTGTTTTTACATTCTAAATAGGTTTTAGGTATTTTTTTTTCAACAGATATGTGATTACCCTTTGAAAAACATTGTATCCTAGCTTTTGGGTTAAAAGACAAGGTTCCTACCCTCATGGAACCTATTTACATTTTGGTAGAGAATACAGCATGGAGGGGGAAGACCATTAAACAAACAATTGCAAAGGTGATGAGAAATTCAGGATGACAAAGTTTATTACAGTGGAATTTAACTAATCTGTGAACACCAGAAAGGGCTTCCCTAAAGAACTGAAGTTTAATCCAAGAATGAATTGAAAACTGAGTAGATTGATTTAAGTGAAGAAGATGGAGTAAGGCTGGGGGCAGTAATCTTTGCGGATGTAGCAACTTGTGGAAAGCTTAGAACCTGAGAGAGAACATTGGAGGGGATGAATGTAGAAAGCAAGATAGGGTCAGATCATGAAGAGTCTTTGGAGGCTTAAGAATATTGGATTTTGTCCTAAGTGCACAGGAAGTTTTTAAGTGAAGGGGTAACACCAAAATTGCATTGTGAAGACATAACTCTCTGCAGGGTGGAGAATGACGGAAGCAGGGCTGAGAGGAAGGGAGACACCAGTTAGGAAGCTGTTGTACTAGTTTTGCTGAGACTGGTTCCCTGGACTGAGACAGTCACAGAAAAGATGGGGTAAGATAGGCAGATCTAAGGTAGGCTTAGTAAGATTTAGTGATAGATTTGTTTTAGAAGGTAAGAAAGAGACAGGAGTTAAGGATGTTTTTTAGGTTTCTCGTTGGAGCAGTTATGTGAATAATAATGTCTTTAAACTGAGAAGGGAAAACTGGAATAACATCACATTGGGCATAAAGATTGAGTTAAGTTTTAAATATGTTGAGTTTGAGGAGTTTCTGGAGATGTGCAGCTGATAGTTGGAAATATACGTTAGGAACTCAGGAGAAAGGTCTGTGCTGGATCTAGACAGATTTAAGTGATTTATCACAGGTGGCCATTGGCTGTAGATGAGATTGGCTAGGCAGCAGATGTAGAAATGAAAAAGACATAGGGCAGAACCCTGAAGATTTCCAACATTTAAGCTTTTTGTAGAGGAGGAAGACTGTAGAGGTGTGTACTTCCTTTGAAGTGATGAGTTCACACTGAGCCATTTACTAATGATACTTGTTTCTTCTGACCATCTTGATTTGTATTTTCCCCTCATCTTGAACTTTTAAGCTGGGTAGGTGAACTAGTTTGTCTGATGCCTCTTTCTTTTTTCATGTCTTATTTTAGATTTGAATTGTGTATTTTTTATGATTCCATTTTATCGCCACGATTCTATTATTAGTTATCCCCTTTCTAAATTTTTTTTAGTGATTACTCTAGGGTTTACTATATACATCTTAGTTTATTCAGGCTGCTGTAACAACAAAAAGAAAACCAAAAACCTAGAGTGGGGGGCTTACAAACAACAAATGTTTATTTCTCATAATTCTGGAGGCTGGGAATTCCAAAATCAAGATGCCAGCAGATTCCGGTGATGGCCTGTTTCCTGGCTCATAGATGATCCCATTCTCATTATAACCTTACATGGTAGAAAAGGGAAATAAACTCTCTGAGGCCTCTTTTATAAACACTAGTCTCATTCATGAGGACACCCTTCATAACCTAATCACCTTAAAGGCTCCACCTCCAAATATCATCACATTGGGAATTAAGTTTCAACATGAGAATTTTGAGGGGATGCAAATATTCAGTTGATTGTAACATCTTTAAGTTACTGCACTCTACCTTCAAATAGTATTAAATCATTTCATGTATAATGTAAGAATTTTATAAACCACGTCTTTCCAGTTCCTTTGACCCATCCTTTTTGGTATTGTTGTCATACATTTTACTTTTACATAGTTCCAAACTCTGTAATAAATTATATTTGCTTTATACAATTTATTTTTTATGTTTTACAGTCTGAATATCTTCATACAGTTTTTTTTTTTAAAGCATTAAATCTACCTTCATTTTTTACCATTTCTGGCACTGTTCATTTATTTTTGTGATCTGCATTTTTGTTTGATTTCATACTTCTGCCAAAAGAACTTCCTTATAACAGTGTCAGTGAGCTGAAATGAATTTTTTCAACTTTTGTTTGGAAGTCTTTATTTTGCCTTTATTTTTGAGAGATATTTTCACTGCACAGGTTTTTTTTCTTTCAGTATTTTAAGATGTCACTCCATTGCCTTCTGGCTTGCATAGTTTTTGAGAAGTCCACTGTAATTCTTATCTTTATTCCTTTATATGTAATCTGCTTTCTCTGGCTGCCTTCAAGATGTTCTTTATTTTGATTTTTTAGCCCTTTCACTATAATTAATATGGGGATGTGGATTTTTACTTTATTCTGCTTGGTGTTCTCTGAAATTCTTGCATATTTGGATTGATGTCTTGCATTATTTTTTGAAGATTCTTGACTGTTACTTCAGATTTTCCCTCCGCCCCATTCCTTTTTTTTCTCCTTCTGGGACTTTAATTGCACTTATCATCACACAGTTCTTGGATGATCTGTTTTGTTTTTGTTTTGCTCTTTGTGAATGTACCAGTCTCCGTTTGGAAATTTCTGTTACTCTACCCTCAGATTCTCTGAGCCTTTCCCTAGTTGTGTCTAGTTTAATGATGAGCCCATCTGAGGAATTTTTAAAATCTTTAATCATGTTTAATGTTTTTTATTTCTATCGTTTATATTTGTCTCTTTCTTTAGTTTTCACATTTCTGTTGAAATTCTCCATCTCTTTATGCAAGCAAGTTGTCCACTTTTTTTCTGCTAGACCCTTTAACATATTAATCATAGTTATTTTAATTTTTTTTTTCTGATAGTTCTAACACCAGAGTCTTCTCTTGGGTTTTGTTGATTATTTTATCTCTTGGCAGTAAGTTTTGCTTTCTTTTCTATGTCTTATAATTGTTGACTGAGACCAGATATCTGTGTAGAAGAATGGTAGACATTGAGTTAAATAGTACTTGTACTTGTGAATGGACAAGCATCTTTTTTTCAGGCCGTTCTTGTGGGGATTGAGTCAGTCTGTCAGTAATTTGGATTTTTTAAATTGATGTCTTTATCTTCAGTATACCACAAACTTTACATTCCTCCAGCAGTGGGCTCCTGTTAACTTGTGCTTGGAGAGGGTACGGTAGGATTTTTTTGTTTTTTCATCTCTTTAGATTTTAGTTGTCTCTGCCTGCCTTTTTACACATGAGGATTTCTTGTCCCTTCTCTGTCAGTAGACTGCGTTTGCTTGTTATTCAGTGCTATGCTTTTGGTAGAGGCAAGGGGTTTTCTCTGTTGTGTTGGTCCAGCCTTAGTCTTATGCAGACCCCCGAACTTAGGGTGGGCTTTTTCAGTGTTTCTTTCCCTCAGCCAGACTAGTCTCGTGTATCTGTAGTTACTTCTGGGTGAGAGTTTCGCGCCTCTTCTCCAGGTGTAGCAGACCTCTACATGGTATCTGTATAGGATCCTGGGCCCAAGGTAGTTTCCTATACCTCTCCCAGAGTTCAAGGGATTTGCTTCTACTTTTCCTCCAGCAGCAGAACATCTTTGCCTATGTACTGGGTAAGGGTTTCCTATCCCTCCCTAGAGGCACCAGGGTTTTGTTTCCATTCTTCCCCCAGAAGCAGTGAATCTTTGCCAGAGTCCTGTGGGTGAGAGGTTTTGCTGCCTTTACTGCAAACTTGTTTTTTTGCTTTGTAAAATCTATGGAAGGTTGGTGGGCTTTGTCTCCTCACTGCCTGTCACTGTCAATCACTTTCTTCCTGTTTATGCCACTAGGGGAGACTTTCTTGGATCTCCTTTCCTACCCCTATTTTTTCTTAGGAACACATGGTAAAGGCCTATGGAGAAGAGCTTAAGAGTGTGTGGGAACTTCTCGTGTCTGGGGTCCTTGTTGCTCTAAAGTGACAACCCCATGCTTGGACTTCAAAATTTTAGCTGATTTCTTTTTAACTGCTTGGATGGTGGCCATCTCTTTTTCCTATGCTCTGCCAAAGGTGATTTAGTTGTGTGTCCAGTTTCTCATTGAATAGCCTTGCTCCTCTTAGGAATGTGGTTTGGTTGCCTTGCAACCTGAGCTCTCTGATGTGGCTTAAAAATAGGTTTTTTTTTTGTTTGCTTTTTTAAAGCTTACCTAGGGTTTTCTCTTTGGGAGAGAGCGTCATTCTTTGTAGCTGTTTACATCCCAAGCATAAGTTTTAAATTTCTGCTTTGGTAATAAGATGGTCTTGAATTTATATTCTGTAGTCATCTTTTTAAAACGTTTAAAATTCCAATATTGTGCCTGAGGGAGAGAAGTTTTATTATAGACATTCTTGTTAGACTACTGAATTTTATATTAAAAAAAAAACAGATATTATGCCAAAATACGATCCCAGAAGGTGCCATTCTAAGTAATGGCTAAATGCAGTTGGACCTCTTCTCTCCCAAATACTAGCCATTTGGGAACAAACAAGATAATTTGAGAATGGGTTTTGGAGCATTTAATTGAGAAGAAATGGACTTTGGGGCATATTCTGTAAGAATTGGGGTACAGTCCTACTTATTCATGAATAAATTTCTGCTTCACAGACTCTGCAGGTTTCCAAGGGCATTTTCCTGCTACCCATCTTGGGTGTTCTTCCCTGCTACAATGAGGAATTTAGATGTTCTTCCCAGCTCCCTGTAGCCAGTATCTTTCCATGTGGTTTTCTTTTTTACAGATTGTGGTGAGAACCTAATAGGGTTCTATATGTTTTTTTGTAATAGAGCAGTGAATGTTTTTTTAAAACATTTTTTAAACTAATTAAAAAGTGGTAATACACGTGTCTTGCAGACCATTTGGACTTTGCAGAAAAGTAAAGAGAAGAAAATAGTCATCATCTTTAATTTCATGTAGAGTAACTTCTAACATTTTGCATTCTGGCTTATTTCCAAGAATAAATAAATAAAATAAGTACCACAATTAAAGTCATAATATGTATCATAATATGCCAATTTTATATTTGGAATTTAATATTTAACATTACATTACAGGCATCTTCCTGTATCAATAAAAGTCGTAAACACTTAAAATGCTACATATATTACATTTTATGAAATCCTCTAGAGATTATTTTCCAGTAACAGCTTCCCCTCGTAGCATTCATAATTTGAAAGTCAGAAAGATTTAAATTTTAACCTGATTAAAAAGTTTATTCCATTTGTAATTGTTTTGCAAAGCATAGAGATGTTTAGATTTCTAATTCTGTTTTTAAATTTGGGTTATGTTTTTTGGATTTTATTGACCTTATGGCTTTTCTTCTTTAATTCCAGAATTCCATACGACATAATCTGTCATTGAACAAATGTTTCCTTAAAGTGCCTCGATCTAAGGATGACCCTGGAAAGGTAGGATTCATCTTCTTAAAACAGTTGAATTCTTCAGTATGTCACTTGTCATGTTTGAATTAAGAACTTTTCCAGTTCATCGAATAGGAACCTCTGCAAAATAGTAAGTCCTCCCCTACCCTGCTCTAAAGCTTGTTAGAGAGTTTTAAGCTGTGGGAAGCTAACTAGTGTATAGCTGTTGCACACCACAGCACTGTTGTACTTTGCTGTTTCTAATCTAATCTTTGGTTGAAGTACTGTGTATTAAATTAAATTTGGTAGTTGAGCTGCTTGTCAGGAACCATAATTCATTACATATAAGGGGTGCATCTCTGTGTAACTGGCAAAAAGTAGAAGTATTCTTACACTGGAATAAAGTAGTTTCTCTGTTATTAGCCCACTTCTGAATGTAATCAAGAAGAGTATTCTCTACTTGACTCTTATCTCCTGACACCATTGCATTTTTCATGTTTTTAGCGTTTTTTCTATGGTGACTCCCCCCTTTTTTTGTTGTTTTAATAGCTAGTCAACTATAGTGTGCCCTGAACTTGGTCCTAGTTGCTTGGTTTCTGAAACTTAAGAGTACTTGGTTGTACTATATTTGGTTGTCAAGGTAAGTTACTAGATTAGGACTTTGAGACAGTGTATTTATTGGGAACCACGATGCTTGTTTAGGTGGCTAGACTTCTTACATTTATTTTTAGGCTAACTGATTTTGGAAGAATCTTTCTAAAATGTAAGCCTGGTCATGTAAGCACCTTGCTTGAAAGTATTCCTTAGTGTCCAGGAGGTGTTTACTTTCTCTTCTTGTAAAATATTCTTTACTGTTTTTTTTCCTCTATCTGCCTTTCCAGCTATAATTCACCTCATTCAGACTCATTGTGAAGAACTACTTGAAGTTTTCCAAACATGCTATTCATATGGTCTTCTGTACAAATTTCCTTGCTTTACTTG
Source organism: Pongo abelii (assembly GCF_028885655.2). Taxonomy (NCBI): domain Eukaryota; kingdom Metazoa; phylum Chordata; class Mammalia; order Primates; family Hominidae; genus Pongo; species Pongo abelii. Next base: position 191,199,218 of record NC_071985.2, read on the forward strand.
TCTAGACTGCTTCTTATCTTTCAGTATTGAGCTGCAACATGACTTCTCTGAGGCTTTTTTGTTTCCCCATACTTCAGCTGAATTTGTTGCTCCCTTTTTTGAGTTCTTTTTATTTTGTAGCGACCGTCATCATTGTAGTAGCTCCTAATTGGACTCTCAATGGCTGGGCTTGATCCCTCCAGTTTATATTAACTTTCACATAGTGGGCAGCAATCTTCAAAAAAAAAAGTTAACCTACTCATGTGGTCTCTTTTTTTCAAGCTCTTTGTTAGTTATCTACTGCCCTTAAAATCTAAATTTATGCAAGTAGGGATCACGTGTATCTTGTTCACTGTTTAGACCCAGTTGCTTGCACAGTGGCTGATGGCACTGAGGAGACACCTTTGTTGAATGAATGAATATACTGTATCCTCTGTTAGACTGTTAACTTCTTGAGGTTAGAGATGAAGAGTTATTCGTTTCTATCTTTAAGCAGTTTTTCTGAAGTAATGAACATTTTATAGCACTTTTTATCATCTATCTGCTCCGTCAAGTTGGTTCTCAGTGAGATTGAACAGATTATTATAATAGTCTTGTAAAAAATTGTTTCTCTATGTTTTTAACTTTGAGATTCTGAATAGGAATTGGTGCACCTTTTCCTTTAAAGGAAAGGAGGCTTATTACAAAAAGATAATTAGATTTTAAAAATAAATTCTTTATCACATTTTCTGTAGGCAATGAGTATATATGGATCAGCCTGAAAAATATTTTTAAGAGACTTCAGAGATTATTTACTAGAGTCCTGTGAAGTTACTATTTGGGTTCTGTAAACATTTTGGTTCTGATTGGATTTTTAAATGAGTTTGAAATAATTAAAAAAATTAAAAATCAATACACATGAATCCTTAATTCTATCATGTACTTGATTTTAACCAATTGGAGACTCTTAAAAATGTGTCATATCAGGTATTTTTCTTTTGTGTAGAAGTTTAAGCTTTTGTTCATCTTTAATATATGGGGTAAGACAGATGTGGAAAACATGTTACTCTTTGCAACTCTTCTTTTTGAATCAGGATTCTCAATGTGCAACTAAAACAAAATACAGAAATAAATTGAGTCCTGAGAGGCTAATCAGAGCTTTCATCTTTTACCAGTAGTTTTCAGTTTTAAGGTTTTGTATTTATTAAAACACCTCATTCTTACTGATTTTGGTCATAATAAGTAAATATCATACATTTGATTTTATAAAGTACATTTGTAGTAGTAATTTTTCTTTTCATTCTCAAAGTGAGGTTTATTTTATTTATTTGTTTGTTTGTGTGTTTGTTTGTTAATTTTGAGACGGAGTCTCACTCTGTTGCCCAGGCTGGAGTGCAGTGGTGCAGTCTCAGCTCACTGCAGCCTCCGTCTCCCGGGTTTAAGCAATTCTCCTGCCTCAGCCTCTTGAGTAGCTGGAACTACCTGCGTACATGACCATGCCTGGCTAACTTTTGTATTTTTAGTAGAGATGGGGTTTCACCATCTTGGCCAAGCTGGTGTCGAACTCCTGACCTCAAGTGACAGGACCACCTCAGCCTCTCAAAGTGCTGGGATTACAGGCGTGAGCTGCCGCGCCTGGCCACAAAGCGAGGTTTAAATACATTTTTCTCTTTGATTTTGGTCAGACATAGATGTAAATTTGGTCTTATAAAATACATCTATGTGAATAAAGTCATTTTTATTTTTGATTTCAAAATGAGATTTTGTTTTTTAAGAAAACACAAAATTCCACTGCTTTAAAAAAGCTTTGAAGACTTCAGCTCAAGCCCATTTCATAAAAGAAGAAACTAAGGCCAGTAGATGAGAAACAGCTTGCTCAGGTTCAGTGTGGAATTAGAACCCAGGCATATTCGCCAGACATACTTGTCAGTCACAGAAACTCAATACAAACTAACTTAAGGAGAAAAGTACTTAAGGAAGAACTGGAGCCAGGTTCTTAAATTATATCACCAGGAATGTCTCTTTTCATCCCTTAGTTGTGCTAACTTCTCTGATAGCTTCATTTTCAGTCCAATTAGTGGCAAATATGTCTTTCAGCAGCTTCTGGTTTATATTCTACCAGCTGAGTAACACTTAATAGAGAGAGTATGCCTGGTGTTCACCCCGCCACCCCCTAAATCACCTGGAATTACAGAAAAAGTCTTAGAATGAATGCTGAACAAGCAAAATACACTTGGTTTCTTAGTTCTTAGATTACTACTTTTTCCATGATATCAATCTTCCTTGAGAGGGAGACCAAAGTGTTAGTTAAGTTTTGGTACTTATGAATTGTTTTTCTTTTTGTATGACAGTGTTTCCTGACATTTGAGGAGCTTTTCCAAAACCACCCTCACCACAGTGGGAGAAAACCATTGAGCCAAGGTGGGGTGGGGGTAGATTTTGGTCTTGGGTATGGGATGGACTTTATAACCCCTTAGGATTTTGCTAGCTGCTGCCATGACTTAGGTCAAAAGGTAGAAGTAGCTCCTATAGCATCTTCTCTGTATTTTCACGATACAGCTTTCTGTTCATTGTATTATCAGAGAGGTGTGAAGAACAACCTAATCATGAAGTGTATTGTTGAATCGTAGATGTTTTTATGTGGCTATCTATTCCTTACTTAATCCTTCATTTTCAAGAAGATTGTGTCGTAAAAGCTCTTAAAATTTGGTACCCTTTATGTACATTGGTGGTGTGAGATTCATTTTCCTCACCTCTTTACAACTAATTTCAAGCAGCTATGTTACCACTTTATTTAAAAACACACACACACACACAAAATGAAATTCAATTTTGCATCCACTTTGCTGCTTTTTTGGGGACAGATTTGTTTTTCTTTTCTCTTGATTACATACACCCTTTTCACCCTGTCTATACATTCTGTAGTCTATCTCCATTTTTTAAATCCCGTCTTTTATCTCTTCTCTTTTCATTAGTTCTGTTTTCTCTCTATTTGTCTTTTTTTTTTAATTCTTTGGGTTATAAGTCTTATTGTGTAATTCATACATGTATCTTAATTATCTTAAAGGTAAGTATTTACATTAGGGAAAAGCAGATTACTGGCTAAATGTAGTTTAAAAAATATAATTCTCTTTCTCTGCTTTTCAGCTTAACCTTTTCTCAATTTTGTTTGCCTTTCTTCAGTTCAGAAAAATAATCTTTGACTTGAAAGGAACTAAAGGATTATAGGGCTTAGTTTCAACAGTTATCTAAACTTAGTAGCAGTGGGCTCTAATAGAACTGAGAAAATAGCTAAGAAGTTTAAAACCACGTGAAGGCCACCTGACTATCCTGGGGAAATAACTACAGTTAATTCATAGAATAGTTTTTAGGGGTGTAGGGGTTGGGGAATCTTTGTCTTGCCTGGGAATGGGAAGTTGTAAAGCCTCAGTGACCATAGAGATTGGGGTCTCCTGGTTTGTGAGGAAATAACAAATTCACTGCTAAGAGACTAACTTTTGAAACTTACAGGATTGTGATTTTTTTCTTTAAAAATTTCTTTTGAGACAGGATCTTGCCCTTTTGCCCAGTGCAGTGGTGCTCTCATCTTACTGGGCTCAGGTGATTCTCCAGAGTAGCCAGGATGACAGCACATGCCACCATGCCTGGCTAAGTTTTTGAAATCTTTTATGGAGATGGAGTTCTCACTATGTTGCCTAGACTGGTCCTGAACTCCTGGCCTCAAGTGATCCTCCTGCCTTGGCTTCCAAAAGTATTGGGATTAGAGGTGTGAGCCACCACGTCTCACAAATTATGAATTTTTTTCTATTCCTATTCTGTAGCTTGGTATAAGGGACCATAACATAGTTGACTGATCTTTCTTTTCAAAGGGTATTCTTTTTTGGGGGGCTATGTTAGTATTATGTTATATTTATTTGTAAATTGCTTGTTAAGCTCTGGTATCCCATTTTGGTCATTTTCTTTAAAAAATATGTAGAAAAACTGGAGACGTTTGAGGGAACATAAAATATAACACTAAATGATGAACAGTGTTGTAGGAGTCATAGGTATTACTCTAAAGAAGGAAGATAAAAGTACAATTTTAACACTAGTCTTAAGTAAATCCATGATTTTTGTGAAGAAGATGATGACTGCTTATCTGTGTTTCTCTACAAACTAAACAGGAAGTAGGACTGAAGGATAAGCAAGAGTTTGGTTGGACTGAAATAAGAATGTCATATTTATTGAAGTGAAAAAACACTGATATAGCTTCCCAAGGGAGACTTCAGAGTTTGTCACTTCTGAAGCACTTGAATAGATGAGGTTGCTAGCGTTTGTCATTTTAACTCATGGTAGGTAAGAACTCGAGTTGAAGGCTAGAAGAGGATGTGATCAAGTTTAGCTGAGGGACGAGTCAGAGCAAAGCTGGGTAGAATCAGGAATTAAGGGAATTAATATAAGTACTAACGTGAGATCCAAGAGTGAAGAAATGGATTAGTGCCATTGAGTGATTGTCGAGACAGAGGTGAATTATGAATGTGAGGCATTCCATTAGACAAACCAAGGTTAGAAAGCCAAGGTATTCAGAAGATTAGAAAGATTGAGTTAGATAGAAGTGAGAGTCTGATTCAGGGAGATAACACTGCAGAAGCTGAAAGAAGTGTTGGCTTAGAGCCCTGACGTTAATACTGTTCGAGCAGTGTGGTTGCAGCTGCCTTTTGTTTAGACATGCAGTGTTCTCTGTTCTCTTTTTAAAGTTGGAAGAGAACATTTTGTTGTTTTTGGCCTCTTCTTTCTTTTCCAGATCTAAACTACTTTAAAAAAATAACATACCTAGAAATAAAAAAAAAAATTATGTATGGTAAAATTTACTCTTTGGTGTGTAATTCTGTTAGTTTCAACAAACATAGCATAACCATCACTGTAATCAAAATAGAGAACAGTATTCTAGATTGTCACTTGGTAGCCCTTTCCCTCATCCCCAGGCCTTTGCAGCTACTGATCTGTTTGAGTCCCTATAATTTTGCCTTTTCCAAAATGCCGTATAAATGGGACTCATATAGTACATGGCCTTCTGAGTCTGGCTTCTTTGCTTTAGTATAATGTATTTCAGAGCCATCCATGTCGTTGTGCATATCAGCAGTTTTGTTTCATTTCATTGCATATATTCCATCATACGGATTTATCAGAGTTTAATCACTATTTGAAAGACATGTTTTTGCTAGTTGTATGATCATTTGACCATCAAGTTACTTTCTTTTCGGCTTAGACTTGACAGATATTGAGCTATAACACTCAAGTAGTAACATAATAGTTATGTTAAGCTGCCTTGTGAGTGGATTATGTAGGTGAGCCATCTGTTTCTTGGAAATTCGTTATGATATAGTAAAACTTTATCTCTAACTTAAAGTTTCTAAAAGGATTGATTGGCACTATGATTTAAAAGCAAGATATGTCTGTTAATCCCTTAATAGGATATACTTTTTAAGTATCTTTAACATTTAGGGTAATTGTTTACTATACCACAGTCAATATGCCAATTACATATTTTAATCCATTAAGAGTAAATTTCTTAACACTCTCTCTAGGCTTAATTTGATGATCAATGTATTTAAAAGTAATAAAAACTTGTATTTGTTCAAAAAGGGTATTTCAAGGACCTAAGCAGGCATTGGAATAGTTGTTATCCACATGTTCATTCAGTCAACTAGCCAGACAAGCCGCCTGCCTTTGAGTACTTACTGTGTGTTTGACCATTCATAGTCTATTTTTGTGGTCTCAGTAGCTATTTAACCTATTGTCCAAGCCAGAAACTTCTGAGAATGAAAGGGGTGCTATTCTTAACTATGTTTAGGGAACAGGTATAAAGCAGGATTGAAACTCAAAGTATGGTTGCTCTAGATCTGTGGTGCATGCAAATGCTGTGCCTGAGCAGTTACCAGGAACAGCATCCTAAGAAGTTGGGAGAAAACAAGGCAAACAGATCTTTTGAAGTTGGATTGCCAAAATAAACTGGGAGAGGTTAAAAAAATAAAAGATGAAGGCATGGTATGAAGCCAAAGAAGTCAGGGACAAGAGGAATCCAGCTCCTGAGGTAAATGTGCATTGAAAGCTAAGGAAGAGCAGAGAATTATCTATGATGATTCCCTTTACCAACGGGCATATACTTGGCAATAGTAATATATTTCACCATTTGGAATGTTTAGCTATTTATGACAGGGACTGCTGTCCCCAGGAGTCTGAAATTAATATTAGCATTTTTGGTTTATTTGTACTTAATCAGGTAATAGCTTTTTTGTTAGGCTATTTTCAACCTAAGGTAAATATGCAGGGTACTTTGTGTTGACATAAAATTTTAGCTAGAAATAAAGTTTTGGAATAGTTAAAATGCATTTTATTTGAAGTAATAAATACTTTATAATGATGGGAATAAAGACATTTAAGTTTATTGTTGATCTTTGACACATCTTCATTTCTGATGCATTTTCTTTTCTTTCTTTCTTTTTTTTGTTTTTTTTTGAGACAGAATCTCACTCCATCACCCAGGCTGGAGTGCAGTGGCATGATCTTGTTTCACTGTACCTCTGCCTTCCAGGCTCACATGATTCTCCTGCCTCACCCTCCCCAGTAGATGGGATTACAAGCATGTGCCACCACGCCTGGCTAATTTTTGTATTTTGTATTTTGTATTTTTTTCTTTTTCAGTAGAGATGGGATTTCACCATGTTGGCCAGGCTGGTCTCGAACTCCTGACCTCAAATGATCCACCTGCGTTGGCCTCCCAAAGTGCTGAGGTTGCAGGTGTGAGCCACTGCACCCAGCCATTTCTGATGGATTTTCTATATCTTGATTACCTTGATTTTTTTTCTGAAGTTTATGAATTGCTGGTATTTGTTTGCTCTCTTCTACTTAACAGTGACACCTGGTTTTCAGTTGGGTTCCACTTTCCTCCCTTCTGGAATTAACTTCTGTTTTAGGGTATCTTGATTGATTTTTGGAAAATGTGGTCAAAGTTGTAGAATTCTTGTTTGTGATCTTTCTTTGGGATTTTACAGGGTAGGCCACTGCAGTCTTTTCCATCAGAAAGGACATTACTGTGTTGTACTAGAATTGTTGATATAAATTAATGTCTACATCTGTATATTGCTTTAAAGAATTTAGAGCCATTTTACATGCATTATCTTGATCCTCAAAATAAGCCTGTGGTTAAGCCCCAGTTTCAGATAGTGATGCTTGAGTGCTTAGTAGATTTTTTCCATAAGTTCACATAATAGAACTACATGTAAATGGAATCATTCAATATATACTCATTTGTGTCTTTCACTCAGCATAATGTCTGTAATGCTGCTACATATATCACTTATTTGTTTCTTATTGTTAAGTGGTATTCCATTGTATGAATCTATGACAATTTGTTTATACATTTATTTGTTGACACTTCAGGTGTTTTCAATTTTAGGCTATTAATAAAGAATTACTAGTAAATTCTTAAACAAGTTTTCTATGGACATACTTTCATTTCTCCTGAAGGATAGAATTACTGGGTCAGAGGGCAGATGGAAGGTTAACTTTATAAGAAACTGCCAAACCCTTTCCCAAAGTGGTTGTGCTATTTTACATTCCCAACAGCAATACCTGAGAGTTGCAGTTTTGCTTCCCGTGGCCAACAGTTGGTTATTACCTGTCTTTTTAACTGTAGCCATTCTACTGGGTGTGAAGTGGTATTTCATCATGGTTTTGATTTGAATTTTCCTGATGGCTGTTGATATTGAGCATCTTTTCATGTGTTTCCAGGGCATTTGTGTATCTTCTCCTCTGAAAGTTCTTTTAAAAGTCTTCTGACTTAGAAAAAATTGGTTTTCATTATTACTGAGTTGTAAGCGTTTTAAAAAATATATTCTGGATACAAATCTTTCCTTAGATTTCTGTTGTTTAAATGTTTTTTTAGACTATGGTTTGCCTGTTTGCTTTCACAATAGTGTTTTAAAAAGTAGAAAATTTGAATTTTGGTGAGGTTGAATTTATCAATTTTTAATTTAGCGGTAAGCGACTTGTGTATGCCATCAGGAAATCAAGTATGGTCCTGAAGATTTTCTTTTTAAGTTTTATAATTTTAAATTTTGCATTTAGGCCCATTGCAAATTGCTGTTTATGTGTAGTGTGTTTATTCTTCCGGATAAATTGTTCTTTTATCTTTATGAAATGTTCTTCTTAATTTCTGTTTTTTGAGACGAAGTCTTGCTCTGTTGCTCAGGCTGGAATGCACTGATGCGATCTCGGCTCACTGCAGCCTCCACCTCCCAGGTTCAAGCGATTCTTCTGCCTCAGCCTCCCGAGTAGCTGGGACTACAGGCACGTGCCACCATGCCCAGCTAATTTTTGCATTTTTAGTAGAGATGGGGTTTCACTATATTGGCCAGGCTGGTCTTGAACTCCTGACCTTGTGATCTGCCTGCCTCAGCCTCCTAAAGTGCTGGGATTACAGGCATGAGCCACCGCATCTGGCACTTAATTTCTTAAAATGCTCTTTGTCCTGAAGCCTACTTTGTCTGATACTAATTTAGCCATTCCAGCTTTCTTATGCAACATCATGGTGTATCTTTTTCCAGTATTTTGCTTTTAGATTGTAAACATCTTTGTGTTTAAAGCGTTTCTCTGGTAAACAACATGTGGCCATTGGCTCTTGCTTTTAAAATTGTCTAATGATCTCCACCTTCTATTTAGACCACTTAGTCTTTGTATTTAATATGATTATTGGTATTGTTGCTGTTTGCTTTTCTTTTGTTCTTAATGTTGCTTTATTTCTGCAACCTTTGGGGTTAATCAGATAGTTTATAGGATTCTATTTTATTTCGTCTCTTGACTTCTTAGTGTCCTCTTTTAATTAGTTTTTTAGTAGTCATTCCAGAGCTTAACAATATGTATCACCAACTTATCAGAGTCTATTTGGAGGTAATATTATACCACCCTCCACTTCATACCTTACAGTTTATACCACCTACTCTACCTCTTGCCATACATTTAAAAATGTATTAAGGTTACAACAGTATAATTTCATTTATCTACATTCCTTTCTTTGTGCTATTGTCATATCTTGTGCTTCTACTTATACCGTAAATCCTGTCTTAGGATTTGTGTTATTTGCTTTAAATAGTTAGTTGCCTTTTAAGGAAATTACATTGGAGGAAATATTTTCTTAGTTATTTACCTTTTCTGATGTTCTTTCCTATAAATCTAAGTTTCCATCTGGTATCCTTTCTCTTTAGCCTAACAGTATCCTCTGGCAGTTCTTGTAGTGTAGGTCTGCAGGCAACAAATTTTATAGGTCTTTGTTCATCTGAAAATATCTTTATTTCATCCTCAGTATACTTTTTTCTGGGTATGGATTCCTGGGTTTGCAGGGTATTCCCACTTGTCAGAGTTTTGAATATATTCAATTTTGAAGATGTTCCATTGCCTCCATTATTTTCTATGAAAAGTCAGCTGTCATTCTTATTTTTATTCTTCTATATGTAATGAGTGTTGCACCTTCAAACCCCTGCCACTTTTGGTAGCTTTCAGTAATTTTTCTCTTTTTCTTTGGATTTCAGCAGTTTGACTGTGATATGCTTTGATGTAGTGTTTTTATATTTATTCCAGGCCTGCTAATCTAGGATCAATAAGAGGAGGCTTTCATCCAAATTTGGGATATTTTCAGTTATTATTTATTAAAAATTCTTTTGGCCCCATCTTTTCTCTTTTTCTTTTAGGGTCAGTTATAATAAGACATGAAATTTTTTCACAAGTCCTTGAGACTGTTAATTTTTCTCATCTTTTTGTTCTTCAGATTCGTTAGTTTCTACTGACCTATTTTCAGGATCTCTGACTCTGATTCTGTCTAATCTATTGGTGAATTTTTATTTCAATTACTGGACTTTTTTTTTTTTGAGATGGAGTTTTGCTCTTGTTGTCCAGGCTGGAGTGCAATGGCGTGATTCTCTGCTCACTGCAACCTCTGCCTCCCGGATAGCCTCCTGAGTAGCTGAGATTACAGGCATGTGCCACCACGCCCAGCTAATTTTGTATTTTTAGTAGAGACGGGGTTTCTCCATGTTGGCCAGGCTGGTCTCAAACTCCTGACCTCAGGTGATCTGCCCACCTCAGCCTCCCACGTGCCCGGCCTACTGGACTTTTTAATTATAGAGCTTCCCTTTGGTCCTTCTTGTGTATATGCATAGGTAATTGGTGAAATGGATTCAAGCAGTTGTTTTAATGCTAGAGAATTAGGACTTATGTGATGTCCCTGACCAGTTATTTCGTAGTTCCTGAACATGAAACATGCATAGGAGACTCTGCTTCCCTTTGGGGTTTTATTTTAAGAGGGTATGAAGTATTATCCTTATCTATATAGTGTTTAGCAATCCTGTGAACCTAATTCAGTCTCATGTGATTCCTTCTGTCATCACTGATCTTTTCAGATCCTGGTTTTTATATGAAAACAAAATAATTAGAAGAGTTGAGATTTTTTAAAAAGTAAAATGATTTTAACAATAAATAACCTAAAATACCATGTCACTTTCAACTAGTCTCCTCTAGTCTCTGTTTACTTTTTCTGTGCCTTCTACATTGCTGCCTTAAGGTATGGCACATGAGTAAAAACACAAGTCTACTTCTGTGGCCCTATTTTCAAGTCCAGGCTCCAGCTTCATACTTCTAAACTTCATATTCAAGCTATATATACTGTACTGTTTTTCTTGCATTTATGATACACGGTATCTAAAATAGTATTTCATTTTCTTTATCCTTTAAAGCCCAGCTCACATTTCAGTATAATAACTCGGAAAGGAAGTTATTTTCCTTTTTTAACCTACTCTAACTTTTCAAAATTAATTGCTCTCTTCTTTTTGCTCTCATGGTTCTTGGAGAATTTCACTATTATAGCTCCCAAATGATGTAGCTGTCTATGTATTGATCTGTTCCATTCAATTGTGAGTTTTTCGTTTACAAGGATTAGGTCTTTGACATTTTCATACCTCCATCATACCCAGCAGTGTCTGATACACAGTAGATGCCTAATAAATGTTTATCTCAAAAGTGATGTTTGTCTTTTCCTAGTTAACTAAGAAGTCGCTATTCTCTTCTCAAAGAAACTTTTCAAATTGTATATTAATTTTTTGCCATTTTAAGATTGGTCTTTGAATGTTCTAGAAATCGTCACTTTGCCTCATTTTACTCAGACTTTGATTTTTGATCATTAGGTTGGGGCCAGAAAACTTATTTCACTTCTTGACATTGATTCACATCTACTTTAAATTTGGGAGAATCTTTTGAGTTCTTAATCTTCATGTAGGTGAATTCCTTGATTTTTCTCTTAATGACTACTTTAGGTAACTTTTATCAGAGACTAACATGGTCCGGAGGAGAGCCAGGAATCAGCTAGAAATCAGGAGCCTTATACCCAAAGAAATATATACTCATTTATGTCTATTTCTTTTACTCAGCATATCTTTATAATCATTCTGTTATAAAGATACATGCACATGTATGTTTATTGCAGCACTGTTCACAGTAGCAAAGACATGGAATCAACCCAAATGCCCATCAATTATAAAGAGAATATGGTACATATACACCATGGAATACTGTGCAGCCATAAAAAGGAATGAGATCACATCCTTTGCAGGGACATGAATGAAACCGGAAGCCACCATCCTCAGCAAACTAACAGAGGAACAGAAAACCAAACACCACATGTTCTCACTCATAGTGGGAGTTGAACAATGAGGACACATGGACACAGGGAAGGGGACAACACATACCGGGGCCTGTCGGGTCGTGGGGGGGTGCAGCAAGGGGAGGAAAAACATCAGGACAAATAGCTAATGTATGCAGGGCTTAAAACCTAGGTGACAGGTTGATAGGTGCAGTAAACCACCATGGCACACTTACACCTATGTAACAAACCTGCACGTTCTTGCACATGTATCCCGGAACTTTAAAAAAAAAAAAAAGAAAAATCAGGGACTTGAATTCTTTCTGGACAATATCACTGGCTTTGCTTTGTGAAAGGTGACTTTTGACTGTATTGGACATACCCTGTGTTTGATTAGAGCCTATTGATTCCTTTTTCTCTTAGATCAAAAAAATGTTTTTTATTGAGAAAAAATTTACATACCATAAATGTTGTCTTTTTTTTTTTTTGAGATGGAGTCTTGCTCTGTTACCCAAGCTGGAGTGCAGTGGTGCAATCTCGGCTCACTGCAAACTCCACCTCCCGGGTTCACGCCATTCTCCTGCCTCAGCCTCCCGAGTAGCTGGGACTACAGGTGCCTGCCACCACGCCCGGCTAATTTTTTGTATTTTTAGTAGAGATGGGGTTTCACAGTGTTAGCGAGGATGGTCTCGATCTCCTGACCTCGTGATCCGCCCACCTCAGCCTCCCAAAGTGCTGGGATTACAGGCGTGAGCCACGACACCCAGCCAATGTTGTCTTTTAAAAGTATATAATTCAGTAGTTTTATTATAATTGCAAAGTTGTGTAATCATCACTACCAAATTTCAGGACATTTTCATTTCATCCCTCCCAAAAAGAAACCTATCCATTAACAATCTCTCACCGTTTCCACCATCTCAAGTTCCTGGCAACCACTACATTACTTTCTGTTTCTGTGAATTTGCCTATTCTGGACATGTTACCTATTTTGAACATTTCATATAAAATAATTATATGTGGCATTTTGGGCTTCTTTCACTTAGCATAAGGTTTTCGGGGTCATCCATATTGTAGCATGTAATAGTACTTCATTCCTTTTTATGCTAGAATGATACTCCATTGGATAGCTATACCACAATTGTTAGTCTCTTTATCCAGCTGAAGAACATTTAGATTGTTTCTACTTTGAAACAAAAATGCTGCTGTATTTGTGTATACACTTTAGGATAGACTCAGTGTTTTTATTTCTCTTGTGTATGTTTTCAGTTTTTTAGGAATGGAATTGCTGGGTCATATGTTTAATCTTTTGAGGAACAGTCAGCTTTACCGTTTACATTCGCACAGTTTTGAGGTCGCAGTTTTTCACATCCTTGCCAGTAGTAGTTATTAACTGCCTTTTTTATTATGGTCATCCTTGTGGGTATAAAATGATACCTCATTTTGTAATGGTTTTGATTTTCATTGGATTAATGGCAATTGATAGTGATCAAATTTTGATGTGCCTGTTGACCATTTGTACATCTCCTTTGGAGAAATGTTTGTTTAGATTATGTGCCCATTTTAAATGGAATTATTTCTCCCTTATAACTCAGTTGTAAGAGTTCTTTATATATTTTAGATACGGATCCTGTATTGCTTATATAATTTGCAAGTATTTCCTTTTATTGTGTGTTGTATTTTTTTACCTTCTTAAAAATTTTTTAAAACTTTTTAATTGATACATATTATTTGCATTTTTATGGAGTACTTGTGGTATTTTGTTACAGGCATAGAATGTGTAGTGATCAACTCAGGGTAATTAGGGAATATATCACCTTAAGTATTTATCATTTTAACGTATTGGGAATACTTCAAGTCCTCTCTTCTGTTTATTTTGAAATAAACAGTACATTGTTGTTAATTATAGCCAGTCTACCCTGCTTTGGAACTTATTTCTTCTATCTAACTGTATGTTTATACCCATTAATAAACTTATTTTCACCCGGCACTGCTACACTCTTCCCATCCTCTGGTGACTGTCATTCTGCTCTTTACCTCCATGAGATTAACTTTTTTACCTCCCACATATAAATGATACTATATGGTATTTGTCTTTCTGTGCCTGGCTTAACATACTTTCAGTTCCATCCATGTTGCTACAAATGACAGGCTTTCATTCTTTTTTATGATAGTATTTCATTGTGTATATATACCATATGTTCTTTATCCCATTCAGCCATTGATGGATATTCAGTTTGATTCTATATCTTTGCTTTTGTGAATAGTGTTGCAGTAAACATGGGGTTGCAGGTATCCCTTTGATATAATGATTTCTTTTCCTTTGGGTAAATACCTAGTAGTGGAATTGCTGCTTCATATGGTAGTTCTATTTTTAGTTTTTTTTTTTTTTAAGAAAGCAACATACTATTTTCCATAATGGCTGTACTAATTTACATTCCCACCAAAAGTATATGAGAGCTCCCTTTTTTCCACATCCTCTTCAGTGTCTGTTTTTTTTTGTCTTTTTAATCATAGCTATTCTAACTGCTGTAAGAGGATATCACCTTGTGGTTTTGATTTGCATTTCCTTAATGATTATTGATGTTGAACATTTTTTTCATATACCTGTTGGCCATTTGTATGCCTTCCTATGAGAAATGCCCATTCATGTTTTTTTGCCCACTTTTTAATGGGTACGTGTGTGTGTGTATGTGTATGTGCATGTAAATAATTATTGAAGTTGAGTTCCTTGTATATTTTGAATATTAGTCTCTTGTCAGATGAATGGTTTGCAGATATTTTCTCCTACCCAACAGATTGTCTCCTCACTGCGTTGATTATTTACTTTGCTATGCAGAAGCCTTTTAGTTTAATATAATCTCATTTGTTTATTTTTGTTTTGTTGCCTGTGCTTTTGAGGTCTTAGTCATAAAATCTTCGTCTACTCAATGTCCTGAAATATTTCCCCTGTGTTTCTTCTAGTAGTTTTTTAGTTTTGAGTCTTTCATTTAGGTCTTTAATCCATTTTGAGTTGAATTTTGTTTATGGTGAGATACAGGAGCATTCTTCTGCCTATGGACATTCACTTTTCCTAGGACCATTGAGTTTTTTGGGGGAGTCTTTAGGTTTTTCTAGATGTAAGGTCATGTCATGTGCAAAGAGGGACAATTTGCCTTCCTCTTTTCCAGTTTAGATGCCTTTTATTTCCTTTTCTTGCCTGACTGTGCTGACTAGGACTTCAGTACTATATTGAATAGTAGTAGTGAAAGTGGGCATCCTTGTCTTGACCAGCTTTTCCCACTTTGGTATGATGTTAGCTGTGGGTTTGTCATAAATGGCCTTTATTATGTTGAGGTGTGTTTTTGTTATGCCTGATTTCTTGAGAATTCTTATGAAATGATGTTGAATTTTATCAAATGCTTTTTCTGTATCTGTTGAAATGATCATATGATTTTTGTCTTTCATTCTGTTGATGTGATGTATTGGGTTTATTGATATGCCTATGTTGAACCATTCTTGTATCCCTGGGGTAAATTCCACTTGGGCATGGTGTATTATCTTTTAGATGTGCAGTCGGATTTGGTTTGCTAATATTTTGTTGAGGATTTTTGTGTCTGTGAACATCAGAGATAATTGGCCTGCAGTTCTTTTTTGTGATGTCCTTGTTTGGTTTTGGTATCAGGGTAATGCAGGCCTCATAGAATGAATAAAGGAAAATTCCTTCCTCTTTAATTTTTGGGAACAGTTTGGGAATTGGGTTAGTTCTTTATAAGTTTGGCAGAATTCGGCAGTGAAGGCTTTGTAATCTTGGACTTTTCTTTGTTGGGAGACTTGTTTTTTTTTTTTTTGAGACGAGTCTCAGGCTGGAGTGCAGTAGTGCAATCTTGGCTCACTGCAACCTTCGCCTCCCGGGTTCAAGCGATTCTCCTGCCTCAGCCTTCTGAGTAGCTGGGATTACAGGTGCATGCCACCATGCCCAGCTAATTTTTGTACTTTTAATAGAGACTGGGTTTCACCATATTGGTCAGGCTGGTCTCGAACTCCTGACCTCTTGATCTGCCCGCCTCGGCCTCCCAAGGTGCTCGGATTACAGGCGTGAGCCACCACGCCTGGCCAAGACTTTTAATTACTGATTCAATCTTGTTACTTGTTACTGGTTTGTTCAGATTTTCTGTTTCTTCCTGATTCAGTATTAGTAGCTTGTATATGTCCATGAATTTATTCATTTCCTCTCAGTTTTACAGTTTGGTAGCATCTAGTTCATAATAGTCTGGTGATCTGTATTTCTGTGATGTCAGTTGTTACGTCTTCTTTTTTGTTTCTGATTTTATTTGGGTCTTCTCTCTTTTTTTGTTTTTCTTGATTAGTGTGGCTGTCAGTGTATTGATTTTTCTTAATGTTTTCAAAAAACCAACTTTTAGTTGATAGTTTGTATTTTTTAAACCTCTTTTGTTTAGTTTTGCTCTGACCTTTATTTTTTCTATTTTCTTAATTTTTTTAGATTCAAGGTCTTGCTGTATTGCCCAGTCTGGAGGGAAGTGACACGATCCTAGCTCATTGCAGCCATGAACTCCAGGACTAACAGGATACCTCTCACTTCAGTCTCTTGAGTAGCTGGGATTATAGGCAGATGTCACCATGCCAGGCTAATTTTTAAATATTCATTTAGAGATGAGATCAGCCCATTGCCCAGGCTGCATTATTTCTTTTCTTCTATTAATTTTGTGTTTGGTTTGTTCTTGTTTTTCTGGTTCTTGAAGTGCATTGTTAGATGTTTATTTGAAATCTTTCTGCTTTTTTTGATGTAGGCATTTATTGTTATAAACTTTCCTTTAGCTCTACTTTTGCTTTTGCTATATTCCATAGGTTTTGGTATGTTGTGTTTTAATTTTCATTTATTTCAAGAAAGTTTTTTATTTCCTTCTTAATTTCTTTATTGATCCAATAGTCATTCAGGAGCATCTTGTTTACTTTCCATGTATTTGTAGAGTTTCCAAAGTTCCTCTTGTTGTTGCTTTCTAGTTTTAGTCCATGTTATCTGAGACTATACTTGGCATAATTTTGATTTTAAAATTTTTTTGAGACTTTTTTGGGACCTAACAAATGGTCTGTCCTGGGGAATATTCCACGTACTGATGGGAACAACGGGTATTCTGCAGCTGTTGGATAAAATATTCAGTAGATGTTTTTTAGGTCTTTTGTTCTAAGTGCAGTTTAAATCCAGTGTTTCTTTGTTTCATACTTGTTTTACATATCTGGTTGCTCCAGTGTTGGATGCATATATATTTAGAGTTTTTGTATCTTCTTGGTGAATTGATCCCTTTATTATTATATGATGACTGTCTTTGTCTCTTTTTGTTGTTTTTGACTTAAAGTCTGTTTTATCTAATGCAACTGTCTCTACTTATCTTGGTTACTGTTTGTGTGGAATATCTTTCTCCATTCCTTTACTTTCAGTCTACGTTTCCTTACAGGTGAAGCAAGTTTCTTGTAGGCAGCATATAGTTGGGTCATGGTTTTTGTTTTTTGTTTAAATCCATTCAGGTAGTCTGTATCTTTTAAGTGGAAAATTTAATCTGTTTACATTCAAGGTTGTTATGGATACGTGAGGATTTATTTCTGTCATTCTGTTAATTATTTTCTGGTTGTTTTATATCTTGCATTCCTTTCTCTCTTGTTGCTTATTATTGCAATTTGGTAGTTTTCTGTAGTGGTAACATTTGAGTTTTTTCTCTTCTTCATTTGCGTGTTCGTTCTACCAGTGAGTTTTTATACTTGTCTGTGTTTTCTTGATGGTAGATACCGTTCTTTTGCTCATGGACGTAGGACTCCCGTAAGCCCTTTCTTTGTAGGGTTTGTTTAATGGTCATGAATTCTTTCAGTTTTTGTATTTCTGGGAAAGACTTTATTTCGCTTCAGGGTAACTTTCCTGGGAATAGTATTTTTTACCTACATGCTGTGTTCTTCCAGCACTTGAATATATCATCCCATTCTCTCCTGGTCTGTAAGGTTTCTGCTGAGAAATCCACTGTTAGTCTGACGAAGATTCTCTTATAATAATAGACTAGTTTTTTCTTGCTTTTTTAGAACTTTGTGTTTGACTTTTGCCAGTTTGAGTATAATGTGTCACAAAGAAAACCTTTTTGGATTGTATCTATTTGGGGATCCCTGAGCTTCCTGTATCTGGATGTCTAAATTTCTTGCTGTAATAGATTGGTAAGTTTTCTGCTGTTACTTTGTTAAATAAACTTTCTATGCCTTTCATCTTCAGTTTCTGGAACACCCAGAATTTGTCTACTTTGGTCCCTTTGTGGTGTCCCATATGTCACATGTGCAGCAGTGGGCTGGGTAGATTGCGGTGTCCTTGGTCCCCTGGGCAGCATGTGTGGCGAGAATGATGGCAGTAGTGGTGGCAGGAGAGCCCTCTTTCATTCTTTTTTTTCTTTTTTCTTTTTTGTCTTATTGAGTTATTTCTAAAGATCTCTCATCAAGTTCTGAGATGATTCTTTCTGCTTGATCTAGTCTATTGTTGAAGCTGTCAAATGAATTTTTAGAATTTCATTTATTGAATTCTTTCATTCCAGGATCTGTTTTTGGTTCTTTTTAATGATATCTGTCCCTGGTGAATTTCTCATTCGTATCCTCAATTGTTTTTCCGGTTTCTTCGTACCGTTTATTTGTGTTCTCTTGTATCTCACTGAGCTTCTTTAATATTATTATTTCAATTTTTTTTTCTGGTATTTAATAAATTTCATTTTCATTGGAATCTATTGTTGGAGAATTATTGTGTTTCTTTGGAGGTGTTGTATTTTTTTTTTTCACATTTCTTGTGTTTTTATGTTGATGTCTGTGCATCTAATGTAGCAGTTACTTCTTCCAGTTTTTTAGATTGAATTTCCTAGGGTAAGACTTTTTCCTGAAGATGTATCTATGAGACGTCTGTCGCATAGAACACTTTAGCTTTGATTCTGGGTGTATGTAGCAGTGTAGTCTCCATATGATTTCTTCAGTTGTAAATGGCATCAGTGATTTTTGTGTTTTTCTCAGTGACTTGGGCTATAGTCATTAGTGGAGGCTGTGGCGAGGCTGTGCTAAGGATGTGGATGCTCAGTAGGCCAGTTCTTGGGCCCTGGTGGTGGTAGTGGTGGGTTGGATGTTCCTGTCCTTGAGACCCTGGGTAGTGTGCCGGTGGTGTTAGTGGGTCCAATTGGGCCATTCTTTGGCCTCAAGGCAGCTTGGCTGGTTGCTGACAGTGGCAGCAGTGGGCTGGACAGGTGGTGTGTCCTCATTCCCCTGGACAGCATGGGTGATGGCAGTAATGGTGGTGGGACAACCCTTGGGTTCCGAAGTGGTATGCATTGATGTTATCAGTGGCTGTGATGTGTGGGAGGGCCATTCCCCAGACCTCATGTATCACTCATAGGTGGCTGGTGGTTGTGGTAGTGGCAAGCTGGGTGAATTTGTCCTCAGGGCCGCAGGAAGTATGCACGGATGCCAGCCATGGTGAGTGGGGCAATCCCTGGTCCCCTAGGCAGTGTGCGTTGGCACTTGAAGGGGATGTGCCAGGCCAGGGTGGCTTGTCCTTAGCTGTACTTGGGCACTAGCTTTGGTGGGCAGAGTGGGGGTGATCCCCAGGCACTTTGGCAGTGTGCTCAGGTAGCTGGAGCAGTGTTTGCGGTGGGCTGGGGAAGTCTGTTCTCAAGGCGTGTACAAATATGCTGTGGCTATGCTGCTAGGGGTGGCAGAGTTGTCAGTGGCTGCAGCTGCAGGCAGTTCTCAGGCTTCAGAGAGTGTGTGCTTCAGACCCTGGTGGAGCTGTCAGGAAGCTCCCTATGCTAGTCCCAGGGCCCTTGTAGGGATTCTTCTGTGGTTAGGGTTACAGATGTTCATAATGAGAATGTGGACCTCTGGGAATCACTTACTTATCCTTTTCCCACAGTGGGCAGCCTCTCCAAGATTCCAGCTGAGCTGGCAGCCTGCTTCCCTCGCCTCCTTCCCTGCCTCAGGTGTTTCCTGTTACTTCTTTGTTAAATTCTAGTGTTGTCTCTTAGATGCTATGTTTGAAATGTGATTATCTGCTTGCTATTTGGTTTTTCTAAGTGCAGGAGGCAAGTACCAGATCTGTTTTCACTTTCTTAATAGGGTCTGTTGACAAAACAAGTTTGCAATTTCTATGAATTCTTCAATTTTCTTTGGGTTGCTTGGACTTTTGATGTCATAGCTAAGAAAAGATTTCCTAATCCAAGGTTACAAAGATTTACATTTATCTTTTCTAAAAGTTTCACAGTTTTATCCCTTCCATTTAGATCTTTGATCCATTTTGATTAATTTTTACATGTGGTGTGAGTTAGGAGACCTAGTTTCATTCTTTTGCATGTGGACCATTTTCCTGGCACTAATTGTTGAAAAGACAATTTCCCTGTTGAATTGTCTTGGTTGTCTGTGGAAAACAATTTGACCATGAATATATAATACATGGATTTACTTCTAGACTATCGGATCAGTTCCATTGATCTGTATGTCTGCTCCTATGCCAGCATCACACTGTCCTGATTACTACAACTTTATAATAAGTTTTGAAGTCTGAGAATGTGAATCCTCCAAGTTCTTCTTTTTCAAGATTATTTAGGCTATTCTGGGTTCCTTGACATTACAATATATATTTTAGGATTATCTTGTCAATATCTGCAAAAAAGCCAGCTGGGATTTTGATAGGACTTACATTGAATCTATACATTGATTTGGGGAGTGTCGCCATCTTAACATTAAGTCTTCCATCTGTGA
Organism: Pongo abelii; assembly: GCF_028885655.2. Lineage (NCBI taxonomy): Eukaryota > Metazoa > Chordata > Mammalia > Primates > Hominidae > Pongo > Pongo abelii. Next base: position 191,219,610 of record NC_071985.2, read on the forward strand.
ACACATGATGTCTTTAAAAAGCTGATGAGCAAGACCCTACCTCTGTAAAAACAAACAAAAAACTAAATTTAGTTCAATGGACCCAAATAGTATATTGAGTGTTAAGCAAAATATGTATCAAAGTATTCCCTCCTCCAATATCTGACCTTATATTGTTTTGTGTTAATCTTAAGATATTCTTCTTTCTTACCTCCTGCAATTTCTGTGAAAGAGCAAACACACAAATATTTGGCAAATCCTAAATCTTAAGGGCAGAAAAGGACCTTTAAAATCATCTACTACAACTTTTATATAATTATTATAGAGAATAATTACTAAAGAGCGTTATGCCTGGGAAAGGTAATTTGGCTAACCCCAAAAGATTTGTGTTTTCATTTAGCTTGCAAGGGAATAGATGATAAAAAAATGAAATAGTTGATTGGATTCATCATTCTACTTGGAATATATAAATCTAAACAGGAGAATATTTTTTGTGATTGTGGAGCAGAGATGACTATCCTTCAACAAAATTATAGGCCATCAAATACTTCATAAGTCTGGCATTTTGAAAATGTAAGTACAAAAGCCAGAGTAATAATACTCTAGAATCTATTAGAGTTGTATTTGAAATCTGGAATCAGTATTTACAAGATAGGTACGTTTGTTTTAGTTTTATGTGTGACAATTGATGGGTAGTTAGTTACATTCAAAAGATGTCCATTTTGGTACATATACCTTTAAAACCAGGGAGATTTAAGTAACTCATCAAGTGAGTAGAAGATAGCTAAAAAAATCATACCATGTCAGGTGTAGAAAAAATATTTGACCAAGGTTAACACTCATCCAGCAAACCACCAATAAAAAGAGAATTTCCTTGATTAGAAGCATTTATGAAAAATCTATAGTTAATATACTCTGAGATTGAGAACAAAGCAAGGATGTTTACATTCAACCACTTTTATTCAAAATTCTATTAGAGGTCCTAGCCAATGGAGTAAGGCAAGAAAAAGAAATAGAAGGCATCCAGATTGAAAAAGAATAATGTAAGCTTGTCTTTATTTGCAAACATTAGATCCTAAGGAATCTGTGGGAAAAACTACTGGAAATAATATGTGAGTTTAGCAAGGTTACAAGATACAAGATCAATATATATTTTTTTCTATACTAGGAAGGAATGCTTGGAAAATGAAGTTAACAAAAGCAAAATAATGAAATACTTTAGGGATACATTTTAACAAAATACATGTTGACCTGTTCACTGAAAACTGCAAAACATTACCAAGAGAAATAAGGGGAGATCTACATGAATGGAGACGTATATAGTATGTTTGTGGAGTGGAAGACTCAATGTTAGATACCAGTCCTCCCCAGATAGATTTATAGAGTTAATATAAACCCAATAAAAAAATCCTAGGCCGGGTGTGGTGGCTCACACCTGTAATTCCAGTGCTTTGGGAAGCTGAGATAGGAGGATTGCTTGAGTCCAGGAGTCCAAGACCAGCCTGGGCAACATACAAAAAAGAAGACAAATTTGCCAGGTATGGTTGTGCATGCCAGGTATGGTCCCAGCTACGTGGGAGGCTGAGGTGGGAGGATCTCTTGGGCCTGGGAGCTTGAGGCTGCAGTGAGCCATGATTGTGCCATTGCACTCCAGCCAGGGTGACAGAGACCCTATCTCAAAAAGGAAAAAAAAAAATGCCTCATAGGTTTCATTTTTAGAAATTGGCGTGCTGGTCCTCTTATTTATGTGGAAATGCAAAGGGCCTACAACAGGCAAAATAATGTTGGAAAAAACTGAAGTTGGGCAAACCACTGCCAGCCTGCAGGTCAGCTTGCGGTGGTGGTGGTGGGGAACCAAAGTTGTAGGATATATACTGCCTGATTTCTAATTTTTATACAGTTAACAATAATTAAGATAAAATGGTATTGGCAGCCGGGCATGGTGGCTCATGCCGTAATCACAGCACTTTGGAGACTGAGGTCGGCGGATCACTTGAGGTCAGGAGTTTGAGACGAGCCTGGCCAACGTGGCGAAATCCCATCTCTACCAAAAACATAGAAAAATTAACCAGGCATGGTGGTGCACACCTGTATTCCCAGCTACTTGGGAGGCTGAGGTGGGAGAATTGCTTGAACCTGGGAGGTGGAGGTTGCAGTGAGTGAGATCACAGCACTCCACTCCAGCCTGGGTGACAGAGTGAGACTCCTGTCTCAAAAAGTAAAAAAATAAAAAATGGTATTGGCATAAGGATAGACATGTAGATCAATAGAATAGAGTTTAGAAATAGACTGTCATATATATATGTGTGTGTATGTATGTGTGTGTGTGTGTGTGTGTGTGTTTGTATTTTGACAGAGGTACTAATGTAATTCAGTAGGGAAATGTTAACAATATTTTAAAGAAATGATGTTGTATGTCTGAGTGAATGAAAAATTAATATTGCTCCTTATCACACACTTATACAGAAAATTAACCCTAGGTGTACCAGAGACCTGAACATGGAAGTTAAGACTATAAAACTTATGGAAGAAAACAGTGGAGAATATATTTGCTATCTTGGAGTAGGCAAATTAAAAAAAAAAAAGATATGAAGCACATACCATAAAATGAAAATTTGATAAATTGGACTTCATTGAATGAAAAGCTTTTTGCTCCTTACAAGGTTCCATTATGAAAACATAACCACAGATTGTGAGAAAATACAGTCCATATTCACATAGAAATGACTTGTTATTTGGAATATTAAAAAGTCTAATAACAGAAATAGCCTCTCTCTCTCTCTCTCTCTCTCTCTCTCTCTCTATATATATATATATATATATATATATATATTTTTTTTTTTGAGATGGAGTCTCGCTCTGTTGCCCAGGCTGGAGTGCAGTGGCACGATCTCCGCTCACTGCAGGCTCCGCCTCCTGGGTTCAAGCCATTCTCCTGCCTCAGCCTCCAGAGTAGCTGGGACTACAGGCGCCTGCCACCATGCCCGGCTAATTTTTGGTATTTTTAGTAGAGACGGGGTTTTACCATGTTAGCCAGGATGGTCTCGATCTCCTTACCTCGTGATCCACTTGCCTCGGCCTCCCAAAGTGCTGGGATTACAGGCGTGAGTCACCGCGCCTGGCCCAGAAATAGCCTATATTCTTATAATCCAGATAAAACATGGGCAAAAGATATTTGGAATACTAAAAAGTCTAATAACAGAAATAGCCTGTATGCTTATAATCCGAATAAAACATGGGCAAAAGATATCAATAGACACTTTACAAAGGATAATATATGAGTGGCAAATAAGTACATGCAAAGATGTACAACATCTTTATTTGTTAGAGAAATGCCCTTGAAAATCACTGAGGCACAACCAAACATCAGTAGAGAGGGTATAATTGAAAAGGCTTAAAATACCAAGTGTTGTCAAGGACGGAACAGCTGTCTTGTCATACACTTCTGTCGAGAGTTTGAGTTCACTTGTATGAAATGCTAGAAAATGCACAATGATAGGAATCAGTGGTTGTGTGGGATGAGAGAAGGCGAAGGAAAAGGAATTGCTTCCTGAGTCACGCAAAGGAGATTTTTAGGGTTCTGTATTTTTAGTGTTAGTTACATGAAGGTGTACAGTTGTCAGAATTTTTTAAATTGCACACTTAAAATGGGTGCATTTTATTTTTATTTAAATATACTTCAGCAAAGGTGATTTTAAAAATAAAACTAGATTGAGCGTGATGGCTCATGCCTGTAATCCTAGTGCTTGGGATGCCTAGGTGGGAAGATCCTTAGAGGCCAGAAGTTCAAGATGAGCTTGGGCAACATAGCAAGACCCTGTCTCTACAAAAAGATAAAGGAAAATATTAGCTGGGCCTGGTGGCAGGCACTTATAGTCCTACCTATTCAGGAGGCTGAGGAAGGAGTATTGATTAAGCCCAGGAGTTTGAGGTTGCAGTGATCTATGATTGTGTGCCACTGTGTTCCAGTGTTGGCACCAAAGCAAGACCTTGCCTCAACACCCTTTTTCCTGCCAAAAAACAAAAAACAAAAAAAACCAAAACCACTTAAACAAAAACCTCCTGTTTCCTACTTGCTCCACATGAGCCTAGTGGTGTAGATCCTACTCTGGGAGGAAATTGGACTGAGCCTGTGTTTGTTGATTGGCTATCTAAAATGGCAGTTCAATTTTTGTGAGATTTCTATAATGTCTAACAAGGAAGAGCAAAGGTAACTGCTTCTTAGATGGCCGGGTGTGGTAGCTCACACCTGTAACCCCAGCATTTTGGGATGCCCAAGGCAGGAGGATCATTTGAGCCCAAGAGTTTGAGACCAACCTGGGCAACATGACGAGACCTCATTTCTACAAAAAGTCAGAAAACTAGGCCTGGTGCAGTGGCTCATACCTGTAATCCCAGACTTGGGAGGCAGATCACCTGAGGTCAGGAGTTCGAAATGAGCCTAGCCAACATGATGAAACCTCGTCTCAACTAAAAATACAAAAATTATCCGGGCGTGGTGGCGGGCGCCTGTAATCCCAGCTACCTGGGAGGCTAAGGCAGGAGACTTGCTTGACCCCAGGAGGCAGAGGTTGCAGTGAGCCGAGGTTGCGCTACTGTACTCCAGCATGGCCAACAGAGTGAGACTCTGTCTCAAAAAAAAAACAAAAAACCGGGTGGAGCCAAGATGGCCGAATAGGAACAGCTCCAGTCTACGGCTCCTAGCGTGAGCGACGCAGAAGGCGGGTGATTTCTGCATTTCCAACTGAGGTACTGGGTTCATCTCACTGGGGAGTGTCGGAAAGTGGGTGCAGGACAGTGGGTGCAGCGCACCGAGCGTGAGCCGAAGCAGGGCGAGGCATTACCTCACCTGGAAAGCGCAAGGGGTCAGGGAATTCCCTTTCCTAGTCAAAGAAAGGGGTGACAGACAGCACCTGGAAAATTGGGTCACTCCCACACTAATACTGCGCTTTTCCAACGGTCTTAGCAAACGGCACACCAGGAGATTATATCCCGCACCCGGCTCGGAGGGTCCTGCTCCCACGGAGTCTCGCTCATTGCTAGCACAGCAGTCTGAGATCAAACTGCAGGGCGGCAGCAAGGCTGTGGGAGGGGCACCCGTTATTGCCTAGGCTTGAGTAGGTAAACAAAGCGGCCAGGAAGCTCCAACTGGGTGGAGCCCACCACAGCTCAAGGAGGCCTACCTTACTCTGTGGACTCCACCTCTGGGGGCAGGGCATAGCCAAACAAAAGGCAGCAGAATCTGCAGACTTAAATGTCTGATAGCTTTGAAGAGAATAGTGGTTCTCCCAGCACGCAGCTGGAGATCTGAGAACAGACAGACTGCCTCCTCAAGTGGGTCTCTGACCCCCGAGTAGCCTAACTGGGAGGCACCCCCCAGTAGGGGCACACTGACACCTCACACAGCCGGGTACTCCGAGACAAAACTTCCAGAGGAACGATCAGGCAGCAACATTTGCTGCTTACCAATATCTGCTGTTCTGCAGCCTCCGCTGCTGATACCCAGGCAAACAGGGTCTGGAGTGGACCTCCAGCAAACTCCAACAGACCTGCAGCTGAGGGTCCTGACTGTTAGAAGGAAAACTAACAAACAGAAAGGACATCCACGCCAAAACCCCATCTGTACATCACCAACATCAAAGACCAAAGGTAGATAAAACCACAAAGATGGGGAAAAGACAGAGGAGAAAAACTGGAAACTCTAAAAATCAGAGCGCCTCTCCTCCTCCAAAGGAACGCAGCTCCTCACCAGCAATGGAACAAAGCTGGATGGAGAATGACTTTGACGAGTTGAGAGAAGAAGGCTTCAGACGATCAAACTACGCCGAGCTAAAGGAGGAAGTTCGAACCCATGGCAAAGAAGTTAAAAACCATGAAAAAAAATTAGATGAATGGCTAACTAGAAAAACCAATGCAGAGAAGTCCTTAAAGGACATGATGGAGCTGAAAACCAAGGCACGAGAACTACGTGACAAATGTGCAAGCCTCAGTAGCCAATTTGATGAACTGGAAGAAAGGGTATCAGTGATGGAAGATCAAATGAATGAAATGAAGCGAGAAGAGAAGTTTAGAGAAAAAAGAATAAAAAGAAACGAACAAAGTCTCCAAGAAATATGGGACTATGTGAAAAGACCAAATCTACGTCAGATGCAGAAAAGGCCTGTGACAAAATTCAACAACTGTTCATACTAAAAACTCTCAATAAATTAGGTATTGATGGGACGTATCTCAAAATAATAAGAGCTATCTATGACAAACCCACAGCCAATATCATACTGAATGGGCAAAAACTGGAAGCATTCCCTTTGAAAACTGGCACAAGACAGGGATGCCCTCTCTCACCACTCCTATTCAACATAGTGTTGGAAGTTCTGGCCAGGGCAATCAGGCAGGAGAAGGAAATAAAGGGTATTCAATTAGGAAAAGAGCAAGTCAAATTGTCCCTGTTTGCAGATGACATGATTGTATATCTAGAAAATCCCATCGTCTCAGCCCAAAATCTCCTTAAGCTGATAAGCAACTTCAGCAAAGTCTCAGGATACAAAATCAATGTGCAAAAATCACAAGCATTCTTATACACCAATAACAGACAAACAGAGAGCCAAATCATGAGTGAACTCCCATTCACAATTGCTTCAAAGAGAATAAAATACCTAGGAATCCCACTTACAAGGGGCGTGAAGGACCTCTTCAAGGAGAACTACAAACCACTGCTCAATGAAATAAAAGAGTTTACAAACAAATGGAAGAACATTCCATGCTCATGGGTAGGAAGAATCAATATCATGAAAATGGCCATACTGCCCAAGGTAATTTATAGATTCAGTGCCATCCCTATCAAGCTACCAATGACTTTCTTCACAGAATTGGAAAAAACTACTTTAAAGTTCATATGGAACCAAAAAAGAGCCCGCATCGCCAAATCAATCCTAAGCCAAAAGAACAAAGCTGGAGGCATCACACTACCTGACTTCAAACTATACTACAAGGCTACAGTAACCAAAACAGCATGGTACTGGTACCAAAACAGAGATATAGACCAATGGAACAGAACAGAGCCGTCAGAAATAACGCCGCATATCTACAACCATCTGATCTTTGACAAACCTGACAAAAACAAGAAATGGGGAAAGGATTCCCTATTTAATAAATGGTGCTGGGAAAACTGGCTAGCCATATGTAGAAAGTTGAAACTGAATCCATTCCTTACACCTTATACAAAAATTAATTCAAGATGGATTAAAGACTTAAATGTTAGACCTAAAACCATAAAAACCCTAGAAGAAAACCTAGGCAATACCATTCAGGACATAGGCATGGGCAAGGACTTCATGTCTAAAACACCAAAAGCAATGGCAATAAAAGCCAAAATTGACAAATGAGATCTAATTAAACTAAAGAGCTTCTGCACAGCAAAAGAAACTCCCATCAGAGTGAACAGGCAACCTACAGAATGGGAGAAAATTTTTACAATCTACTCATCTGACAAAGGGCTAATATCCAGAATCTACAAAGAACTCAAACAAATTTACAAGAAAAAAACAACCCCATCAACAAGTGGGCGAAGGATATGAACAGACACTTCTCAAAAGAAGACATTTATGCAGCCAAAAGGCACATGAAAAAATGCTCATCATCACTGGCCATCAGAGAAATGCAAATCAAAACCACAATGAGATACCATCTCACACCAGTTAGAATGGCGATCATTAAAAAGTCAGGAAACAACAGGTGCTAGAGAGGATGTGGAAAGATAGGAACACTTTTACACTATTGGTGGGACTGTAAACTAGTTCAACCATTGTGGAAGTCAGTGTGGTGATTCCTCAGGGATCTAGAACTAGAAATAGCATTTGACCCAGCCATCCCATTACTGGGTATATACGCAAAGGATTGTAAATCATACTGCTATAAAGACACATGCACACGTATGTTTATTGCGGCATTATTCACAATAGCAAAGACTTGGAACCAACCCAGATGTCCAACAATGATAGACTGGATAAGAAAATGTGGCACATATACACCATGGAATACTATGCAGCCATAAAAAATGATGAGTTAATGTCCTTTTTAGGGACATGGATGAGACTGGAAACCATCATTCTCAGCAAACTATCGCAAGGACGAAAAACCAAACACCGCATGTTCTCACTTATAGGTGGGAATTGAACAATGAGAACACATGGACACAGGAAGGGGAGCATCACACACTGGGGCCTGTTGTGGGGTGGGGGGAGGGGGGAGGGATAGCATTAGGAGATGTACCTAATGTTAAATGACGAGTTAATGGGTGCATCACACCAGCGTGGCACATGTATACATATGTAACTAACCTGCACATTGTGCACATGTGCCCTAAAACTTAAAGTATAAAACAAAAACAGGCGTGGGGGTGGGGTGTGGACCTGTGGTCTCAGCTACTTGTGAGGCTCGGGATCACTTCAGCTTTGGAGGTCAAGGCTGCATTACGCCATGATCGTGCCACTGTGTTTAAAAAAAATAAAAATAGAAACGGCTGAGAGGTACTTTTTTGGTGGTAAAATATACGTAACATAATTCTTACCATTTGAATCATTTTAAGTGTACAGTTCAGTAATATTAAGTTCATTCACATTCTTGTGCAGTTATCACTACCATCCATCTCGAGAACGTTTTCATCTTCCCACACTTAAATTCTTCACTCATTAAACAATAAGTACCTATATTCCCTTCCCTTAACCCTTACCAAGCATCATTCTACTCTTTGTCTTTAAGAATTTTAGTACTTCTAAGTGGAATCATACAATATTTGTCCTTCTGTGACTGGCTTATGTGTCAGAGTTTCCCTCTTTTTTTGTTTTTGTTTGGTTTCTTTTTTGGAGATGGAGTCTCGCTCTGTCACCCAGGCTGGAGTGCAGTGGCGTGATCTCAGCTCACTGCAAGCTCCGCCTTCTGGGTTCACGCCATTCTCCTGCATCAGCCTCCCCAGTAGCTGGGACTACAGGCACCTGCCACCATGCCCGGCTAATTTTTTGTATTTTTTTTTTTTTAAAGTAGAAACAGGGTTGCACTGTGTTAGCCAGGATGGTCTGGATCTCCTGACCTTTTGTGATCTGCGTGCCTCGGCCTCCCAAAGTGTTGGGATTGCAGGCATGAGCCACCATGCCGGGCCAGAATCTCTCTCCTTTTTAAGGCTGAATAATACTCCATTGTATGTATGTGGCCTATTTGTTTATCCATTTATCCTTCAATGGACACTTGGTCTGCTTTACCTTTTGGCTGTTGTGAGTAATATAACTATGAACATGGGTGTTAAAATACTTGAGTTCCTGCTTTTGTATCTTTTGGATATATATCCAAAAGTGGAATTGCTGGATGATTTGGTAATTCCGTTTAATTTTTTTGGGAATTGCCATATTTTCTACAGTGTTTACACTGTTAACACATTACTATCAGCAGTGCATAAGAGTTTCAGTTTCTCTACGTGCTTGCCAATACAGGTTGAGCATCCTTAATCTGAAAATTTGAAATACAAATGCTATAAAATCCAAAACTTGTTGAGCACCAACATGATGCCACTAGTGGAAAATTCCATGCCTGACCTCATATGATGGATTACAGTCAACATTTTGTTTTCATGCACAAAATTATTAAAATTATTACAAAAAATTACCTTCAAACTATGTATATAAACATTTATATGAAACATAAATCAATTTTGAGCTTTAGACTTGGGTCCCATCCCCAAGATATCTCATTAGGTATATGCAGGTATTCCAAAATCTGAAAAAATCTGAAATCCAAAAGACTTCTGATTTCAAGCATTTTGGATAAGGGATACTTGGCCTGTACTTGCTATTTTCTGTTTTTTTGATCATAGACATGCTAGTGAGTATAAAGTGTTATCTTACTATGGTTTTGATATGTGAAGAGGAATTTTAAGGTCTCTTTATTCAAACCTGTGATTTCAGAGATCAAACTCAAATACTGTGTTAGCCTGAACTATTTGGTGGAAGATTTCACAATTACTTTTGTGAATCTTTTTAATTATTAGAATTTGCATTTAGGCGTTCAGGATTTTATGAATACCTAGTGGATAGGTAGGCTATGGGCAAATTTTTTCCCTTTTGTTGATTTATTTGTGACAAGCCACAACCATTCGTATTTTGTGTGGAAGAAGAGATATCTATTTGTTTTTTTAATTTTATGGAAATGTTTACTAACAAATCAGGGTCAAGTTTGGACATTGAATGGTTTCCCCAGATTAATACACATATACACACCCATCCAAAACAAAACTAAACGCTGGAATTTATCATTTCTATGAAAAGTGGTTTTTAAACTATTGTCCAATGAGTTTTGGTATTTTCTCTCCTACTTTATTTTTAATTTTTATAGGAACTCAGTATAAAATTTTTCCCCCTTGCGTTTATTCTGAAACTTGCTAGCCAAACCTATTCCCAAAATCATTGTTTTCCTATTTTTAGTGCTTTTTGTAGCATCTACATTTTATAGGGTTCTTGGCAAGTTCGTAGGTCCTACCTAGCAGGTTCTTACCACATCTGGTAGACTCCTTAGCTGAAATGTAGTGACTGTTTTGAAAAGATGACATAGAAATACCCCAGCAGTGGCTGGGTGATGAAATGAGTATTAAGCTCAGGTACCTGCATAGGCCAGGATCTGAGACGTACACACCTACCTTGTACCCCAACAGTGTACACTGACATGTACATAGTAATACCCTGTACACTGATATTCTTGGTGCAGTTGGTTAAACAGCTTTTTTTCCCTTCTCATTTCAACAGATGTTAATTGAGTACTTGCTTTGTGTCTGACATTGTGCCTGGCACTGTGGATATAGAAACGAGTAAAATAGTCCCTACCCATAAGGAATTTATAGCCTAGAAGGTGATACAGACCTGTAAACAGAATTGAATGTTAATTTGCAAACAGTGGTCTAAATGTGTAAAAAGTATAGAGATCTTGCAGTGGGAGAGAGTGATGAATTCTTGGGTATGGCAGGACGGTCAGAAAAGGATTCCTTTGGATAATCTGAGGTAAAATTTGAAGGTGGAATATGAGTTTGTCATTGGTATGGTGGGTATTACAAGTAGTGAGGTCAGCGTGTAGGACAGGAACAGATAAACAACATGGTATGTTCAAGAAAGTATAAGGAGATGATTCGTGTTGGGCATAAAGTGTGAGGATTGATAGGTGAGGGTTGTATTTCCCCTCATTGTCAAATGTTGCCTTAGAAAACAGCCTAGGAAGATTAATGAGATAGTAGAGGTGAAGACTAAATTTGGATATGATCACTGGGATTAATTGTAAAACTAGGATATACATTGTGTTTCTGTTTCTGAAATGCATATCTTCCTCCCTTCCCTCTTTCCCTTTCTTGAACTCCCCTCTTTCATGCTTTCCTCCTCCGTGTGTGTGTATAGAGGCAGGATAATTGAGGGAAAAAGAGCTAAAAATCCAGACTTTGTTTCTGTTTGTCGTTGTTCCTGGTTCTCACAACTTTGAATGGGAAAGCCACTTTATCTTTCTGTGTTTTGCTCTTCTTGTTTGTATAATATTTGCAAAGTTATATTATCTATGGATCTATGCTTTTCCAAAGTTTTTTGTTTTTTTTTTTTTTGGAGAGTCACAGTTTCTGAGTGCCTGGAACACAGTAGGTGCTCCATACATATTTCAAATGAATGCTGTGATAACTTGTATCAAAAAGTAAGAGAGAATAGTTAAGTCACGACAGAGTAAGCAGTAAAAAATTTATGTACATATCATTGCTTCTCAGGAACACTTACTATATAGAATGTGTTCAAGCAGTTTGTCTTTAAAAATGTTTCACTAACCATGTAGATTTGTGAGGTCCTGGGATATAGAAGCTACAGTATCTTTATACATTAAATTCTTTTAATGTCATATAATTAACATCTGTTCAATTGAGAATTACTATAAAAAATGTGTTTTGTTGATCATTTTCTTTCTAAATTTTGGTGTGGCAGAAGTTCTTGGATTTGGATTCTTCAGTTTATGAAAGTTTTCTTTTAATAATGTAATTATAAGTGGATATATTTTCTTATATAATCTTTTTCTCAGTTCAAAACAAGTGTTTCTTATGCTATTTTTCCATTGTATTTGCAGAATTGTTTGCTTTTGATGCAAAGGATTATAAAAATCCATTTTAATATCATAGGGTTGCTGTAATATACTATTAATATAATTTCTTTACCTCTAGGGGTCCTACTGGGCAATAGACACCAATCCGAAGGAAGATGCGCTGCCTACTCGGCCAAAGAAGAGAGCACGATCTGTAGAACGGGTAAAGGCTCTTTATCATAAATTTAGTATAATGCATTGAATATGTCTGAAATACAGATTTTGAAAGTTCTTTTCCAGTCTAGCACATGTAACTATAATGACGGTAAGATTTTATTTGTGTAGCATTTTACATTTTTCAGAACACTTTTCAGACTCATTTTATTTGATCTTAACTCTGAGGGACAGTTTAGGAATTAAGTAAAAGGTTTTGTCATAGTTAGGGCGCAGGTGTTGTTTGAGACTTGAATCCAGCTCTCTTGAGTTTTAATTTGGTATTCTTTTCTCTACATCTACAACATTTAGGAATAGTTTTATGTAACACAACTATTCCCTTCTATTATAGAGGATCAGTTTGGTTGCATTGAATTTTCCCCATTGTCCTCAAAATACCTTTTCCTGGTTCTGTCCATTTAATAGTCACTTTGTACACACATTTCTAAGTTGTGTGTGTGTGTGTATTGCTTGTAAGATAATTCTTACTTGTGAATTAATGGTTAAAATTAATTTGCAAGAGTGAAAGTAAAAAGGAACTGTAGTTAATATCCTAAGTTGTCTATTTTAACATATTTTTAGTCAGCACTTTGACTGCCGTCAGCTTTCCTTATCCTTTCTACATTTCCAGCATCTCAACTAAAACATACAAACACATATCCATCCTACCTTACTGTTCTTCAAGACCCATTTCAAATGTTAACTGCTTTGTGAAGCTTCCCTTACTCTCTTCCATTTGTGTTCTTGTAGAATTTTTATAAAACTCTTTTATGGAATTTCTCACACTTTGTAGAAATTATTTGTTTTTATATTTATCTCCTCTACTGGAATATGTGCCCCTTAAGGGCAGAGAAAATACCTTACATTTGTATCTCCAGTGTTACTGTTTTTCACAGCTTATAATAGATACTAGTAAATGTTTGCAGCATGAATCAGGGCAAAGAGAATAGGATAAGATGGAAGAAACAAAGTAAATGCTTGGTCAAATAAATTTGTTCTATGCCCATTCCTGGTAAAGGGTTAAAACTTTTGAGCCTCAAAGATAAAGATCTCAAACTGGGATTAGGTTGGGATCACATGAGTTCATGAGGTATAACAGCAATGAGATTTAGTAAGGAAGATTTATTGGATTCAGCAGAGGGAATTCAGTACGCCAGTTATCAAGATATATAAAATGAATTCTTAGGCCAGAACAACTTTTGACTTTACACAAACCAGAGTTTAAGAAGTTAAAGTTTAGTATTGGTGACATGGTCTTCTGGTAACAGAGCTAGACAAATTTTTTTTTTTTTTGAGATGGAGTCTTGCTCTGTCACCCAGGCTAGAGTGCAATGGCGTGATCTCAGCTCACTGCAACCCCCACCTCCTGTGTTCAAGCCATTCTCCTGACTCAGCCTCCCAAGTAGCTGGGATTACAGGCACCCACTGTGCCCGGCTAATTTTTATATTTTTAGTAGAGACAGGATTTTGCCATGTTGGCCAGGCTGGTTTCGAACTTCTGACCTCAGGTGATCCACCCACCTTGGCCTCTCAAAGTGCTGGTACTACAGGCATGACCCACTGCGCCCGGCCAGAGCTAGACAATTTTATAAGAGATGTTGATAAGCTCAGTATGTTATTATTTGAGAAGGAATGAACATCAGTTTCTGCTCTCCTGCCTTTGCCTTTTTTTTTTTTTTAAGCACTCCTCTCAGCTTATACCTAGCCTTTGCCTTTTAAAGTAGGCTTAATGCATGGACATTATATGAATATGTGGAGTATAAAACATTTAGCATCTGTTGCCAGAATTTGAAGGAAGGGGAGAAAAATCCACATTTTTAAAAACACATAGCATTGTTAAACAATTTGGAAAAGACTGAAGAGCTGAAGAATTGTGTTCTTCTCTGTTTGCTTTTTTCTTTTGAAGTTCCTGGAATTTCAGTTATTTTTGGAAGTTGGAATTGGGTTAACAACTGTGTGTGTCTTTTGGATATTAAGCTTGCCTTTTATTCTTGTTACCGTGTTTTATTAAAGCAATCCCTCCCTATTTTTGAGAGTCTTCCTTTTTTTTCTGAGACTGTATTGGCAGTTTTATAGTGGAGGCCTAAAGAAATACAGGATTCAGGTTACAAAAGGCATGTGTTATTGAATGTACATTTTGGACATATATTTTCTGTATTTTCTACTGCTTTTTGATCATCCCTTTAAGTTTAAAATGTAAAATATTCAGAAATTTACTTTTGTGGTATATTTTCACAAAATATTCATAACCATACCAGGGCCTTTCAATTACTAATACTGATATTCATTTTGGCCTAAGCTGGATATTGGTTGCCCCTGTAGGAGCATACAAAGAGATTAGCTATAAGCAAAGGGCATATAATTAGGGGGACAGATATTATTTAACAAATATACTAAAATATAGTGTTCTTATGAAACATAATTTCCTGCTCTGATAAACTGAATTACCTGTATTTTTCCTTTAGAGTTTTTTTTTAGAGTGGGAAATGAGAGGTTATATAATATATAGTATTTTTGTTAGGACAGAGTTTATATTTTAAGTAACCATTGGGTTTTATCTAAGAAAATGCCTAGGGCAAATAGTGATGGTCCTGAACGTGACCTTCAGACATTTAAAGGATAAAAGTTAAATGTAGATGGTAAATAAATTGATACCCCTCTAAGTTCCTTATTAAATTTCTGAAATTTGTGATTCCTTTGTCCATATGTAAACATTGAAATTCTGCGTGAAAAAATAAAAATTATTTCACACATTTTTAATTTTGAAGTGATGAGCTTTTGATGGAACAGAGAGGGCTTTCTTTCCTTTTTTGGGGGGGCGGGGGAGACTGGATTTCACTCTGTCACCCAGGCTAGAGTGCAGTGGTGCTGCTGGCTCACTGCAGCCTCTACCTCCTGGGCCCAGGTTGATCCTCCTGCCTCAGCCTCCTGAGTAGCTGGGACTACTACCACACCCAGCTAATTTTAAAATTTTTTGTAGAGATGGGGTCTTGCCATATTGCCCAGGCTGGTCTCAAACTCCTGGGCTCAAGTAGTCCACCCACTTCAGCCTCCCAAAGTGCTAGCATTATAGGTGTGAGCCACTGGGCCCAGCTGAAAAAAGACTTTCTAAACTTCTAAAGAGAAGTGATTTTAAAAAATGCAAGCAAGAGCATCTTTATGTCTTAAATGGAAGATAAAGCTTGACAGTTACCTCTATCCTAATATTATTTTTTCTTTCTTGTTTTTATTTATTTATTTTTTCTTTTGAGACAGAGTCTCAAAAGACACCCAGGCTGGAGTGCAGTGGTGCAATCTTGGCTCGCTGCAACCTCTGCCTCCTGGGTTCAAGTGATTCTCCTGCCTCAGCCCCTTCGAGTAGCTGGGATTACAGGAGTTCACCACCACACCCAACTAATTTTTGTATTTTTAGTAGAGATGGGGTTTCACCATGTTGGCCAGGCTGGCTCCATCCTAATATGCTTAACCCAGTTCTCTGGAATACTTACCTGTCCCCTCCATTTTACATGAGCATAAGCCTGTGTGTGCTCTCTGTTCTATTATTATTATATTTCTTCTTTTCTTAATCCATGAGTTAGTTTATAAATCTCCTTTTCCTTTTAAAAATTTATTTCATCTTATCAGTTTTTAATCATATAATGGTCCTGAAGACCTTAAACAGATTGAATAAAATTTCAGTTTATTGAAAAGATACTGAATAAAATGGACAGACTCTAGTAGGAATCTCATGTTTCTTTTCTGCCTTCACAACTGACTAGTTCTTGTGACTTTTGGCAAGTTGTTAAATTTTTTGCACTTCAGTGTTCTCAGCTATAAGTAAGAGGCTAAAACTCAAAACAATAGAAGATTATGCTGAATTTATGTGTCAAACTCTTTTTAAACGATTTTATGTGTATTAACTCATGTAATTTTTAAAATAACTCTGATGAAGCTGATGAACATGGATGTTAAGTGAGTTATCCAAGGTACTAAAAAATACCAAAGCCAGAATTTGAACTCAGATAGTATTGCCTTCACAGTCTGTGCTGTCTACAATTACATTATTCTTCTACTGCTATTTGTTATGCTGAAGACTACAACACTGAATCAAAATTCTTTTTACAGATGCATATTCTGTTGTAAGCTCATCATCCTTGATTTAAAGCAGAATTCCCTACATTAATTCAAACATATATAATTAAGTAACATAAATGTGATTATAAATGACAGAGCAAACATTAAGTAATGAATTTGGGAGACCAACTGAAGTGACTCAAAATACATAATGCTGTCTGGGAAGGCCTCTAAGGAAGAGGAATGAGACTTTGAGACTAATAATTTTGGTGTGAAAGTGGAGCTGTTTTTGCGTAGAAAATGCTAAAGGATGTTCCACTTGGAGACACAGCATGCATGATTGACTAGTAGGTAAGAAGTACAGGTGGGCATAATTGAAGACCCTTTAAATTATTGTGAAGAACTCAGGCTGGAGTGTGGATATTTAGATAAGGAGTAGACAGATTTGGTTAGATAAACTAAAGTTATGAGATCAGGACTTTTACTTTGATTTGATAGCCCATAGGGTTGAGAAGTGAATCAAAACAGTTAAGGTACATACTCTTCACAAAATAACCCATTGCAAGAGGAAGATGCTGAGTAGATACAGATGGTGTTGCAATAGTAATGGCCTGAGCTGGGGATATATACATGAATGAGGTTCTTTGGAAAACTAGCGTGCTTTCTGAATGCTGTATATACCTGTAATTATATGTAGTGTCATTTTATCAGTTTGACAGATCTTTATTCTGTAGATACTGTGTGCCAGGCATTGTACTAGGGTACTGTGGTGCATACCAAGAAGAATAAGACGTAAGACACATAATTTTAGGACAAGGGTAAAGTATAGAAGGTATTTTAAGAAAGATAAACTATTGTGTGCAGAGGAAGGAGAGATTATTTCTTACTAGTACTGTCTGAGAAGGCTGCATAGGTTATGTGGCTTAGCTTTCAGGTGGAGATAAGCAGAGCAAAGTAGAGAGAATACCATTCAGGGTACATCTCTATAAATGAGGGTTAAGTGTCTATCATGAAAAGGTATTGTTCTAGATCCTGAGGAAACAGCAATGAACAAAACACAAAACCTACATCCTGTCCTCATGAAGTTATGTTCTGATTGAGGGGAGGGAATTTAGAGAGAGAAAGGTAGGAGTAAACACAAGATAAGAGGTCTTTTTAAAGGTATTGGGTAGAAAAGTATTAGGATTTGAGTGGGAACACAGTAGTTAATTTTGTCTGGATAAGATTTTCCTTTCTGAAGTTAATTTGCATTATAAAAATTCATGCTTATCAGACCACACCTTTTGTATTCTAAGCACTGAGTTAGGTGTTGAGGGAACAGTTGGTAAACAAGACAGTCATACCCTCTCCTCATGAAGCTCTTACTCAAGCAGGGAAGATAAACTGATAAGGTAGGATGAATGTATATTCCTGGTGTTGCTTATTGTCTCAGCATAACTACTGGTTCCGCATTCATTCTCCAAATAGACTGTGGATGATAAATTATGTGGTCACAGAAAGATAAGGGTTTTTGAGAACTGTGGGGCCATGTAGCAGAGAGGCATAACAATCTAAGAATCAGGGAAGGTTTTCTTAAAGAAGTGATGTTAATTGGAGGCCTGATGGATGAACTGAAATAGGGCAGATAAGTGGGATTTGGAAGGTGAAAAACTGGTCGTAAAAAGGAATGCCCTCAAAGCGCAAGACAGGTCAGTATGGTTGACTGAGCATGGAATCCAAGAAAGACAATAATTCCTTATTTTTCAACTTTTTATATCCTTTTTTTTTTCTTCTTCTTTTTTTTTAAATAGAGACAGGGTCTTGCTACATTTCCCAGGCTGGTCTCAAACTCCTGGGCTCAAGCAGTTCTCCTGCCTTGCCCCCCAGAGTACTGGGATTAAGGTGTGAGTCACCTGTGCTTGGCCAGTTTCCTGACGTTTTTGCATTTTGCTTTTTAATTTGGGCTTGCAAGCAATTAAACTATTCCAAGGAAACTAGTGTCAAGGAGTAGAAGAGGGAACATATATCTTAGGTAGTTTTTTAGCAGTGGATCATGCCTGTAATCGCAGCACTTTGAGAGTCCTGGGCAGCAAGATAAGACCCACCTCTCCATGTCTATCATAAGAAAAAAAAAAAAACTTGGTGTGGTGGCACCTGCCTCTAGTCACAGCTACTGGGGAGGCTGAGGCCAGAGGATTGCATGAGCCCAGGAGTTTGAGGTTGCAGTGAGTCATGATTGTGCCACTACACTCCAGCCTGAGCAACAGAGCAAGACCCTTTCTCAAGAAAAGAAAGAAAAGCCTCAAAACAGTGAGTGCTCCAAGTTATTTTTATCATGTTGATAATCAAGAAATCATATTCTTGTCTATTCATTCTTTGATCCCCCAACCCCCTTTTTAACTTAAATCTTTTGTCTTGGCTATTTTCTAATGTTATTCTTTGCTTATAGAAACTTATGATGCTGTCTCAGTAGTTCTCTGTGTATGAGGCTGTTTCAGGCAGCACATGAGGTCAGAACTATGTTCATAATGAAACTCAGATGTTCTTTGCTTTTTTCATTCATTATCGCTCACAACTTTTCTAGAGACTACATGACATGTGATTTTGCCATAGATTGAATGCTGAGGCAGATGTGTCTTCTATAATGGCAAGCATTAAAGCAATTAAAAATATGTAAATTAATGCCATTCTTCTAAATATTTTTGTTTTGGAGAATGTTTTATGCAAAATAATATTGTGTTAACATGTATGTTTATTCTTGTTGGTTTTAAATGAATTAATGATTATTGTCCTGAGACTAAAAATTTGAGAACTATTGCATTAAAGGAAGATTTTGTATCTATCCTAGGAGACTTTTCTTTTGAGAAAAAGAAAAGTTGTCTGCCATGGTTTGGGTTTCCTCAGAAGCAGACAAGGAGTTGAGCACAGGTAGTTTGAGGGATGATCCTTGCAAAGTAGGGCAAGGAGATAGGACAGGGAATGAAGCCAATAAGGGTAAATTACCCAGTAAGTTAAAACTGTTAGCACTTAGAGCTCAATCTCACTGGGGACTCCGGGAGGCAGTTTAGAACTGCAGGCGAACGAGGGGGATATTTATCCATCAGTTCTTCCTTCTCATTAATTGAGTGATGCTTCTAGGGACTTTAGCTTTTCAGCACCTTTGGCTTGCCCTGCATGAAGCCAAAGCATGCTTCCCAATCAGAAAAAAAGCCCTCAAGGAGAAAATTGCTGTTATTTGTAGTAAGCAACCTTCAGAGTGTAGGTGGGATTTGGGAGGGTTTGGATGGTTTTTGCTATGTCTTTACTTTTTTTCTATTGGTGGAATGTGTTTTCAGACCGTTTGTTTTTGTTTTTTCCTTTGCAGCCTCCTGGATTTTCAATTCCTAGCCCAAGAAATCCTTTAAAAACATACTTTGTCTCTTTTCAAGTGTGTATATGCACAACTGTTCCTCTTAAATTAGTAGACTCAACGGTGTATCTTTTTGAGTGTATTGTTTCATGTAATTGAAATAGTCTGTTCCCGGTCACTGCTTTGTGTGCCTAAGTTCCATATTCAGAGTTAAAAAATATAAGTGACGCATTCAACACTTTTACAGAAGAAGTTGGAACTCTGAATGTGACTATTGCATATGGGTAGTGATTTCAAATATTTTCTGTGTTTCTGTTGTATGCTTAGCCCAGGTAAGGTACTTTGAAAGAGTTATAATTAGGAAATAATGCACCTGTTGGAAATGTAAACTGTCTGAACATTTAAAGCTGCTAGGAGTGAGGATAGGGGTGTTGCCAGTGGTAGAAAATGGAAATTCTAAAAAGAAAACTCCAAAACTTTATTTGTTGGAGACAAAGTCTCACTCTGTTGCCCAGGCTGGAATGCAGTGTTGTGACCATGGCTCACTGCAGTCTCGACCTCCTGGGCTCAAGCTGTCCTCAACTGTTTAGCTTCCTGATTAGCATTAGCTGGGACTATAGGTACATGCCACTATGCCCAGCTAGTTTTTCTTATTTTTGTAGAGACAAGTCTTTCTTTGTGTCAAACACCTGGCTGAGACCTCCTGCCTTGGCCTCTCAAAGTGCTAGGATTATAGGCATAAGCCCCCATGCTGGGCACCCAAAACTTTAGATTGCTTTGTGTTTTAACATCATTTAAAGACCTAAAGTTTCTGTTTAGGTTACTATTTTACCATGTTTTTACATAGTAAGCACAAAGTCAAGTTATGTTATAAAGTCATGAGGGTATCATTTTTATTTGGTACAAGATTTTTGGGAAATGGTACAGTAGACCTCCGTGAGGGGTATATACCGTTCCAAGACCCCCAGTGGCTGCCTGAAACCAGATAGCACTGAACCCTATATATACCATGTTTTTTTCCTAAACAGGCATACCTATGATAAAGTTTAATTTATAAATTAGGCACAGTAAGAGGTTAACAACAACAGTAATAAAGCGGTACCACAACAGTCAATCTGATAACCAAGAGGGCTGCTGGTAGTGTATACAAAGTGGATATGATGGACAAGGGATGATTCATGTCCCAGGTGGGACAGAGTGGGGTGATACAAGATTTTATCACCCTGCTCAGAATAACATGCAATTTAAAACTTATGAATTGGTTATTTCGGGAATTTTTTTCTTTAATATTTTTAGACCATGGTTGATCACAGGAAACTGAAACTGCAGAAAGTGAAACTGTGGAAAAGAGAGGACTCCTGAACTAACCTGGAAGTTTGGAGACCTAGTTTTAAAGTTGTATGTTATAACTTAGAATATGTATTTAATTTTTCTGGCTGTAGTTTCTTTATATAGATGTAAGTGGATTGTCAGCTGTACAGGCCTGGGAATCTGCTGTCCTACAAAGTGCAAAGGCTCTGAGGTAGTGATGTACTTGGCATGGTGAGAAACAACAAGGAGGCTACTGTGGCTGGACAGTGTTTGAGGAGGGAGGAGTAGTGATAGAACTTCACATTAGAGAAGTAAGGGGTGGGAGCAGGAGGCAAATTGTGCAGGGCTTTGTAAGCCATTGTAAAGACAGTCTTTATTCTGAGGGAGGTGGAAAGCCATTGGAGGGATATGAATAGAGTAGTGACATGATGTGACTTAAATTTTAACACGGTCACTCTAGCTGTTATGTAGAATATAAGTGGTAAGGGAACAAGGGCAAAAGATCAGTTAGGAGGAAATTGCTGTGGATAGTTTTGCCTAAAATCTTACAATGCATTGTTATAAAAGTTATATGAGGGAGAAGAGGCCAGATCTGTCAACTCAACTATCCTAAACATATTGGCCCTTGAGGAAAAATCAACACATTATCTGCAATTATCCAGCTTTTTTTGGAACAAAGATGGAAGAAATACACATTACTTTTTCCTGAAGGTGTTTACAATCACCTGAAGGTGATTACAAGTGTAATCAGTAAAAGAACTGGAGGATAGATGGATAAATAGAAAAGAGAACATTTTTCTAGGTGGGATACTCTCCATCTGGACATGTATCTGAAATTGTTGTCATGCTGTTATTTGTAATTCAATTTCTCAATTATAATACCAGAGTGGTTTTGTTGATTAAGTGATTCCCTCACTGTGTGCCTTCCGTCTCTGAGGTGGAGTCTGAGAAAGAGTGAGGATTTAGTTAAAGGAAAGGGTGTAAGTAAGCACAGGAAGAATTGCAATCTGCATGCCTACTCTTAGCTGTAGAACTGAATAAATATTTATTTCAATTGGGAAAACTACTGAGTGTACATTATGTGAGAGCACTGCATGTTGTCTCCAATATGTATGTCTAAGTAGAATTTCCTGGGGGTTAAAAATGGTGGAAATCCTGTCTGGTTAGAGATGGAGATCATGAAAAGTTTCGTAAGAGATCATTGTGATGAATGGGTAGGATTTTGTTTTTTTACAACACTATTGAGGGATAGTTGTACAGTTAACTGCGTATTTCAAGTTTATAAGTTGAGGAGTTTTGGGATCTATACAACTGTGAAATTATCAACAGTGGCACATTAACATTTTCATCATCCCCAGAAGTTCACTCTACTCTTGTCCCCAGGTAAGCAGTGATCTGGAGAAAATTGACATCCTAGCAATATTGAATATTCTAATCCATAAAAATGTTATATTTCTCCATTCATTAGGTCTAATTTAATTTCTCTAAGGAGTGTTTTTTGGTTTTCAGCGTGGAGACATGGATGCTTCCTGTTAGATTTAATCCTGAGTATTTTGTTTTTCAACGGTATTGTAAGGATTTTTTTTTTTTTTTTTTTGGAGGTGGAGTCTTGCTCTGTCGCCAGGCTGGAATGCAGTGGCACGATCTCGGCTCACTGCAACCTCTGCCTCCCGGGTGCAAGCCATTCTTCTGCCTCAGCCTCCCAAGTAGCTGGGACTACAGGCGCACGCCACCACGCCCAGCGAAGTTTTGTATTTTTAGTAGAGATGGGGTTTCGCCATGTTGGCCAGGATGGTCTTGATCTCTTGACCTTGTGATCCGCCACCCTCGGCTTCCCAAAGTGCTGGGATTACAGGAGTGAGCCACTGCGCCCAGCCTATTGCAAAGTATTTTTAAATCCATTTTCCAATTGCTTGTAGCTAGTATATAAAAATATAATTAATTTTTGTATATTAACTTTGTATTTTATTATCTTGTTAGTTCTAATAGTTATTTGAAGATGCCTCTTGCGATTTGTCATAAGTAATTGTGTCATCTGCAAATAGAGACAGTTTTCCTGTTCCTCTCCTCCCCTCTACCCCAGATCTATATATTTGAAAGTGTGGCTCTTGGAGACAGCATTTATCAGTCTTGCTTTTTTAGCCTCTCTGAAAGTCTTTGCCTTTTCATTGAGCATTTACTTAACATTTAATGGAATCATTAATATGACTGATTTAGGTTTATGTTTTGTTTTCTGTTTGACCTCTGTTTTTAGTTTCATCTCTTTTCCCTTTTCCTGCCTTCTTTTAGATTATTTTGGATATATTTTAGTATCTCATTTTAATTTATCTGTTGGCTTTTTAGCTATTCCTATTTATTTATTTATATCTAGGAATTCCAGTGTACATCCTTAACCTTTTGCAATCTACTCAGTTATTAGTGTATCACTTCATATAAATGTAAAAATCTTCCAACCATGTAGATCCTCTTTGTTCTTTCCCTCACTATACCCCATAGTTGTAATATGTGTTACATCTGTAGATGTTCATAAGACAGTGTTATAACTTTTGCCTTAAATAATTTATGTGATTTTTAAAACTTAAGAGGAAAACAGTAGTCTTTTATATTTACCCAGTGTCTACCATTTCTGGTGCTTTCATTTGTTTCAGAAGGTCCAGGTTTTTTCTTTGCTATAATTTTCCCCTGCCTAAAGAACTTTCTTATAGCGCAGGTTTCCTAGCAACAAATTCACTTAGTTTTTCTTTCCCTGAAAATGTATTTATTTTGCCTTCATTTTTAAAAATTTTCTGTTTCACATATATATGTATATGATATGATATATAAATTTTTTTCCCCCTTAGAGATGGGTGTCTCACTATGTTGACCAGGCTGGTCTCAAACTCTTGGCCTCAAGTGATCCTCCCGTCCCCACCTCCCAAAGTGCTAGGTGTGTGAGCCACCACACCCAGCCTGCCTTCATTTTTGAAGAGTATTTTTTATTAGATATACAGTCTGAATTGATAATTCTGTTTTATTTTAGCACTTTAAAGATGTTCACTGTCTTATGACCTCCATCATTTCTGATGAGAAATCCACAGTCATTTCCCAGTCGATGTTTACCTGCATGTGATATGTAGTTTTTCTCTAGCTTTTTTCTATCTTTATTTTCAAGAATTTGATTATGATGTATCTAAGTGTGGTTTTTCCTTCCATTTATTTTTATTGGGGTTTGCTGAGCTTCTTGAATTTGTTAAATTTGTCTTTTACTAAATTTTCAAAGATTTTGGTCATTATTTCCTCTATATTTTTCTGCCCTTTTCTCTCTTTGTTCTTCCAGAAATCACAGATATACATTAGACCTTTTGAGATTGTCCCACAGCTTTCTGAGGCTCTGTTCTTTTTTTCATAAGCTTTTGGTTCTTCAGATTGGTTATACTGATCCGCCTTTAAGTTTACTGATTCTTTACTTACTCATTTCCATTTCATTATTAAGGTCATCCATTGATATATTTTTCTTTTGGATATTTTTCCATTCTAAAATTTTGATTTTTTTTATTTTTCTCTTGAGATTTCCTTTATTATATTTCCATTCAAGTGTTTTTTTAACTTTATTTCATTGAGCATAAATAATTATAATAGCTGTTTTAAAATCCTTGTCTCATAATTCCAACAACTCAGTCTTTTTTTGGAGTGGGCATCTGTAGATTTCCCTTTCTGCCAAGAATGGGCTATATTTTCCGTTACTTGTGTGCTAGGTAATTTTGGATTGTGTCCTAGACATTGTGAATATTATGTTTTTATGGACTCTGGGTTCTATAATAATCTATAGAATATTGATATCTGTACTTTACCTGGCTTAACTGTGTTACACTGTAAGCTTTCTCTTTCACCTTCTGTGAGTAGTGGTTCCAATTTCAATTTGATCCTTAAGCCTCTGCTTTGATGCAAATCTGTATATGCATGGTTCAGGCCTCAGCCTGGCACATTTGTGCTGTGTCATACACAGGATTATGGAATCTCTTTCAACTTCCTCTCTTACGGGATTCCCTTTTCTCTTTGGTGGCTGGCTGTGTTTACCTCGGGTCTTTTCCCTAGTTCCTCCTGACAGAAGAACAGCTTTAGCTGTCTGCACTCCACATCTATTGCCTAATCTTGGGGCAAAGCTGCAGCAAAACAGGAAATTCACCCACATTCTTCCTAAGTTTTGACTTACCTCCCCAACCTGCCTATTTTATTTACCCTTTGGAATGCTCAGGAAGCTGTTTTTTTTTCTCACCATCATACTTTATAGTTATCAGCAGAAGGTTGGTCTATAGGGGTATCGCACTGCCAAACAGGAAGTGGAACTCAAATGGGTATGATTAGGGAACTCCAGAAAGGACCTTTCTTGAGCTAACCGGTGCCAGCAGATTAGATTCATTGATACTTTCTTTGTCCGGAATTTCGGTTGATGGCTGCTGTAATAAATTATCCAAATACATTTTGGGATGCCTGGATCTATTGGCTTTACTGATCAGACTACTTTTTGCCTACTAAGAACATAGAATCAGTGCACCTATAAATAAAAATATGTACCATACTATTGAGTATGTCAGAGTATGTGAAGAGTGTGCCTTTACTGTCTCTATTGAAACTGAAGTATTCATGAAAAAATAATTAAAAGCTTTTTTTTGTTTGTTTAATTTACTGTTTTGTAATAGTTGATGCTATGTGGGAGTACAGTGCCTCATACCAAAGCTGTCATCTTTCTTGTTAGTCACCATTGAGTATTCCTTTGTTTTTACTTTTATTTTATTTTTAATTGACAATAATTGTATATATTTATGGGGTACAATGTGATGTTTCAGCACATATATACATTGTAGAATGATCAAATTAGGCTAGTTTATCACTTCAGATATCATTTGTGGTGAGAACATTTAAAATCCTCTGAGCTATTTTGAAATATACAATATATTATTAACTGTAGTCATTGGGATGTGCAATAGAACACCAGAACTTTGTACCCATTGATCAGTGTCTCCTCTTTGCCTGTTCCCGCTTCTGGTAATCACCATTCTATTCTCTGCTTTTATGAGTTTGGGGTTTTTTTAGAATCCACATGTAAGTGAAATTATACAGTATTTTCTATCTGTGGCTGGCTTATTTCACTTAGCATAATGCCCCCTAGACAGAATTTCCTGTTCTTTAAAGACTGAATAATATTCCATTGTGTATGTGTACCATGTCTCTTTTCTTAGCTCTAGTACTAGTGATTTTATGAATCTGGGGGCATTGGAGTTAGGTGCATGTATATTTAGGTTTGTTATATCTTCTTGTTGAATTGATCCTTTTATCATTATATAATCGTGTCTTTTTTTTTTTAACTGTTGTTGTTTTAAAGTCTTTTTTATATGATATATGAATAGCTACTCCTGCTTGCTTTTGGCTTCCATTTGCCAGAAATATCTTTTTTCACTCCTTTATCTTGAGTCTTTAAGAATCCTTACATGTTAGGTGTGTCTTCTGAAGACAGCAGATACTTAGTTTGTGATTTTTTTTTTTAATCCATTCAGCCAGTGTATATCTTTCAAGTGGAACATTTAGACCATGTACATTCAACATTAATATTGAGATGTGAGATACTGTTCCAGTCATGCTGTTGATTGTTACATGGTGACTTTGTTTTCTTCCTTGTGTTATTGTTTCACAAGCCCTGTGAAGTTTATACTTTCAGGAGTTTCTATTCTTTTGCACATCAACCTTTTGTTTCAAGAACTCCTTTTAGCATTTCTTGTAGGCAGGCCTATTATTGACAAGCTTCCTTAGCATTTCCTTTTCTGAGAGACTTTATTTCTCCTTCACTTACGAAACAGGTTTTTTTTGTTTTTTGTTTTTGCTAGATACAAAATTCTTGGCTGACAGTTATACTGTTAAGGAGAAAAGATAGGACCCCAAGCCCTTCTGGCTTGTAAGGTTTCTGCTGAGAAGTCTGCTGTTAGTCTGATAGGTTTTCTTCTATAGGTTACCTGATGCTTTTGTCTAACTGCTCTTAGACGTCTTTCTTTCACTTTGACTTTAGATAATCTGATGAGTCCATGCCTTTGGTGATGTCCTTTTTGCAGTGAATCTCCCAGAAGTTCTTTGAGCTTCTTGTATCTCTAGCAAGACCAGGGAAATTTTCCTTAATTATTCCCTCAAATAGGTTTTCCAAATTTTAACTTTTTCTTCTCCCTCAGGAACACCTATGATTCTTAGGTTTGGCTCTTTTACACAATCCCATATATTTTGGAGATTGTTCATTTCTTTTCTTTATTTTTATCTGATGAGGTTAACCTGAAAGCCTTGTCTTCGACCTCTGAAATTATTTTTTTCTACCTGGTCTAGTCTGTTGTTAAAACTTTGTACCACATTTTGTAGTTCTCTAAATAGGTCTTTTATTTCCGAAGTTCTGATTAGCTTTGCTTTAAAATACTTGTCTCTTTAGAAAATTTTTCCTTCATATCGTGAATTTTTAAAAATTTTTTCTGTTGTATTTTCACCTTGTATTTCTTTGAGTAAACTCACAATTAACTTTTTAAATTATGTTATTATTGAGACGGAGTCTTGCTATGTCGCTCAGGCTGGAGTGCAGTGGCACCATCTTGGCTCAACCTCCACCTCTTGGGTTCAAGCCATTCTCCTGGCTCAGCCTCCTGAGTAGCTGGGATTACAGGTGCATGCCACCATGCCCAGCCAAATTTTGTATTTTTAGTAGAGATGGGGTTTCACCATGTTGGCCAGGCTGGTCTCGAACTCCTGACCTCAAATGATCCACCCACTTTCACCTCCCAAAGTGCTGGGATTACAGGCATGAGCCACTGTGCCCAGCCACTTCTAATTATTTTTGAATTTATTTTTGATTCAACTGTGTCTTTTCATTTCTTACCTTCCCCCGGCCCCCCTCACCCTCACTACTCCAGGATGTAACTTTAATGTTTTTAGTTTATTGTCACCCAGCTTTGGCTCTGGGTGCTTTCCGTGGTGAAAACTCTATAGTTTCTTGGTTACAGAGAATCTTTGTGTAGTGGCTTTCTCAGATGCTGGTTGTAGTAGCATTGTGCTGGATGTGTGAGCAGGCTCACTATCTCCAGTGGAGCTGGAATGGCAGAGGTCTGTTTAAGCTTATCTTGTTCCCCAGTGGCGTGCATTTAAAAATTTTCTCCTCCAGTACTTTATTCACTGAGTTGAATAGTTTAGGCTTCAGGCTGATAGGAGGTATCCACAGGTATGGCCAAAGGAGGTAGTAAAGGCATTACCCCAGTGGTGGGCAAAGTTCCCAGCCTTGGCAGGGGCTGCTAGGGAAGCTCTTAGTGAAATGCACTGAGGTCTTTTCAAGGGCGAAGGAAGGAAACCCCCAAAGCTGTCTTTCAGGCCAGCAGGAAAACAGTCACCTCCCAGTCACACCCCTGACCAGATGTTCCAGCTATTCAGATCAGACAGGCATCCCTTTCATCTGCAGGAATGTGATGTTCCATGTAAAAAGGGATTATGACTCTACCTCTCATGGAAGCCTGAATCTGGAGGGCACACCTCCTATAAGGATGCAGTTACCCCAAAGTGTTCCAGGAAGAGTATCTACAGATGCACCCATGCCAAGGTCCCATGGGAGAGGCCCCAGCTGTGTCAGCAATGATGGGCAAGAGGAGAAGAAATCCCAATCTTCTTCAAGACCCTTCACGAGCACCAGGGCCGCCTGACTTTGGGGTAGAGCCAAACAAACTTTCCCCACTGAGCTTAGCACTGCCCATGTTTCTCTGATAAAAGAAACTCCCCCACAAGTGGAAAGTTAAAGGACTTGAGGCCTGCAGTCTGGTTTCTTTTGTCTCATGAGGTGCTCCCTTAATGTAGTACACTCCCCGCCCTGCCCCTTCCCTTGGGAGTAGCAGTCCCTGAGGGCCAGACTACTGTGGAGCTTGCTGCTCTTCTGGGTGTAGCTGCTCAGTGGGGTTGCCACACTCCAGTCTGGTGCTGGGGAATGTATGCAAGGGATTCAGTGATGTGACCTGTCCTCTAGTCTCCCAGCAGCGGGTACCAGCACCAGCTCTGATGGGGGTGGGAAGGGAGTTATGTAGACTATGAGATTTCCTTGGTTATCTCAAGGAAATCTCCTTGAGATTTGTGTTGGCTTTCTCAAATGCCAACTGTAGTAGTAATGTACTGGGCACGTGGACAGACTCAAGACCTTCTGGTTAGCCAGGGTGATACAGGCAGTGACGATAGCTAGGTCATGCAAAAAATTTCTCCTTCCTCAGGGTGGTGTTATTGTCCCTGCAGATGTTGTAATGGGCTGTGCTGGTTGGCCTCAAGAGGTGGTGCTTGCAAAAGAACACCAACTATGGTGGTAGTGGTGGGATTTGTGCTTGCCTTATGTTACCCAAGGTACTCTGGTGTCTCAGGCCATAGACAGGGCCATGGAGCTTTCCAAAGTTCCAGTCTGTTGTGTTATGCTACCAGAGCGAGTGAAGGGACAAAGCCAGATGGGGGCCAGGTCAAGCAAGTCTGCACTCTGGCTTTTCACATGTGGGTGCAAGCAGTGGCCCCAGTGGGGGTCAGAGGGCAGTTCCTTGGCTGTTGGGATGGTGTTACAGGGTGGAGCACAGCTGCCTCTGATGCATAAAATAATCTGCACGGGGCATCGGGTGTAGCAAATGGCATTAAGCCCCACTCAGCTCCCACAGACTTGGCAACACAGGTCTCACACCCAGTGTTCTGCTAGCAGCAGCTAGTTGGGTTATAGGCAGCCTGCACTTAGAACTCAAAACTGCCCCAGGCTATAAGCCTTCCCAGCCAAGACAGAAACCACAGTTTTCAGGCCATATGCCTCCAGGTCTGCCTGCAAAGCAGGGACACCCAGCTCCTGCACCTGTGGCTGTAGCACACTTCTCACTTGCCCCTTGGTTCTGACCAGGAGGTTCCATCTGCACTCAAGATTATATCGCAAGTCTCAGTTGGGAGCGTCTCTCAACCTGTGACCTCTGCCTGAATTAGCTGGCAGTCTTCCCTGAGATAGGATCAGGAATGGCTTCCCTCCGGGCCTGCTGGAGTCTGGGAATGGATGTAAAGCATGTCGTGATGCCGCTTCTCCTCATATTCTCCCCACTGCTCATTAAGTCAGCTCCAGCACTGGGTAGCATTAAGGCATTCCCCCGTGGCCTGGATTGGGTTAAGGAATTTTATACCTGGGTAGGGTTAAGGCAATTCCCACTGGCCTGACTCCCTAGTGGGAGTATGTGTCATGGAGGAAGTCTCTCTCCCACTCAAGCTCTAGAGACACAGTTTTCTACCTGCTTCATGGTGTAGGCTGCTGCCCGCCACTTATTTCAAAAGGTCTGCATTTTCTTTCAGTTTTTCTGTTAAGTTCCTGTGTTGCTTCTAGGAAAAAAAGTTAACAGCATGAATCTCTACACATGATTTTATTTTTCCAAGTGGGAGGGGCATGTTAATCCCTTTAATCTACCATCTTGGAGAAAGAGAAAATGAATTGTTTTCTTAATAGCTTTTTTAGATAGTTTGTTGTTAGTGTATAGAAATGCTATTGATTTTTATAGGTTAATCTTGTATGCTGCAACGTTACTGAATTTGTTTACAACTTTACTGAATACTGTTCTGTTTTTGTTGAAGTCTTTAGGATTTGGTCTATATAAGAGCATGTCAGCAAAGACAATTTCACTTCATTGCTTCCTATTTGGACGCCTTTTGTAGATAGTACCTGACTTAGAGAATGTTTTGGCTTACAATTTTTTGACTTTATGATGGTGCAAAAGCAACACATATTCAGTAGCAACAGTACTTTGAGTACCTATACAACCATTCTGTTTTTCACCTTCAATATAGTATTCAATAAATTACATGAGATATTTAACACTTTATTATAAAATAGATGCTTTTGCTCATGTGTGGCTTAATGTGTAATTGTTCTGAACATGTTTAAGGTAGGTTAGGCTGAGCTGTGATGTTCAGTAGGTTAAGTACATTAAGTGCATTTTTGACTTACGGTAGTTTCAGTTTATGATGGGTTTATTGGAATGTAACCCCACCATAAGTCGAAGAGCATCTCTAGTTCCTTCTCTTGCCTAATTGCCTTGGCTAGGCCATCCAGTACTATGTTGAATAGAAATGGTGACAGTGGGCATCCTTGTCTTGTTCCTGGTCTTAAGAGGAAAAGCCTTTAACTTTTCACCATTGAGTATGGTGTTAGCTATGGACTTATTATATATGACCTTTATTGTGTTGAGGAATGTTCCTTCTATACCTTATTTGTTGAGCGTTTTTGTCATGAAAGGATATTGAATTTTGTCAAATGCTTTTTAAAATATTTTTGGGATGATCCTTTATTCTTTTTGTCTTTGATTCTCTTAATATGGTGAATCACATTTATTAATGCGTGTATATTGAGTCACCCTTACATCCCAGGGATAAATCCCACTTGATCATGGTGAATAATCCTTTTACTGAACTGTTGAATATGGTTTGCTAGTATTTTGTTGAGGGATGAGTATTTCTTTGTATCAGCAGATCCTTGGCATCAGTAGCAGGTATATTCTAGTGGTCATCATAGTGGCCAGCACTTACTGTGTGTTTCAGTTACCATGCTAAGCGCTTTACATGAAATACTGTGTTGATATTCTTAACAGACCTCTAAAGGAAGTAGCATAATCCTCTTTTTATAGATGAGAAAACAAGCATAAAGTTTGAGTAATTTACGTGAAATCAGATAACAAAAGTTTCCCTTTTCCTACCAGAAGGGAAGAATGAGAATTAGTGAACCAATAGTTCAGACTGAGATGACTGAGTTGAGTTAAGGGAATATGAGATTTGTACCTTTCTAAAGTAATCTTCTGTGTTAACTTAATTATAGCTTGGTTGGCTGGCACTAAAACTGAGGCATAAATAGAGTTGTTTTTATAGCTTGCTCTATTTCACCTTGCTCTCAATGTGTACCTGGGACCTAAGTGCTGGATTCTAGCTTGTGGGTGTAGCTCTGGTCTTTTTCAATCAAGATCCCTATTCTCTGCCCGAAGGTTGATTAGATTATCTAGAATGAGGAAAATGCTGAGGGATTAAAGGATAGATTAATTTCAAAATGTGTCTTGGTGAAATTGCTCTCTCGCTCATCTGGTATGATCTTTTAGAAATGCATGTACAATTAGGATCATGTGTGGGACAAATAGTTTTTGCCAGAGAGGGAATATATATGTAGCTAGCGTCATAATCATAAATTACTTCTGTTTGCCCCTCTTTAACATTTACCATTGGAGTTGAACTTTTGAGGGCTCAATAAAGCAATAAAAACCGTTTCTTAGAGAGAGGAGTTATCACAATGTATATATTCAGAATTCTAATAGCAGAAAACTTTCTGTATTGTTTTTAACACCCATGTTAACTCTAAACAGTACATATGAAGTATATTTAGGAGATTGTTCAGTTGCTCTAGCAAAGGAAGAAAAATAAAACTATAACTGATGTACACTCACAGAAAGACAAATATTGCGTATTCTCACTCATATGTGGTAGCTAAAAAAGTGGATTACATGAAGATAGAAAGTAGATTGGTGCTTATCAGAGGCCAGGAAGGGTAGGGGGAAGGGAGATGAAGACAGGTTGATTAATGGATATAAATATACACTTAGATAGAAGAAATAAGAACTGGCTGGGCATGATGACTCAACGCCTGTAGTAGCACTTTGGGAGGCTGAGGCAGGTGGATCACTTTAGGTCAGGAGTTCGAGACCAGCCTGGCCAACATGGTGAACCCTGTCTCTACTAAAAATACAAAAATCAGCCAGGTGTGGTGACACACACCTGTAATTCCAGCTACTTGGGAGGCTGAGGCAGGAGAATCGCTTGAGCATGGGAGGTGGAGGTTGCAGTGAGCCGAGATTGCATCACTGCACTACAGCCTGGGCAACAGAGCGAGACTCCATCCCAAAAAAGAAGAAGAAGAAGAAGAAGAAGAAATAAGACCTGATGTCTGATAAATCAGTAGGGTGGCTGTAGTTAACATTAATTGATTGTATATTTCGAAATAGCTTAGAAGAGAATAATTTGAATATTCCCAGTATAAACAAAAGATAAATAAAATTTGAGGATATCTCAAATTTTTCGTTTGATTATATGAATGTATTAAATTATCACATGTATACTCAAAATGTGTACATCTAATATGTATCAATAAAAATAAATAGCAAAAGTTTTAAACATCTATAACTGGCTTAAACCAGAGAGGTTTATTTCTCTGTCAGGTAGAAGCCCAAACTGACGGGTGGGTCAGAGATATAAACAGCTCTGTTTCACAAGGTCATTCAGATGTTGAGGTTCCTTCTAATCCTGTTTTTCCAGTATTTTCCCAGGGTATTACCCTC
The DNA here is from genome assembly GCF_028885655.2 of Pongo abelii. Taxonomy (NCBI): domain Eukaryota; kingdom Metazoa; phylum Chordata; class Mammalia; order Primates; family Hominidae; genus Pongo; species Pongo abelii. Next base: position 191,252,940 of record NC_071985.2, read on the forward strand.
AGCTATTTATGGTTAAGCAAGATCACCACTACCATATCTGTCTTAAATCTGCAATAAGAGAGAAAGAACGAATGAATTTCGGTGGGCAAGCAGGTTTCTTTCAAAGACATGACCCAGAAGTGGCACACATCACTCCTGCTCACATCCCATTGGTCACACTGTAGTCACATGGCCGCAGGTAGCTCTTCATGAATCTAGACAGGTAGTCTGTGGCTGGGCAGACATGAGTAGATACTGTAAATATCTATCACTGAAAGGGATGAGGGGAGAATGGATATTAGGGGATCATTAGCAATTTTCACTACAGAAGTTTGTTTCTAATTTTTGTCAGCCTATCCTGCAGTAAATTAAAAGAGTTGTTAGAGAGTAGCCATACCAAAGGACTTTGTAATATCAAGTCAGTAGCATACTAAAATATAGTAGAAGAGATTTCACTAGTGATTTAAATTCATTTTCAGAAACAAAGCACAAAACTGGATGTTCAAGAATTTGATGAGATCCCTTCAAACTGTGTTAAAGTTGCTGGATATATGAGCTAATAATTATTTATTTTGTTCTTGTATTTTAGGCCTCAACTCCATATAGCATAGATTCAGATTCTTTGGGAATGGAGTGTATTATTTCGGGAAGTGCCTCTCCAACTCTGGCAATCAACACTGTGACTAACAAAGTAATTTCATTTTTTTAAACATTATTGAAATGTCATTGAGTAGTACATTTAATTTGCCTTTGTAATAATGATAGAATCCTATATGGTTCAGTTTAAAGATTATATAAATTTGTCTACCCTATGCATGGTAGCTTGAAGGCTAAATTCAGAATGTTTTGAGATATGCACAAATTAGAACAAAATATCTCTCAGGAGAAATTGGAAGGTCCTTATTGAGAAGTTCTATACTCGTTTAAAAATTCTTGGCTCTCACAGTTCCCGTTGATAGAATTTGTGAGCCAGCATTTTATTGAGTCAATTTGTTTCAGAATCGTTAATTACCTCTCCAGATATGTGGTTGAAAAAAAGATTGTCAAATTCTGGGGAGTTAACAGAATCTAGTAAAATAAATAATTAGACAGCCTCATAGAGTTCACTGGGATGGTGGTCTACCTATTTTCATGATATTCAAGTCTAGGAATATAGCCAGAAATAGTACATGGTTGTTTGCTACATTTTGATGGTTGAGTCAAAACTTTGTCATTATATACCTAGTGGGATACAGGTATATATCTGTCTCTTCTTTATAAGACAGTTTCTTAATCTTACATCTCAAAACCCTAAAAAGACTCTGGGAGGTTCATGAATCCAGTTTTGTTCATGTGTTTTCTTCCCTACTAGACCATGAATACTCCAGAGCCACACATCTCTCATACTTCTGCTTAGATTCTCTTTCAGTCTTGTTTTCATTTTCTCCCTCTAGCTTTCACCCTCTTTTTCTCTTTCCCTCTCCCTGACTGTCATTCTTCCACTTCACGCACACACATAAATATGAACACATACACATACATCATTGCACTAATATGGTACTCCTAGGATCCTTTTACTTGTAGAAAGATAATGATTAAACAGATGACAGATTATAATCAGAGTGACATATTCATATTTCTAGTTCAGAAAGGAAACTGGTAGCCTAGGCATAGAGGAATGATTCTTCCCACATGGCAGTCTCTGGAATAATTACATCACAGTCACTTAGAGAGAGGGTTTATGGGGCAGTTGGGGAGTGGTGGGTGGTGGTAGTGGTGGTAATCCCAGGATTCCATTGCAGTTCTACCAAATCAGTTACTGTGTCATTATGAATAGGGCCCAGAAATACGTACTTTAAAAAATGATCTCTAATGGTGACCAGTTAGGTGAGAATTTCTGGTGAAGTGGTTGGGTTAGAATCAGAAATACCTAATACTGCTCTGTGCAGTAGTCTAAGTGGTGATGAAGACCTAAACATAGATGATAGTGTGGTTACTAGGAAACAATTAGGAAGTAGTAATGATGGGACTTTATGACCGAATAATGTGATGTCAAAGGAGCTGAAGATTTTGGTTTTCTGCATCCAGATATGACTGGATTAGATTAACTGGTATTAGATTAACCTTTCTGCCTATCTGTGTAAAATACCAGACATACATAGCCACACACCCCTCCCCACCCACCTCCTTGATTGAAAAAAAAGAAGAGGGAGGTATTGGAAACTGAGACAGCCAGGGCTTCAGGTTCAGGAGCCCAGAGAATAGGTAAACACATTGAGATAAGCTTTGTACATTTTCCTTTGGTACATTTCCCGATTCTCAGTGCATGGCATAGGGGCTACACAGAGAGCAGTAGCCTAGAGCAGTCATTCAGCCAGGGAGACAAAATTGGAGTTTGGGGTTACCAAAGAGCCAGTGCTTGCAGAGCTGAGATCCTGAGGAATATCAGGGGTGAATTCAACTTTTTTTTTTTTTTTGAGACAGGATCTCACTATGTCGCCCAGACTGGAGTGCAGTGGGGCGATCTCAGCTCACTGCAACCTCCGCCTCCCGGGTTCAAGCAATTCTCCTGCCTCAGCCTCCCAAGTAGCTGGGATTATGGGTACCCACCACCGTGCCTGGCTAATTTTTGTATTTTTAGTAGAGATGGGGTTTCATCATGTTGGCCAGGCTGGTCTCAAACTCCTGACCTCAGGTGATCTGCCCGCCTTGGCCTCCCAAAGTGCTGGGATTACAGGTGTGAGCCACCGCATCTGGCTGAGTTCAACTTTTTGTAAGTAGTATCCACTTAAGGCATTTGCTAACTCCTAATTGTGTGTGCTAGGGCTCAGACACAAAGTAGTTTTTCGCTAGCCAAAATTCAACACTCTCACAGAATAGGAGGGACAAATATTGTAGTTTATGGTCTTCAAAGGAGGAGAGAGCCATGGTAATACACCCTAGGCTTTCAACTTGATATCTGAGAAAAATTTTGTTCTGAGAGTAAGAGCAAACCCAAATAGATCAGCCTCAACAGTTACTAGAGTGGTATGCTAATATTCCTTCTGCCGAAAGAAAACGGAATTCTCTTTGGAGGAAGATAACATCATCCAGAGCTTCTGTAATTTTCCATAAGTATAAGGTGCAGCATTCAGTCAAAATTTCCAGGCATGCTAGGAGAGATAGTTCGAAATAACTAAACATGCAGTTGGGGGAAGACAATGTAAACAAGTGATTGAATATTTATTGCAAAATAACTATAACTGATATGGTCAAGAAAATAGATGAGTTATAGAAAATTTACCAGAGAATTGGAATTTATATGGAAGAATCAAGAGGAAACTTGAATAGACCCAGTAGATGGATTTAATAGCAGATCAGACACATCAGCAGAGAAATTTAATGAACTGGAAGATAGGTCTGTAGAAAATGTGCAGATAGAAGCACAGAAAGAAAAAAGGATGGAAAATTCAGAAAAACTTAAGAGGTAAATGGGACATGGGGAAAAGGTCAAACAAGGTGGTTTTTAGTGTGCAGGAGGAGAGGAAAAAGGAATAAAGAAGATCGTAGTAATAGATTTAAGCATGCTTTTCTGTAACTCATAGAACATGCAGACCAAATCAAAACAACAAACAACCTCATTTAAAGAAATACAGTATTTGGACTGGGTGTGGTGGCTCACCCCTTTAATACCAGCACTTTGGGAGGCTGAGGTGGGTGGATCACTTGAGGCCAGGTATTCAAGACCAGCCTGGCCAACATGGCAAAAACCCATCTCATACTAAAAATATGAAGATACTATACTATATCATGTATAAGAACTTTATTACTGTACACTCCCATTTTTTTCCCTGTGATAGAAACCTACAATACGTATTTGTTATTTTTGCTTTAAACAATCAATTATCATTTCAAGAGATTTAAATCAGAAAAAAAAATGGCTTTACATTTACCCACATAGTTACCATTTCTGCTATTCTTTATTCCTTTGCGTAGATCCGGATTGCCACCAGCAACTTATACGTTTATTAGTTTGCTTGAAACTGTCCCCAGAGCTCACTAATGTTCTTTACTTTTTTACAGTAAACAACCCATAGTGAGGAAAAAGTCACAACTGACCCAGAAATGATAGAAATGATAGAATTAGCTTAGAAAAGGACATTAAAGCAGTTTTATCTATATTTCATGGAGAAGCTAAAAGACACATTAAACAATCTGTGTAGACACATGGAATAAACCCAAAGCAAACTCCTAGAGATAAAAACTGCAGTGTCTGAATTGAAAAGTACACTAGATGGGATTAATAACAGACTAAACAGATGGAAAGATTAGTAAATTTGGAAATACAGCAATAAAAAGCTTTCAAAAATGAAAAAACAGAAAGGTGCTATTAAAGTTGATGAAGAAAGAGAAATACAATTTGCTGATATCTGGAATGAAAAAAAGGAGCTATATGGATTCTACAGAATTAAAAAGATAATGGAAGGATAGATATGAACATCTTATGTAAATAAAGTTGAAATTTTAGATGAAATAGACAAAATCATAAAAAATGACTTATCAAAACTGGCACAAGAATAAATAGAAAATGTTAACACTTCCGTATATATTAAACCCATAATTAAAAAATACTTCTTTATAGAAGACTTCAGGCCCAGCAAGCTTCAAGGAATTCTTATAAATATTTAGTGAAAAAATAATATTGATCTTCTATAAACACTTCAAGAGAATTTTAAAAAAGAGGTAACATGTCCCAATTTATATTATGAAACCATCGTAACCTAAGTAGCAAAACCTGACAAAAATTTTACAAGAAAGGAAATTTTCAGCCAATCTCATGAGCATAGGTATTAAAATCTTAAACAAAATGTTGTCTAATTTAATCCAGCAATACATAAAAAAGATAACATCACAAACACAGTTGTATTCTAGAAATGCAAGCTAGGTCTATCTAGCACTAGGAAATCTATTGCTGTTATTCTTCTGTTTGTAGTTAGAAGTGCTACGTGTATACTCCACATTTTATACGGAATATTACAAAGGCATACTCAGAGGTCATGACTTAATAAAACTCTTAGCTGTAAATAGGTGGAAATTTTTTCAGTGTGATAAAGAATATCTATAAAGAAGCATATAGCAAATGCTATATTAAATGGTGAAATACTGAAAACTTTCTCTTGGAGGTATGGAAGAAGAGAAAGATGTTTGCCGTCAGCACTTTTATTTGACATTGTATTGGAGGTCCTTGCCAGTTAGAAGTTACAAACAAGAAATAAAAAGCATAAAGTTTGGAAAGACAGAAATAAAGTTGCCATAGATGATCACAGAAAATTGAAAAGAATCTATGGATAAAGCCTTAGAATTAATAAGGGAATTTAGTGAATTCTCTTCAGAAATCAGTTTTATTTCTGCCTACTGGTCACAGATAGTTTGAAAATAAAATTTAAAAGATAACACTTATGTTAGCATTCAGAAACATCAAATACCTTGGCTTAAATGAAAGATGAACTCTACACAGAACACTATAAAAATTACTGAAAGAAAATGACATAAATAAATTATATAATTTTCATGCAGAAGACTATTGTAAAGAAGACAGTTTTTCCAAAGTTGATATACAAATTTAATGTGATTCTAGTCCAGATGTTCTTTGTGGGAGAGAGGAGGTGGGTAGAAAATAAGCTGATAGTAAAACAAAAATGAGAATCCAAATGACCAACGGTAGCTAAAGGAAATATTGAAGGCCAGGTGCGGTGGCTCACGCCTGTAATCCCAGCACTTTGGGAGGCTGAGGTGGGGTGGATCACGAGGTCAGGAGTTCGAGACCAGCGGGACCAACATAGTGAAACCCTGTCTCCACTAAAAATAACAAAAATTAGCCAGGCACTGTGGCGTGCATCTGTAATCCCAACTATTTGGGAGGCTGAGGCAGGAGAATCGCTTGAACCTGGGAGACAGAGGTTGCAGTGAGCCGAGATCGCACCATTGCACTCCAGCCTAGGTGACAAAGCGAGACTCCGTCTCAAAAAGAGAAAAAAAAAGAAAATATTGAAGAAAAGGATAAAACATGGAGGATTTATACTTCCAAATATGTAAATGGTAAAACAATAAAGCTCTGTTGCACAAAAAAAAATGAATTTTAAAAAGGAAAGAAGGAAATACAAAGAGTAGATATTAATGCAATAGAAAACAAGGCCTTGTAACAAGGATATACACTATGTGATACCATTTATACTTAGTTCAAAAATAGGAAAACCAATCAGTAGTGATAGAAGTGGTTACCTGGGACAGGAGATATGGATGGATAATGACTGACGTACATGATGAATGGGAGAGTACATGAGCTTCTAGAGTGCTGGTCATACAGTGTATCAGTGGTTCTCAAAGTGTGGTCTCTGGATACCTGGGTAACTGAGACCTTTGTAGAGAGTCCATGAGGTCAAAACTCTTATTCGTGATAATATGTATTATTTTTTTCTTCCTTTATGTTTGCTTTTTTTTTTTTTTTTTTGAGGCAGAGTCTCGCTCTGTCACCAGGTTGGAGTGCAGTGGCGCGATCTTGGCTCACTGCAAATAGGCTAGTTTTCTATTCCAAAAATACCTTTTTTTGTTTGTTTGCTTCTAATTAAAAATTATAATACTTATAGACAAACTCAAGCACTGTAAAAATATACACAAATGTAAAAGTCTTCAGGAATCCTCAGCCCCTTCTAGATAACCATTAACAACAGTTTGACAGTTTTTCACATCTAATGCATATATTAGCATATTATTTTTTAAAAGTTAGATCATTTAATTACGATTTTATAAATGTGTTGAAAAGTTGTTTCCAATCTTCAGTATTAAAAATACAGTGATGCCTGTGATTTAAAAAAAAAAATCTTTTTTTTTGTATGTGCTTCGTTTTGATTTCTAAAATTCTGATAGAACAGTAATTTTGCTTAAAGCCTGAGCAAAAATTTATGCATTATAGAAATATTTAATAAAGTAAAAATCTATTATATTCCTCTCTCGTTAAATGTTTATGGGCTAATTATACCTGGTAAATTATGCTATAAATTAAATTTCTATACCTCTGAAAGACATGTCCTTTAGTTTGAGTATTGAGAAAATTATTTTATGATGAACACAAATTTAGCCATATGGGGCATGGAATTGGGGTGAGCACCTAGGGAAAGGCCACTGAGATTTTTTTCTTCTTGCCATATGCCTGCTCAATTGTATTTTTGCAGAGTTGCTTAAGAAGTACCCTTATATTCAATTGTCATTTTTCTTTTTTCATTTTAGGTAACATTGTATAACACTGATCAGGATGGTAGTGATAGCCCACGCAGTAGCCTTAACAACAGTCTCTCAGACCAGAGTTTGGCATCTGTTAATTTGAACAGTGTTGGAAGTGTGCATAGTTATACACCGGTAAGCTTGATGAAGTTAACGTGTTAATAGTTATTCATTTAGTACTTTAAACCAAACATAATTGAAATGCAAATTTAAAAATGAAGGTATGTTTTTCTCACTAATAAATTTATTAACTTAGTAAGTAGATCAAACTTAATTAGAGGAGATTGTAGTTTGTTAGTGTTTTAATTTGGTACCATATTAGATTTTTAAAAAATGGTTGTGCAGTGTTAACAGATTTTGGTCTACTTTATTCTGTCCTGTGTCCAAGAGAAAAGCAATTGGAACAGGAAAAAAATTGCACTTTAGTCTAGTAGAGCGATAGTTGGTGATATTCTGTACTTCTTAGAAAAAGAGCTTAGAAGATGTGTGTCTCAACATGGTTTCCAGCTGTAGATCTGAGAAGGGAATTCTATAAACCCTGGAGGTTAGGGTGGCCTGGTACACTCAATTGTTAACTACTCATGTATTTTCAATTTGGATCGGAGGGGGAAAGCCATGCTATAAAGGGACCTGTGTGTATGTATTCTTGCTCCTATACTAATTTGTTACCTATTACAAGAACATGAGTCTTAGGTTATCTGTTATTTCTTTTCAAACTACCTGGCAACTGTCTTCCTCAGTGAGCAGATAATAGAGCCCAAGAGCTACACACCACATTGTTTGTCAGTGTAAATTTGATCTTACCAGGTCACTCCCTATTGTTCCAGGATGAGTAAATAGGAAAAAACTTACACGGGACAAAGATATAAAGGGAGGGACCCGAAAGAAAATAACACAACGGGAAGAAAAACGTAGCAGAATTAAAATTCACATTGAATGTAGGGAAAAAGTTGCCTCTGCAAAATTATTATTGCTGTGTAAAAAAAAAAAAAGTATTATCCCACAATGGAGAAGAAAGAAAATGGAATAAAAATTATGTAAAAGAAGACAATAAAGGTGGAGAACTGAGAATTATAGTTGTCCCTGCAGAAGAAAAAGTTGTTATAGAAGCAGTTTTCAGAAGAAATAGAGATTTAAAGGGTTACTGAGTTCTAGAAGAAATTAATGGGGAAAAAACCTATACTGTCAGCCCTCCGTATCTGTAGGTTCCACATCCACAGGTTTAACCAAACATTGGATTGAAAATATTTGAACAACAAAAAACAATTAAAATAAAAAGATACAGCAATAAAAAATACATGCTGGAATGAGGTGGCTCATACCTGTAATCCCAGTACTTTGGGAGGCTGAGGCAAGAGGATTGCTTGAGGCAATTGATATCAGCCTGGCCAACATAGTGAGACCCTGTCTTAAAAAAACGAAATAGCCAGACATTGTGGCATGCACCTTAGGAGGCTGAGAAGGGAGGATCACTTGAACCCAGGAGTAATCACGTCATTCCACTCCAACCTGGGCGATAGAGCGAGATTGTATTTCTTTCTTTCTTTCTTTTTTTTTTTTTTAAAGAAAAAAATATAGTTTAACAACTGTTTACATTGTATTAGGTATTAATCATCTAGAGATGATTTAAAGTATATGGGAGGATAGGTTATATGCAAATATTACAGCATTTTGTATAAGGGACTTTAGCATGTGCAGATTTTGGTGTCCTAGTGAGTTGGGGTTCCTGTAACCAGTCCCTCGTGGATACCAAAGGACTGCTGTATCTAGATACATTATGGCAAATTTTAAAATTTCATAAGTAGTTACCCATAAAAATAACAGAATAAGTAAATTATATATAAAGAAACACAAATCAGACCTCCCCCTCTTTTTTTCTCTCTCTTTTTAGACACAAGATCTTGCTAAGTGGGCCAAACTGGTCTCGAACTCCTGGCTTAAGCAATCCTCCTGCCCTGTTGGCTTCCCAAAGTGCTAGGATTACAGGCACGAGCCACCATGCCTGGCCTCGGGCTTTTTTTTGATGCTACTAAATGCCAGAAGATAATGGAGCATTGTATGCAGAGTTTTGAGGGAATGCGTTTCGAATAACAAATACTATGCCCAAATTTTAATTCATATGTGAAGGCAAGAGAAAGACGTTCTTTGATATGCAGAGATTAGAAAGTATCCTGCCCTTGTTTTCATGTGTCTTTCCTGAAAAAAATGACTTACCCGTGATCAAGATTAATTAAATTAAATAATAATGACAAAGTGAAGTTATAAAACAACCAGTTGGAACATTGAAGCAAACTAAGCAAAGATATAATGATTTTAAGTTGCTTTTTGAAGTAATTTAAGTGTAAAAAATCTTGACCAAAAGAAAGCAAAGCACACAGTCCAGTATCACAAAACATTATAAAAGGACAAATTAAAGAAGCATGTATAGAACTAGATGACAGACACAGCTAACATGTTCATTGTGCCAATAAATGTAAGAGGGTTAAACTGCCATGTTTAAAGCTAGACTTTGTAGACTGCTTTTTTTGTTGTTTTTGAGATGGAGTCTCTCTCTGTCGCCCAGACTAGAGTGCAATGGTGCGATCTCAGCTTATGGCAACCTCTGCCTCCCAGGTTCAGGTGATTCTCTTGCTTCAGCCTCTCAAGTTGCTGGGATTACAGGCGTGAGCCACCACACCTAGCTAATTTTTGTATTTTTAATTGAGACAGGGTTTCACCATGTTGGCCAGGCTGGTCTCGAACTTCTGACTTCAGGTGATCCACCTGCCTCGGCCTCTTAAAGTGCTGGGATTATAGGTGTTGAGCCACCGCGCCCAGCCCTGCTATTTTCTTGCAACAACAAGGTGTCAAATGGTTGAGCAGTCCCTAAGCAACAGTGAAGTGGCAGCTGCTGGTTGGGTTTATCACATCTATATAGTTTGATCCTGTAAGGCCACAATGAGCCCACATGGATTGAGATAATTTTATTACTTATACAGACAGTATAAACCAGGTTAGCATAGTGTCAGCTCCCCACATCCCACGTGACAGTACCAAAACAGAGGATCAAATGACAGACTACTCGAGTAGTAGCTCACTCTGTAATAGAGGAACAAATTCCATAGTGCAACTAAGCAGTTTTGTAACCTGCAGCTGTACCCTAAGGGAGTAAGGCAGAAAGCCCCATGCCTCACTCAGCCAGGGAGGTAGATGAGAAACTGTTTCTTGGCAACGTCTTGCAAAATAGAAAGGTAGATGAGTAACTGCCCCATGGCCATCTCCTACAAGACATAAGGGCAGATGAGAATTTTCGCCTCAAAACCACTTGTTCCAGGATAATCACAGGGTGTTCCACCAAGGCTTAGGTCATCCTGCCATGGAGCCTTGCCTACATGGTTTGTGTGGAGATGTGTAAGGACATTAGGGTGCCAGTGGCGGAGCCATTTTCCTATGTAAAAATTCATATTTTTCCACGTTATTGCAGACTCCTTATGAGCATTATTTTTAATGGCTACGTAAGTTTCTAGTCAATATTCATACCTTAATTTTTCAAAACACTAAACAAATGGTAGTTTACCACCCTTTCATATAGTACGTAGTCTTTAAGAAATACAGATGATTATCTTTTATTGATTTTATTTCTAGTTTTCCTGCTTTTAAAGATAAGTTTTCCCTGGAAATGTAGAGTTAGGCATATTTAAGCTCCTTGTTGCTTTGGGCAGAGCCATACATCTGACTCACAGTAATCACAGTATTTGGGTTTGTATACTAAAAATTAATTGAATAAATGAAAGAAATGTTAGTAGTTTTATAGCTTAGTGGAGTTTGAGATAAAATAGCTTCTGTAGAAATCAAGATTGAAGATTCTACAGAAAGCCTAGAAGGATTCTAGGCCTAACTCATCACTTATTTGTATGATCTTAGGCAAGTTATTTAACTTCTTTGAATTCTTTCCTTCTGTGAAATATGGAGGTTGGGTTAGACTTCTACAGTTCTTCAAGATTCAGTTTAGGTGTTTTGCTTTCTGTGCATTATGCTTTAACAGAGGATGGGAAAGCCTAAGACGGAAGAGTTATTTTCTTTGAATTCCAATGTTGGCACTGTTTTCAGTTACATATTTTATATAACAAGCCAATTGTAATTAGTAGAGAGGCTGAATTAGTTGTGTTTTCTTTTAATGTTAGGTGACAAGCCATCCAGAATCAGTTTCTCAATCATTAACTCCTCAGCAGCAACCACAGTACAACCTTCCAGAAAGAGACAAGCAACTACTTTTCTCAGAATATAATTTTGAAGATCTTAGTGCCTCATTTCGGAGCCTTTATAAGTCAGTTTTTGAGCAGTCACTTAGTCAACAAGGTGAGTTTTCTTAAAATCTTTTTTATAACAAAGTTTTATTGGAAAAAGATTTTTAAAAATTTCACATGGCAGCTGTTACACTCTTAATCTTAGAATATTATCATCATAATAAGAATCGGGTAATTATATTTTGCCCTTTGTGCCTTTACTGTGTTCTATTTATATTATAGCACAAAAATGGCAGGTAAATTTTATGTTGCATGCCTACTTACTTGTTTACTAGTGGCAGCCAGGAGCACTGTATTAAAGAATTCTGACACTGCATCTATACCATATGGGAAACACTAGTATAATTAATTAGTGATATCTGGCATTTGAAGTGTTTGAATGGTGAATGTTGCACCACAAGAATAGATGTGCCTTGCTTTTGTTCTGACTGGTATTAGCAAAAAGAGATAACTATCGGAATGTGGTAGCGCCAAATTTGTGATTTTGAGTGTGGCACTTAGAAGTGAATACATCAGCTACTAGTAAACTCTAGGTCATTGTTGTACACGATATACTTAAGTCAGATTTTAGTATTAAAAGTGACTGTAGTTGAGATATACTGTTACATCTTGACCAAATACTAGATTCTTGTTATAATGTGTTCTCGTCCCATTAGCTGCTGGTTTAATTTTAATCAGAGGGTAAAAATGTCACATTATCTTTTCCCCAGAGATGAATAGTCAGAAATTGTTGGGAACTCTACTGTTGAAGCATTTCCTAATTACTTGTTTGTTTGGCACATTAACTATTTACACCCCATGTTTTATTCTTTTCCTGCTGCTGTATCAAAATACCTTAGAATGGGTAATTTATAAACAACTGAAATTTATTTCTCACAGTTTGGGAGGTTGGGAAGTTCAAGATCAAGGAACCAGCAGATTTGGTGTCTGGCGAGGGCTTTTTCATCATAAATGATGCCTTTTAGCGGTATTGTCACATGGAGCTGAATGCTGTGTCCTCATGTGGCAGACGACATGGAAGGGCAAAAAGTAGCTAGTTCTCTCAACCCCTTTTGCAAGGCCCAATCCCTAATTACCTCCTAAAGGTCCCACTTCTTAATACCATCACCTGGGGGTTTAAGTTCCAACATACGAATTTTGGAGGGACACATACATTCAAACTGTGGCACCCCAACTCAGTTTACATGTTCATAGCAGTGAACAAAATTGAACAGAACTCCTTGTCTTTATACTGTTTGCATTTTAATACTTACTATCAGTTAATGTTAATGTTATATACTGTTATTTATATTGATGAATACTGATGTTGTGTATGTGAAATGGCTTTTTCTGGTTAGTATTTGAGTTTAAAGTAAGATTCATATGTTTTCCAACTTTTAAGTTTTTTATCTATAAAAGTATAAAAAGAACTAATGGAAGACTTTGCTAAGCAAATCCAACCTTGGTATTCACAATAGAAAAATAAGGGCTTTGAAATAACAATGATGACAATTTCTGAAGCCCATAATTCCATTCCATCACACTATTAAAAAAAAAAAAAAAAGGAGCATCGATAGGAATTCTGGGTTCTAGTCCAGGTTCTGCCATTAAGTCATCTGAGTTTACTTCTCATCTCTGGACCTCAGTATCCCCATTTGTACAATAAAGACGGTTGGATTAGATCAGTGATTTTCAGATTGTTCTCTTCAGAGGCCTTGGCTTTTGTAAAGATCTTAGGGACTGCAGGAGGAGAACTGTGCAGAGGTAGACCTAGTAAGCTTCCTTCCCCAGCTTCAAAAAAAAAACTGTATTATACTTATCAGTTTTATATATTGGGCTTCTGGAGAGAGATTTTGCTTTCTTTTATTTAGAAATAATTTGAGATTGAAAATGTTGATACAGATCAGACCTTGGTTCCCTTGTAAAATGCTAGGATTTTATTGAAAATTGATAAATTACTGCTTTCTTTGATCTTACAGTAATAACCCTATAGATTCCTTATATGTGACTATTTTCTAGGGCCAAGGCAAGAACTTTTATTAACTCTTCTGCCTGTAAAACTTGGTAGCTTTTAAGATTATCTTGCAATGTACGCAAATACAGTTTTACTGCTAATGACAAATAGGAGAATAATTTTATCTTTTTTAAAAAGCTTGATTCTTTTATTGATTGATATTATCTTGTGGTTTTTTTTCATTCAATAAAATTATTTTTATGTTTGGTTCAGCATAACATTGCGTGGGCTACGCTTTAGGATTTGAAAATAGTCTAGTTACATAGAACCAAATGTTGCAGTAAGGTTATCTAACTACTTGCAGACCAAACATAAATTATCCTTAACATTAAGCATTTTTGGCTTAATCATCATCATGGCAGCTAACATTTACAGAGCTCATCCTGCAGCTTACACCTTCACTATGTAGAAAGTAAAAAGTTCCTCTTCATAGTTTCCGTTCTTGTTAAAGAATAAATCATAAGCGTTAGAAAATAATAGTTTCTTTTAAAAACTAACTTCCTTTAAGCCTTCTTACTTTATGCTAATAACTTTTTGTTGGGCCCTATCCTGTGTAGCTGTTAAACATGCTCACAGGCATGTAGTACATTCTATGTATGTCCTTGTACCTTAAACCAAGATGTTTGTGCTAGACGCGCTCACAGGCATGTTCCAGCTCGCAGCCTGTGCCCCTGCCCTATTTGGCATAAACAACTTCCTCTTTTCCTTTGTCTTTCCATTACTTTTACCTATTGGGAAAAGTTTTAAACTATTAGCCAGTCGAGTTTTAGTTTAGATTGTGCAGTCTTCTATCAAAGCCTTGGTCTTTATGCCTTCAGAGAGCCATCCTGAGTGTGACCCCAACACCTTTCCCACTTTTCCCCGAACATTTCCTTATCTTTCAAGACTCAGTTCAGGCACTGTCTTTAAAAGAAAGGCTTCTGTATATTTTCAGCCTCCTCCTAGCTGAACAGACAAGGAGGAGGAGTTTTCATAATCCTCTGTATACTTTAGCTTTAGTACTTAAATTGTTGGTCATAATCTTGTCTTTCTCTTCCACTTGAGGGTGGGGCATTATATTTCTTCTCAATAACCACAGAGCCTAGTGTGTAGTGGATGTTGCATTAGCACTTGTTAAATTGAACCAGTGTTGCTTCCTGGCATCATATGCTTTTGTTATGTTAATAATTTTACAAATGTTTGTCGTAAAATACAACTGAAATCTGACCATAAATGATCTTGTTCTGTTTTTAGGTTTGATGAACATCCCTTCTGAATCTTCCCAGCAGTCCCACACTTCATGTTCCTATCAGCACTCTCCCAGCAGTACAGTGAGCACTCACCCACACAGCAACCAAAGCAGCCTGTCCAACAGTCATGGCAGTGGCCTCAACACCACGGGCAGTAATTCGGTTGCACAGGTCTCACTATCTCACCCCCAGATGCACACACAGCCATCTCCACATCCTCCCCATCGACCGCATGGTTTACCGCAGCATCCGCAGCGTTCCCCACACCCAGCACCACACCCACAGCAACACAGCCAGCTCCAGTCCCCTCACCCCCAGCATCCCTCTCCACATCAACACATACAGCACCATCCGAACCATCAGCATCAGACGTTAACACATCAGGCACCCCCACCCCCACAACAGGTATCCTGTAATTCTGGTAAGTTTTTGTCTCCTGGTTGGCTAACTGTGAATTAGGATCTGTCCTTTGTTATTTGGAGCTCATGTAGTATTTACTACCAAAACCTCTTTACATCTGTTTCCTTTTGTGTTTCCTTGCTATAATCCTATAGTTGTAACTCATTTAATTCATAGACTGACCTGGCGACTTTCTTGATTAAAATTTATTGTGGCAACATAGGCAAACCCAGCAACCCTTGCAGGTTTTTATTTTAACTCTTGTTTATAATTTAGATACATTATCTTACATTATCCTCCCAAATCAAGTATAGATGACCACATTTGATATATAGGAAAAGTACAACTAAAAGAATTTTAAGTAATTTGCTTAAGATCATACTGTGGTAAGTGGTAGAACTGGGGTTTATATTCTGACATGTCTGACTTCAAAGCTGATAACACCAGTTATTCTAAAAGAACTAAAATTAGCAGACATTTGCTAAGTGGATAGGATTTGCTCACCCACTTGCTGCGGAGTTTGCTTTATTTTTATTTGCCAGGTCACTATTTATTAAAGGAGCCTCCTCTTCCTCTTACCCACAAGAACAACAAATTAGTCATGGCAAATGTCCTGGTTCCTGCTCATAATCTCATTTCAGTTAACCTTTTTCCTACCCTGACCTTTTGACTACCTGAGTTATGTTTACCTCAAGAGATCTAGATTCTAGTACTGCTTTGGCTGTTGTATTACCTGAGTGACTTAAATCATATAATTCCTTTGAACCTTGGTTTCCTTATCCGTGAAGTTCTTCTTGAACTAAAGGATGTGAGTCTGGTAGACTTGCATGTTCGTGGCTCATTTGGGTATTAGTTTAATCCCCTCCCACCTAACAAATTTCTTCCTAAGTTATGACTTGCTTCATGGCAGGGTCATGTTGTCTCTAGTTGATTGTTTATTTTAAAAATCCATAATTGGCAGAATTTTGTAATCAAGTAGCCAGTAGTTGATAGAGCCAAGAGTTGCCTTGATGTAGCAAAAGCAAACCAACCAGCCCTTTTTATTGGTCTTTATCTTCATCCATCCAGGGGAGATCCTAGAAACAGAGTGGCTTGACAGCAGTCACTGAACGGAGAATTTTCTTCCTCTGTTTAGCACTGCTGTCTCATTGAGGGTAACTCTTGCTGCATGGCCTCTGACTAATGACTGGTTTGCTGACATACAGATTATGGAGTCTTAAACTCTCCTGATGTCATATCAGAGAATACCATTTCTGACTAAAAATGCCCTGACGTGGATTCATCAGCATTTCTTACAGAGATCTCACCCCTCTTCCTTCACTACCTTGGCAGGGTGACTGTGTTAAATTTTTTTCTCTTAAGGTTGCCTTGGAAGAAGCATTTACTCTTACTATATGATCTAATCCACCTGCGTTAAGTCATTGCATTAAATTGTACTGTGTATTGCCTCTAAATGTGAACCTGCCTCTCTGAGTTTTTTTAAGGTCATAAGAAGACAGGAAAATGAACTTTATATAGGAGAAAATACAGATTTGCATGACATTTCCTATCTGTTCATTTATTGGTACTATAATGTAAAGAGCAATATCAAGTTTGATATTACTAGGTGATGTGGCAATTTGGAAGCTGCTAGACTGGAGGTTAGAAGACCTGGGTTCAAGTCTTAGATTCATCATGACAACCTTGCTAAGTTATGTCACTTCTCTGGTTCAGTTTCTTTTATTTGTAAAATGGAGAGAAATAATACCTTTCTGCCTGTCTCACAGAGCAGATTGCCCAACGCATGATATAATGGGTACAAATCCCCTTGTAAGACGGGACAAGAATCAGCCAATTTCAGGAATAAGGCCAGCTCATCGTTTTTCCCTTACCACACTTCACCCTTTCACCATCCAGGAATTACACTGTTGTCAATATTTTATAGGTGTTTCAAATGATTGGTATGCGACACTTGATATGCTAAAAGAAAGCTGTCGAATTGCCAGCAGTGTTAATTGGTCAGACGTAGACCTTTCACAGTTTCAAGGTGAGTGTTGGTTCTTTTTGACATATAACCAAATACACATGATCCTGTTTCTCTGCTAGATTATAACTTTCTTTGTGGTAGAAATAAACATCATCTTATATAGCATTTCTTTTGCAGTTGGTAAAATTCATAATAATTTTGGCCAGTTGATGTAGCAGAGGGTCACAGACAAGTTCTGAAAGAAATTTGGCCACATTTAAAATAATTGGGCTTTGAATAATTTAAAAAGGTCATTCTTCATTGCGTGGATAAATCACTACCATAAAGTGGAGTGAGTGGAAATTTTGAGGGCTGAAAAAAATTATGTCTTGCTATTTTCCTTGCAATGTTTATTGCATAACAGTGCTAACATATTTTTAATGCTTTCCTCATAGGTCTGATGGAGAGTATGAGACAGGCAGATCTCAAGAACTGGTCTTTAGACCAGGTTCAGTTTGCTGATCTCTGTTCTTCTCTTAATCAGTTCTTTACACAAACTGGCCTTATACATTCACAGAGTAATGTTCAGCAAAATGTTTGTCATGGTGCCATGCATCCAACAAAACCTTCCCAACACATTGGAACAGGTATGGGATTAGTTATCTTCTTGATTTTTCTCATTTTCTCATTCATACGAAATTTAGTAACTGTCTTAACCAACTTGGTTTGCTGCTAATGATGACAGTGATCTGTTTACAAATTTTTATTTATAAGAAACGAATGAAAGCAAATAATTTATATGTAGGGTATATCTTAGAAAAATTGAGGTAAAGAGACTGTATGTTTTTCTGTTGTAATTTATATGATTGCTTTATTATTTACAGTTAACTGTTGTAATCGTTATCCTTTTACAAAGTTATCAAACAAGAATTAAATATATTGGAGATACTTATGTTTTTATAGGAACGTAATTATGAAATTATATTAATTTAAATTTGTACAGATCTGCAATGGAAATCAACGTGTCTTGTGTATCTCCTAAGAATTTTAAAATTAAACAATTCAAAGTGTTTGAAGAGTAGACATAATGGAAAATAGTCTCACTGATGTTTTACTTTAGACCCCAAATCTTTCCTATGTATTTTTTAAATCTCGCTTTCTTCCTTCATTCTTTACCCTTGCAGCCATGTCTTCCACTCTGATTGCACATTTTTCTGTAGGAATTTCATATCCCAGTTACTTCTTTCTTCATTTTAATTCCTTACCTTCTCTTATCATCAAGTTTACTTCTTTTCTGTATGTTATATTGATTTTACATTTTATGCCAACAAGCTCTCTCTTCTCTATCCTGAGTGGCTTCCTTTAACCATTATTCTATCTGATTTCACATCTTTCTTTCACCTATGGTTTGAGTTTATTCAGCTCAAGCTTATCAGTCTGTGTCTTTCTTTTCATGAAATCTTTATTTCTGTATCCTTTGATGTAGTGGAAATCTATTATCTTTTCTTCTTCCATGTTGAATAGCTTTTCCTAAGCTATTTTGAATAGCTTACCCTGCCTGAAACTTTCAGTCACTATTTGATTCTGGTGACCTATTCATTCAGTAAATTCTATCCACACAAGGGCCTTGTTCAGTCCCTGGCTGATTGCCCTCTGTGCCAGACACTAAAATTTATTTTTTGATAACTTTTTAGCTTCTTTGTCTCTCTCTCTCTCTCCTTTTGTTAGTTCTTTTTGGTATCTTTCTGATATCTATTCATTTTTAAGCATCAAGATCTCTGTAATTCAGGTATCCTCACTTATGTGCCCTTCTTCCATTTCTTTTTTTTTTTAATCCTTTCTTGCAGATGGACAGCATGTCTTCTTTGTTTCTCTCATGGGTTCTAAGCTCGTACTTTGTCCCTTTCAGGATATATCACTTTCATTTTTCCAACTTGCTTTAAGTCCTTAGACCAGGTGTACCACCTCTGTCTGTTTTTTGTCCTTTTTTCTCCTTTCTTCTTTTCTTTCTGTGTTCATCCAAAATTGTTGCTTCTGAGTGCTGTCATAATGTTCACTTCTTTGCTAACTCCATCTCTAACCATTTCAGTCAGTCTCAAAAAGTACTAAGTGAGATTAAATAGCTTATGTATATATCACTAGTCTTGTGTGTTTGGGGATAAGTACCTGTGTTGCTCATAGATTGTTGCCTTAGGCAGGAGAAGTAGAAGAAGATGTGGGTCAGCGTTAGAAGAAGGCAATCTCGGCCAGGCATGGTGGCTCATGCCTGCAATCGCAGCACTTTGGGAGGCCGAGGCGGGCTGATCACCTGAAGTCAAGAGTTCGAGATCAGCCTGGCCAACATGGCGAAACCCCATCTCTACTAAAAACACAAAAATTAGCCGGACCTGGTGGCACATGCCTGTAATCCCAGCCACCCGGCGGGGTTGAGGCAGGAGAATTGCTGGAACCTGGGAGGCGGAGGTTGCAGTGAGCCGAGATCACGCCAGTGCACTCCAGCCTGGGTGACAAGAGGGAGACTTCGTCTCGAAGAAGAAGAAGAAGAAGGCAATCTCAAAAGCCAGTGTACATGTTAGCCAGTAGCTCTCATGTTGGTGAATTTCAGTTTTGTGCCCTAAGTCTGTAAGAAAGGTCTATGTGTACCTTTTGGTCTTGGAACTTGGTAGTTTTGTCATGGAAAAAACACTTTATCTGCTGCTGTCCTCTGTCAGAGTACCCAGGCACTCCTAGATTCTCTCTAGACTGAGATCCTGAGTTATTTTCCTGAAGCCCTTTGTTCCTAGACTTCTGTAGTCATCTCTTCTTGAGCCTTGACCTTGGTTATTTGTTCTGGTGTTCTGTTATTCTGTTAATTTTTTCTGTCATCTCTTTTGTCAGGGCCCTCCTCCTTTCTAGGGTCCCGATGACACCTTCGTGATTCTCAGTGCTACCTAGTCACAGCCTATCAAAGGTAGAAAAACTATAGTTTTTCTTCAATTCTTTCTACTCTCACTCCACTTTTGTATTTTCCTTCTGACTCATGCCTGCCAAGCCGTGTTGGCCTCTGACAACAGTTGTTCTCTCATCAATTATGGTGCTCCAAGTATTCATCACTTCATGCCTGCTGATGTCTGTTCACAAATATTCAGATTTTTTTTTACATGTCCAGCCTGCTTCCTCTTGTTTTAAGTGTCAGTGTCTTTCTGTCATTCCTTTTTTCTCTTGTCTTACATCCCTGTATATCACATCCGTTCAGATCTTTCACTTTCCTCATCTCTGCACCCCAATAATTCTTTGTCATAATTTCTTAGAAGTATAGTCAAGAGGAGACTTTCAGAGAGCTGTTGATTTTATCCCTTTATTTAACAGATGAGGACATTGTAATCCAGGGGGAGAAAGTGACTTACCCAACGTTGTAAAATTCACTTAGGTGTAGGTCTTGAGTCCCAGAATATAGTCTCTCCATTTCCTTAAACCTTTCCTGTCATTCCTGTCTTCAAGGACCCTCTTGGAAAACACCTCCTTGAGCTTCCTATAGACTCCAGAAATTAGTGGTGTAGTGTGCTAGTGTGGAAGGGGAAAGGGGAGAAGGATGTTATAGAACACAGTCTATGACATCTTTTCCTAAATCTTTTTACCTGTGGTTATAATTTGTTTATATTTTCTGACTGTACTATTCTAATTTGATGCTTTGCTTAAAGGTCATTAGATATAGGTAGGAATGCAGTCATTGAGCACACACTAGACACCTTTTCTGTGTCTAGCTTTGTATTGGGCACTGAGAATAAAGACATGACCCCTGTAGTAGCTTTTATCTCAAAGAGTTCACAACCTAGTGGTTGAGACAGATCCATCAAGAAATACAGTATGTTCACTTTGGGAGGCCGAGGCAGGCAGATCATGAGGTCAGGAGATAGAGACCATCTTGGTTAACATGGTGAAACCCCGTCTCTACTAAAAAAAATACAAAAAAATTAGCCAGATGTGGTGGCAGGCGCCTGTAGTCCCAGCTACTCAGGAGGCTGAGGCAGGAGAATGGCGTGAACCCGGGAGGCAGAGCTTGCAGTGAGCCAAGATCGGGCCACCACACTCCAGCCTGGGCGACAGAGCGAGACTCCATCTCAAAAAAAAAAAAGAAACTCAGTATGTTGAGGGCTACACTTCTCCATAGGGTGTAAGTGTAATAAGAATTCAGAGAAAGGGGTGCATACTTCTCTTGGAAAGATGGAAAATTTTCCTAGAAGACAGCATAAGCTGGACTTTGTAGGTTAAGTAGGATTTTGCAAGACAGAGAGGTCAGATCATGTCATGTCTGTTTTCTGCTCAAAACCCTCCATCTTTCTCAGTAAAGACCAATGTTGTTACTATGGCCTACATGGCCTACACAATCTGATCACCGATTATTTTCGGATCTTGTCTCCTGCCTTCTCCCCTCCACCTCTGTGCTCCAACACTACTGGTCTCCCTGGTGTTCTTTGAACACACTAGGTAGCACACTCTACCTAAACAGGGCCTTTGTACTTGCTGTTTCCTCTTGTCCAGACTGGTCTTCCCTCAGATAGACACATGACTCATTTCCTCATCTTGTTCCGTTTTTTTTTCCTCAAAAAAACACCTGCTTGGGGGATTCCTTCCTTGGTCATCCTATTTAAATGGCACCACTACTCAGCACTCCTTGTTCTCTCTCTCTGCTTTTTTTCCATAGCATGTCACATACTATTTAATTTACTTTGTTTGCCCCTACCCAACATGCCCAAGAATACACTCCCGAAAAGCAGAGTTGTGTTTTTTCATTGTTGTATCCATAGTGCCTCAAGCAGTGCCTGAAATCTTTGGAAACTGCATTGGAAGTTAATTTCTTACATAGGAAATTCAGGAATACACTCATTCAGACTCTATATTGAGAATATGGGAAAAAATGAGAATTAATGGGAATTTCTATATGAAAATAAAAGTGTTACGACTATGATGAAATTTCAGAAAGTTAAGACTTTTATGTAGATGTTTGTTTATTGTCATAATCCTGTCATTCTTACTCCCCTCTGCCTTTAAGGTAAGAATTACGAAGCCGTAAAAGAGAAGTGATGAAAGATTAATTCCCAATAAAAATCAGTTTTACATTTTCATTATGACATGAACTCGAAAGATGTGTGGAATGAGAGCTAAGATTTTGAAGGACAGAGACAGGGAAGTTGTGGGTGTGTGAGTGACCATATTACTCTGAGTGGTGTGGCCCCTCCAGCTTGGTGCAGTCTTTAGAAAGTACACTAGCTGTGCACGTGAAGACCGATCAGCATTTGGAGACAGGATTCCGCCCCACGTCACTCGCACCAGTAATTAGAGCTGTAGTTTAGTATAACTTTTCTCCTCTTTTTTCTTTCTAAATCATCAGTATGGTCAGTCAATAAAAGAGCTCAGTTCTGACTATAAACTTCACTGATAAAAGGCATGTTATGGGAGGCAGGGACAGGGGGTCAGAAGTCTTGAATTCTGGTCCTAGTTCTGTCTCATTTCTTCTCTGTCTCTGTTTCCCTATCTACATGGACAGAGGTAAGGTCAGATGAGATTATCTCTGAGGCCATCTCAAGCCTGGATAGTCCGGCTTTCCACTGGAGGGTAAAGACTTGTGAGCAGCCAAATACAGAATGCCTTACCTTAATAGAAGTGGAAGATTTTTTCCACTCTTTTTAGTTTCCTCTGGAAAAATGATTACTATTTTTTAGTTTCATTACAACATTACTGGAATTCAAGTGTAATTTACATGAAATAGTAGATAACCTTAGGGAAGTAGCCTTTCCAGAATTCCAGATGTTCCTTACAATGTGAACCACTTTTATAATCATTCCTCATGAGTTATTGGGGGAGAGGTCATGTTTGTTCTCTCTTTTGCATTGTGATGTAATGTAGTTGACATTTTGGAGGCGATAACACTTGATGTCTCCTGTTAATGAAAATATATTAAGAAGCTTCTGAAGTAAAATTTGAATGAGATCCATGGTCCCCATCCTCACACTCCAGAATAATATTCCCCTCCCCTCCCCTCCCCTCTCTTGTGACAGGGTCTCACTCTATTATCCAGGCTGGAGTGTAGTAGCACAATCTCGGTTCACTGCAACCTCCGTCTCCCAGGTTCAAGTCTGAGTAGCTGGGACTACAGGCGCGTGCCACCACGCCCAGCTAATTCTTTGTATTTTTAGTAGAGACAGAGTTTTGCCATGTTGGCCAGTCCGATCTTGAACTCGTGACCTCAGGTGATCTGCCTGCCTCTGCCTCCCAAAGTGCTGGGATTACAGGCCTGAGCCACCGTGTACTGCCCAGAATAATATGTTTTTAATTATCATTGCTTGATGTAGCTCTTTTACCATGTGCAGATCTTTATTGTTACTTTGTGCTCCCCAGGTACTTGTTAATTAACAAGGGTACACATGGTTACACATAGTTAGGCCTGCTTCAAGGGTGAGAACGTCAGGGAAGTAGAGAAATAGGTTGTGATGTAGAAAGAGTCCATGAGTGGCTGGGTGTGGTGGCTCATGCCTGTAATCCCAGCACTTTGGGAGGCTGAGACAGGTGGATCACTTGAGGTCAGGGGTTTGAGATCAGCCTGGTCAACATGGTGAAACCCCATCTCTACTAAAAATACAAGAATTAGCCAGGCGTGGTAGTGCATGCCTGTAATCCCAGCTACTCAGGAGGGTGAGGCAGGAGAATCGCCTGAACCCAGGAGGCAGAAGTTGCAGTGAGCCGAGATTGTGCCACTGCATTCTAGCCTGGGTGACAGAGTGAGACCCTGTCTCAAAAAAGAGAGTCCATGAGTTAGGAGAACTGGATTCTGGTCCTAGCACTGTCAAACTAATGTGTCTTTGGGCAAGTCAGGTTAGCCTTTCTGAGTTTCAGTTGCCTCATCTGTAAAATGGGTGTAACAATCCCTGTCTTACCCTCCTTTGGGGCTTAGTGGGAGGGTCAGATGAAGTAATGGATACAAAAATACTTTTGAATTGTAATGAGGTATGTGACAGCAACAATAATAGACATAACTCGCCTACCAGTGTACAGTTAGTGGCAGCGCCAGCATTAGTTCCAGTGTGTTCACACCCAGCCTGGCACCCTGTTCAAAAGGCCAAGACCACAGTTTTAGCATCTGAAAGGAATAATATTTTCTTCCCCCTTTCTCCTCATTTTACCTGCTTAATTTACTTTCAGAGTAACAATTCTGTTAAGATTTTAGTGCTCCATTTGTTTTATTTGTGGTAACATGTTTTCCCTCTTTCTGCTTTTAATCTGATTAGGAAATTTGTACATAGATTCTAGGCAAAATCTCCCTCCTTCAGTGATGCCACCCCCTGGTTATCCTCATATCCCACAGGCACTCAGCACTCCAGGAACAACGATGGCAGGTAAATGTGTGTGTGTGTGTGTATGTGTGTGTGTGTGTGTGTGAGTTATTACCCAGAGTTTAATTTTGAGAAGTGTTAACTTTCCCAGTGGTGAATGAGGCTGCCTCAAGGAGTGAACTCCCTGTTAAGAGGGGCTAGGGAACAATGTCTGGACAGCCACTTGGCACTTGTGCTAGCAAAGGGATTCAAGCATCAGTTGATATTTGGACTGTAGGACCTGAAGTCCTTATTAGCCCAAGATGCAATGATTCTACTTATTCTAGTTATTTATTCTCTTGCCTCTCTAAGAAGTCCTGGGGTCATAGTTGAGGGTGTTTGACAGGACTTTAGCAGGTTTTAGGAACCTACTTTATTAGCTCGTGTAGATTCTGCTTCATTCATTCCTATGGAGTTCCCCCAGCTATAGTTTCCAGGGAAGTACCTTGTAGAGAAGGTAAATTTTAGGAGTTAACTGGTTCATACACTTTTCCCGCTGGGTTCTTGAATGCAGGATACGTTTCATTTAGCCAGGGGAATACGGCACATTGTTAGAGCTGGAAAGTATCTTAAGGATCACTTAGGATAATGGAGGCTCCGAAGGAGAAATGCCTTGCCCAGGCCACCCAGTTTAGTGAGTGGCCAGACCAGGACTCAAGCCCCAGTGTCTGGATTCAGAGTCCATTGTTTTTCTCACATACCACACAATCCTTTACTTAGGCTATTTGAGGAAAAGACATAAAGGTAATGGGGTTGGGGATGGATTTAAAACCTTGAAGAACTGTGTGGCAGACAGCAGTGAGGAAGGAGTTGGGAAAAAGTGATATGTCCTTTGCTGAAGGGGGAAGGAATGTTAACCTGTTGTGAGTGCTTACTACTAATTTGTAAGTGGCACCATAAGGTGGTAAGACTCTGGAGCCAGATTACTTGTGTTTGAATCTTCATGCTTTGCCACTTAATGGCTGTGTGATATTAGGCAAGCTACCTAACCCTCCTACCTCAGCTTCCCTGTTTGTAAAAGGGGCTAATAAAACTACCTGCGTCCTCAAGTTGTTAGGATTAAATGAGAATCATGTAAATTAGTGCCTGACCCACATTAAGGAACTTACAAGTTTTTTTTTAAATGGAGGCATTTTACCTGTATTGTGATATACTGAAAACCTTAACATTAAATAATTGTACAAGAAAATATTTCAGGGCATATGAGAAAAATGAGTAGCAGACTACTTGAAATTTTGTAATCAGAGTACTAGAAAAATAATCTAGTAAAACTTCCACAACAGTTAAAAGGATATGTATAATTTGTAATAAAAGAAAGAATTCTACAAGTAAATATCAACCTCTACTTTTAAAAAGTGGCTGGTTTAGAAGGGGGTCTGTCAAGATACGGTGGAGACATAGACCCAATGAATCAAAATTGGGGAGCACAAACAGCACATGGCCAAACCGGTGCAAGAAGAGCATGGGAAGATGGGCATTCTGTACTCAGCTGTGGTTCCTTCTGGTTTCCTGTGTTCCCTTGTTGATGTCCTCTGTGTTCACTTGACGTTACTTGGTGGCACAGAAATTAGCTTGCTGGGGAAAATTCAGTATGACGTCATTGGTGCACTGCCATCATTATCCTGTTTACCATTCTCATGGGAGCCAATTCATGTTACTGAAACAATGTATTGGAGCAAAACAGACTGTAAGAGCAGTGGCTACATTGGCACTTTTCTTGTGTCTTCCTTACTGCAGCCTGCTATAATGGAAGGAGTGTGGATCTAGTGAACTGACCTCAGATCTTATCTTTGTCCCCTACTGGTTTGTGTAACTTTGGGTAATTTACTCATCCTCTTAAACCCTATCCCCTTACCTATAAAATAAGGATCATAAGAGCCACTTTTTGAAGGCTTATGGTTGAATTAGTGAGATAATATGTAGCTGGCATATAGGAAGTACACAGTAGGGGTTAGTTTATTTCTTACTTTCTTCTCTACCCAAGTCGCTGCTATTATTGCCTCTTTCCTTCCAGGCCATCACAGAGCCATGAACCAGCAGCACATGATGCCTTCCCAAGCCTTCCAGATGCGGCGTTCCCTGCCTCCAGATGACATCCAGGATGACTTTGATTGGGATTCAATTGTGTAGGGCTTGTTTCTGCAAGCCACCAGACCCTAATGTTACCTTTCTGTGCAGTGAAGGGAAAGGTTTAAGAGAATCCAGTTGAGAAAACAAACTTGCTAATCACTTTGCCAATGTTATCAAAATTACTTTTGAAGACAATCAGAAGGATTTTAGCTGGATAACTTACTGCTTTTATCTGACCCAAACAAGTACTACATGTTTGTCTCCCTGCCAGCTGCCCTATGTAGCTCCTAACTGTTGTGTGATTTGGACGGCTTTTTGCGTATTTGTGTCAGTTTGATGTTAACCACAAGTGCCAGACTGATTTTTCAGACGGAGCCTATTTTGCTGCAAGCAGTTTATATAAAGATACATATGTGTAAATATATGTACAAAAATTACTGAAAGGCTTCAGTTTTTTCTAATTGGATTATTATGTCTTGAAAGGAAAGTTATTGTCAGTTTTTATTCCTTGTTAGGCTATTTTCTGCAGAATGCTTTTAACTGATGTAGGAAACTGAAAGGAAATAGATTTTTTTCCAAAGCCCAGTTCCCCTTATTTAATCTTTTTTAGAAATGTGGGTAATGAATTCTACCTAAGAAGTCAAGGAAACCAGAATTTGACACTCTGCAACAATCCAAAGGGGCATGTTGCTCCTGAGCAGCATGAAGAAGAACTGACCGAATTGGTTTTGATGCTTGGGGGATCATAGAGTATTTATGTCTGCTTTTCTAAATCTGTGTTATAACAGCTCTAAAGTTGATTGATCGGTAAGAAATTGGGCATTGCTTGGCTCTTTAAACACATCAGTGCTTCCACATTCACCTATGTATTTATTATTCAAAAGTGTTATTTTAATATTTATTGCTACCTTCTGTGAATGCTTAGCTCCTGTTGAGTTCATTAAGGAGAAATGTGTCTGAAAGCACAGAATTATTATTTTTTTCTTTTTTTGAGATGGGGTCTTGCCCTGTCGCCCAGGCTGGAGTGCAGTGGCGTGATCTTGGCTCACTGCAACCTCCGCCTCCCGGGTTCAAGCAATTCTCCTGCCTCAGCCTTCCGAGTAGCTGGGAGTGCAGGTGCACACCGCCATGCCTGGCTAATTTTTTGTATTTTAGTAGAGACGGGCTTTCACCATGTTGCCTGGGCTGGTTGCAAACTCTTGAGCTCAGGCAGTCTGCCTGCCTCAGCCTCCCAGAGTGCTGGGATTACAGACGTGAGCCACTGCGCCCGGCCCAGAATTACTTTTCTTGATAAGAATTTACAGATAAGACACTCAGAGAGACATTGTGTCATTCTCTATCATCAGTCCTTTTACCATGTGAATAGATTTCTCTGTCTTGGCATTCTTGCTGATTCAGACTTATTAGTTAAATCAGATTTTTCTGGAATTTGAATCAGATTCCATTTGGGCAACAACAGCAGGGCAGTGTTTCTAAAGCAAGTTTCCCCACTCATCTAGGTTGTCTTGAAAGGAGGATAGAGCCACTTACAGTTTTATTTGCTTCAGTGTTTAATGTAGATATTATGTGGCCTGCTGTTTCTGTTGTCTTGTATGTCTGTGTATGCATGACATTTGGTCCCTTTCTTTGAAATGCAGCCCACCTCTTACGGGTTTTTTAGTGGTGGTGGTTTGTTTTGTTTCATATCATATCACAGTTTGCATGGACTGATTATCTTAGTTTTATGATAAAACTAGAAGAAATGAGGGTTTTTTTTTTTTAATGAATAGATTTTGAATTGATTCTTTAGGCCCCCAAAAAAGTGTCAATTCTAATGGGGAAATATATTCCATCAAGTCGAAGAATAATAACTGCTCACTAGTTGCTTTTTAGCATCTCTGGTCTTACAGCCATGCTAAATCACTTTAATTAGCCTTAGTGATTCTATGGTTGAGTAATCTCTACTTGAACTAAACAAACATCTTTTGTTTCTGTGTGTGTGTGTGTGTGTGTGTGTGTGTGTGTGTGTGTTTTAATGGAGTGTTGCCTTGAATGAATCACTGGGAAGCCAGCCATGGTAAGGGCTGGTGAGGTTGGGGAGAAAGGAAGAGCTTTATGTTTCTCTGTTGTTTGGACCCTACTTGGCATGAAAAAGGAAGCTCAGTTCCAGCCCCTTGGATCAACGAAAATCAGAGGATTCTGGAAAGGCAGCCAACTTGCGCCTCTTAGAAGGATCAGAGGCAAGATGAGATGGCAGCCTGCAGAGTAAATGCTTGAAAAAAGAGAGGTGATTTTCCATGGTTTGCTTAAGTCACTGTTTTCTAGACACCAAAATAGCTGTTTTGAAACTGTTTTAATTGCTTGGGTAGCAAAGTGCACTTTAAACAATTTGGATATTGGAATGCAGTCTCATACTGAGTGATTTGAGTAGAACCACTGATGATGATTTTATAAATTGTGTGAAGCGAATTTCCCATTTGGCAATCATTTACTGATTTGCAGTGATGAATATTTTTATGAGAATTTAAACTTAGCAAGAATGGCCATGGAGGCAAAGCCTTCACGCAGACCCATCCCACTCTCCTGTGATCCAGCTGGTCCAGGAGCCCAGGACAGGCCTTTTCTGTGGGCCCTGGCCAGACAGGGTTACCTGGTGAGGTGCAGAGAGTCCCTCTAGTGGCCATTTCGTATGGTAGTTGCTAATGCAGAACAAGTTCTGTCTTGGGCTTAAATTGACTGAAGACTTTAGGGGGAAAGAATAGTAAATGCATGTAAACAAATGGGGGCACTCTGTCCAGGAGAATAATCCGACTGGCATTTGTGGCAGTTTTTGAAATGTAAATGTATTCATGTGTGTTCTTGTAAATACGTGTCGCTCAGATGTCCTTTGAAGTGGGAGGGAATCAATCCGGGGATAATTTCAAATGGAATAGAGTATTTTGATATTGTTCATTCAGAGGGTGATGTGTACATATCTATATTGTATATATGTGATGAAAATGCATTGGCTTTTTGTGCAGATACAACTTGCTCTCTGTACTGCTGTTGGACAGTCAGTGTTTTAATGTTTCTACAGTTTTGCTATTGCACGATTTCATATTTTGCCTCTATGATGAACGGCAACCATTATTTGTAACTGTTTAGTGCTGTAAAGAAATATTCCAAGTGTCATTAGGATTGTTGCTGCCAGAACTGATATGCATGAATGGCACTTAAAATAAATATATTATGTTAACTCTATTTACAACACTGATTGGTCTCCGTTGTTTGCTGTAATTGAAGAAGTGAGAGTGGAGCTAGTCCAGGTGCAGAAACCCCACAGCCAGGACCCCAGAGTCCTTGGGGTCACTGAGATTGTGTCCTTTGCATTACTACCTGAGGACAGTAATTGCTGCCATTTAGTGAGCATCTTATTAGCTCCGTGAACTTGGGGAAGTCACTGGATTTCCCTGGGCCTCGTTTTCCTTATTTGCAGCGCCAGTACAATGAGGATAGTATCTGCCTCCTAGAGTTGTAGTGGGATTTACATAAATTAGTACATTTAAACATTTAGGACAGCACATGGGACATAAAGCATACTGGTACTCAGTATGTGCCAGGTGCTGTGCTAAGTAGATATTGTGGTCCTCCTTTTACCGACATGGGAACAGCTCAGATAGAGGTATAGAAACTTGTCTAGATTCTTTAGTTGGCAGGTGATAGAGCGGAGGTTTGAATCCAGGTCATTTGATTCCAGGCATCATGTTTTTTGCACAATCCTCTCATACTTCCTGAGGGAATTCCCCTCTCCCTACCCCCTGCCCTTGCCCCATCTTGTCCCCAGCACTGCCTTCTCAGAGCTATTTCCAAAAGGTGAAAGTGGGGCTTTACATTTGCTGAGCACATATTCTGTGTCAAGCCCTCTCATGAGAAATCCAGAGATGAGGAAGCCGCAGTTCCTGCCTTCAGGGGGTACAGACTTGCCCAGGACAGGTAGCAAATGCCAGCCCAGGGAGGCTATTCTGAAGGTATGCTCTGGTAAGGCAAGATTCTGGTGATGAGGAGTTAGGTCATACTGAGGATTGGGGCCGTGGTTTAGGAGAGGCTCCAGGTATGGGCTACCAAGTTGAGTCTTCAAAGGGTCCCAGACAGATGGGAGGAGGTATTGCCATTTATACCATTACCTTGGGCAAGGCATGGGAGCTACCTTAGCGTGGGGGTTGTGGGTTGAGGCAGGAGCAGTGCAGGGCTGCTGGTCAAGAGCTGAGTGTAGCAATTCTGTGAGAAATGCTGTCCCCACTTCACTGATGTGGAAACAGGCCTGGAGAGGCTAAGCAATGGGCAGACCAGCCATGTGGCTGGAAGTGAGATTAACCTGGAGTCCCTCCCACTCTAGAAGGGGTACCTTTTCATCAATCCCATGGTCTACCCAAAGCCTCAGGCTGCTTCTAACGTAACCCACACAATGCCACCAGAAACATCTTTGGCAGTTTTACAGATAGGGAAACAAGGCCCAGCAAAGTCAACCTGCCCAAATTCTCACAGCTAATAGAGGAGCTGGAATAATTCAGTCCAGACCTAACTCCAGAGTTCATTTCCTTTTACCTCACTGCTATCTAAAAAAAGGAATTTTCCCAGAGCCAAGGATAGTGACTATCCTCCCTGTGTGTGTCCATGTGTCCGTGTGTGTTCCTTGGAGGGAAAGCTGTGCTTCACTCCCATCACAGGTAAGCATTTGTCATTCGCGGTGCCTCTGAAGGACTGTAGTAAGGGCACCACTAAATGTAGTCACCTTGTGCTGATTCAGATGCAGCTGAAGTATACTTCTGCTGATGAAATGAAAAATAAGGTGATTAGATGCATGTATAATTCTCAAGGTTTTAAGATACTGCAGTGTTTAAAGGGCTGCTGTTTATAGATGTGACCCTTATCAGTTGGGTAAAGGAGTCCTGGAAAAACCATGTAAGCATCAGTTAACATTCACTGAAGGCTTGATAGCTTCTTGGCCTTTTGGCTAAGATCAAATGCATTGAAGGTTTGACTGCATTAAATGCCCTAGAATTACAGCACTATCCTAAAAGCTTCAAGCTAGAAGGGGCCTTAGAAATCAACTAACACAACCCCCACATTTTGTTGTTGGAGAACATTGAGACCCAGAGAGGGAAGGGTCTGCTCACATTTCACACAGTTAGGGAAAATTTGGGGGAAGGGAATGAAGAAAGTCATTTGCCTGGCAGCGATTTAAAATTCCTACACATACTGTCTTATTTGATTGCACAATAGTCTGATGATGTAGTGCTGTTACTGCTCTCATTTTACAGAAGAGGAAACAGCTTTGGAGAGGTGAGACATAACGGAGTTGTATCATGAATGCATTCAATCAAAACATGTAAATTCAGTTGTATATACTTGGCCAAAAAGAGAAGGAATGAAAATTTTAAATAATGTGATGGTGGAGTATCCACCTGTGATGGGCATGTGCCCCTGAGTGTGAGATGGAAGATTCAAATCTGAGTCTATAACTGGTATTTGCTTCCATGCACCTTCTGCGTGAGCATCTCATTACTGAGTCAATTCCGGTGGATAAAGATACACATGTTTGGTGCAGCATTGTCTTGGGTTCAAGCCAGCAGCTTCCTCCAATGCTCAAAGACAGACTTCAACCAAGAACTAGAAAAACTGGCCAGGTTGGGCTTATTGAGACATGTTTATCCACAAAAGTGCTGCCTTCCCAAAGGATTTTCAAGAGTGATTTTTGAACTTACCTCCTTGGACTCTTCCCTTAATATATGTGACTAGTCAACACGTACAAAGCAGAGACTTGGTAACTGACTGCGTCAGAACCAGAATTCAACCCTAGGTCAGGGCTTCAACCCCCAGCTCTCCTGCAGTACCCCCTAAGCAATGCTGACCTCAGAAGTACAGAATTGGACAGCTACTCTTTATTAAAAGTTCCTGTTACTTAATATTACTTATCCTAAGCACCTGATGTAGATTATCATATTTACTCTTTGAAATAACTGTGTGTGATAGATACTGTTATTATCAACTTCATCTTGCAGAGCAACAGAAATGAAGTCCCTTGCCCAAGGTCATCCAGCTTGTAAGTGGTACAGGTAATAATAGTAATAGCAACAGTAAAGTTGGGGTTTTGAACCTAGGCCATCCAGCTCCAATGTCTGCGCCATTCACCACCACACTGTGCTGTCTCAGGCCTTGTTCCCTGAGCGACCGGGCGGAGAATGAGGGCCTTAGAATAAAGCCAAAGCTACTTTGCAATGAGGCTGTAGTGAGTGCCTGTGGCCACTAGAGGGCGGGGCTGCCGGCTGTGCACCTTTCCTCTTTTGGAGGGTTTCCTTTACCCTTACTTAGGGCTGTGCTCCCTTTCTCTGCAGCCCCCAGATTTTGGTGCTCCTAAAGAAAGGTAGGGATTCCACTAGCCACCCCTTAGAATCTGTGCCCCTCCTCTCCTGTGTCAGAGCTTGCTGGAGGAAGCCAAGGAGCCTGTCTAGTTCTCAGCCACATACTGCTGGGGCCCACTCTAGAGCTGCCTCTGAAACCTGCTGCCCCGTCCCAGCCTCCTGGTGCCTATGGCTCCCCTGCTCTAGGACTCAGGTGGGAGAAGGTGCCCAATGTCAACCCTACACTCTGAGGCTCCTCAGGCTCTGCTCCTTCCTCTTCTGGGGCTAGCTAATGCTGGAGGCTGGCATGGTTTCTGCAAGCATACAGAGGGCTGTGGTCCAGCCAGCCATGCGCCTTGCCCACTGGGCAGCTACCTTTGTCCCCCAACCAGCCCTGCCTCTGAGCTGGAGCAAGCCTTGTCTCCACTTGTACACCAACTCCTGTGGCTGTCACAAACAACGATGGTTATTGCCACATTGCCAGGTCCCTGCCTGGCATTGGACAGTCATTATCTGAGTGAGCATGCCCAGATGCCTTGTGAGGTTGGTGTCATTATCTTTTATGGCTGGACATTGCCAACTCAGAGAGGTGAAGTGATTTGCCCAAGGTCAAAGCCAGTGAGCGAGGCTGGCAAGAGGACAGGAACCCACATCTGCCCCAGGCGTGCCTGCTCTTCTCGAGGGCGCGCTGTCTCTTCCATAGTACTCCCCAGCTGCCCTGACCACCCCTGGTCACCCTACCCCAGAGGTAGGCCTGAGCTGGCCTCATGGTAGACGGATGGCACCACTCTCACCCCACATCCCCCAAAGGTCAGAGAGGCAACTTCCTGTCCCAGACAATGGCAATAAAGATGTCCAAGGACACTTCCCAAGCTTCCCATGCCTGAGTGACGTTCATAGGCAGAGGCCTTCCTGGAACAGCCCTCTGTTTCCGTGTGACTCTGTGTGTGTGTGTGTGTGTGTGTGTGTGTGTGTGTGACCATATGTGAGCAAGGCCTTGTGCGTGTGTGCTCCTGTGCTTGTGTGAGCATGTGAGTCTGTAGCTGAGCATGTGATACGTTGTCGCCTGTGTGATAGTGACTGGGACTTTGTGTATCTGTGTGCCCATAAAGGAGACAGGAGACAGGAAGATTGCTCCTCACTCAAATTTGATGACTTGATAGCCACTCCCTCCTCCCACTAGGATAGGGGAACTTGCAGGAGGAGGGAGACGCTTGCCTGGGTTGGAGCTGGGTTCACAGGCACTGTCAGGGTTAGACCTGTGGGTCTGATACAAATTTTCTTATCACATCCCTGGCTTGTCCTTGTGGCTTTGAGGACTCCTCCCTCCGTTATCCCTTTGAGCTAGATCCCAGATCTATACCGGCTCCTGGCCCCAGGCATCCCCTCCCCTGCCGCCCTAAAGCTCTTACACCAGAAGTTGCTCCAAGAAGAGCAGCTTAGCCTGCATGTTCCCTGCAGGCCCCATAGGCTAGCAAAATACTTGAGGCAACGGAAAGAATTCAGAGTTTGGGAGTCAGAAGAACCTAGACTTCTGTTTTGGTAAGACATTGCCCTCTCTGAGCCTCAGTTTGCTCATCTGTAAAATGGGGATGCAATACTTCACCTCAACATGTTATTGAGACCATCAGTGAGGAGTCAGATGGCAAAAGCTGCTCTGGCACATATTAGGTTCCCAAGGGCGATCTTCCCTTCTCTGTCTCCCTCCCTCTCCTCTCCATCTATTGACAAGTTGCCAAGACCAGTTGCTTTTCCTGCCATTCTATGCTTCCAATCCACCCCCTGCCCTTCTGGGGCACTGCCAGGGGTGGAACACAGACCTTCTCTCCTGGACCCATGCAGCAGCCATCACTAGACAGTCCACTTTCAACGCCAAGTGCCAGGGTGCTCCTTCTGAATCATGACTCTTACCAAGGCCTCCCCTACTCTGAAACCTCCTGTAGCTCCCCGCTGTCACCAGGTGAAGGGCAAAACTCCTCAGCCCGGTGTGTGAAGCCGCCTTCTCTGGGCTGCTGGTCCATGAGTCCTCAAGACACCCTCTGCTTCCACCTCAGCCGCCCCCGCTTTGCCCTTTATGCTTCCTGCTGCCAGGCCTTTGCCTCGCGGTTCTCCCCTCGATGGGTCCAAATCTTCCCATTGATCAAGACCTGTTGCAAATGCCACCTTGTCGGGTAAGCATTCTCTGACCTGGTGCCAGGAGGACCGGTAGCCTCAGCTTGTTCCTCCCTCGTCCCAGGGAGTCTGTACCCATGCCCTACCCTCCCTGTAGCCTGTGGACTCTGCGAGCGTCTTCTATGGGGGCAGGTGGAGGGAGCTCCAGCTGTGCTCTCCTTCCCTGTCAGCCTTTGGGTGTGGGAGGTTGTCTTGGTGGCCGATGCCCAAAGCAGGCTGGGGGATGCGGGAGAAGGCTGCAGCTGCTGTCCCGCTGAGGGGGAGCAGATGGTGAACGGAGCTTCTTCACCGCCTCTTCCTGGTCAGGCCGCAGGGCCCTGAGATGACACCGCTGAGCAAACAGCCAGGCACGCCCCCTGCCCACTCCCCAGCTGCCCCCTGGAGCATCAAGGGAAAGAGCCGGGCCACCCACGGCCTGGGGGTGGGGGAGAGATCCCTCCACCCTAGCCTGGACCTGGGCTTCAGCCAAAAGGCTTCCAATTCCAACTCAGCCAACCACTTTCTCTGTGACATTGAGCACTCTTTCTGAGAGCCTCAGTTTCATCCTCTAAGATAGATATCATTGACCTACCTCACAGGGTCTGACTCAGTGGCCACTCCTTTCTTTTTCCTTTTCCCTAGAAGGTGGCAAAAATGGGTGTTTGGGACCAGGAAGACGACAGTGCAGAGGAATGGGATGGACTCAGTAGAACTTTAGGCTTTTCTTTGGCAGTTGAGAGAACTGGATTCTGTTCTGGGATTTCTAGCTACGTGACCACAGCTGCCACCCAGTCCACCTGGCAATGAGTCTGAAGTATTGTGCTTTCCTCTAGGCTGATGTAGTCCCATGCTTGTGTCCACACTTACGCTCTCTGTTGGTCGGGTACCCTTGTGCAGTGCACAACCAATACAACTGTACACAGCACCCCTGTATGCACCTTTGGGAAAATTATACTTTCTTAACCTCTCTGAGCCTCTGAGCTTCAGTTTACCCATGTATAAAATAGGGTTATGCGGTTATTTCTTAGGTGTTTCCAGTGCTGTCAGGAGGTTCACATATATTGTAATGTCTGCCTCAGGCAGTTCTGGATTCTTATAGGAACCAGAGATTGTTACACCCTCCAAGACACATTTACAAGCAGGTTGGAGAGGCTGTGTATTGTGGACCACACCCCTGTCAAGTTTACACAGATCTGTATTGGAGTCTTCAGGTTCCCACCTGGGCTGTGTTCCAGGCCTTCCTGCTGAGGTCCGATTAGGCCTCTGGGCCTGTGGGAATGGGGGGACTGAGCCTTAATGGTCCCAATTTTAATGTGCACACAGGAGCCATGATAAGATCACCTAGACACAAGAATCAAACATCAGCATCCTCACAGAGACTGGAGGGCTGCCCCAACAGCAGGGCAGAGCCTCTGCAGCTTCTGTAAGTGGGTGAGGGGTGGCGGGGCTTTAGGGAGTGAGACTGGTTTCCACACTTGTAAAGCACTTGGCCAGAGCCTGGCACAGGGTGAGTCTTGATAAATATTAGCTGCTGTCATTAATGTGATGATCATTACAAACGTTACAACCAAACGTTACAACCTGCCTCATTCTTTAAAGACTCAGTGGTACCTACTAAGTACCAGGCCTTGTATGAGTACTGGGGCCTCAGTCGAGTAGGACACAGTCTCTGCTTTCAAGCAGCTCCCAGGGCAGTAGGCTAGACAGACAATTTGCTAAGTTTTGTGACGGGGAAGATGTATGAGGCTGGTGGAGCTCAGAGGAGTAGAAATGGTCTTAACTCAGGCTTGCCAGGGCTGGGGTCAGTTAGGAGAGTCTTCCAGAAAAACTGAAATTTGCAATCTAGCTGTTATTGTCTCCATTTTTTAGAGCAGAAACTGAGGCTCAGAAAGGTCATGCAGCGTTTTTCCTCACTCTGTTGCCCAGGCTGGAGTGTGGTGGTGCGATTTCGGCTCACTGCAACCTCTGCCTAATGGGTTCAAGCAATTCTCCTGCCTCAGCCTCCCGAGTAGCTGGAACTACATGCATGTGCCACCATGCCCAGCTAATTTTTGTATTTTTAGTAGAGACGGGGCTTCACTATGTTGGCCAGGCTGGTCTTGAACTCCTGACCTTGTGATCCACCCGCCTCTGCCTCCCAAAGTGCTGGGATTACAGGCGTGAGCCACCGCGTGCCCGGCCGGTGACACTGGATTCTATTACAGGGCTGCCTGGCTCTGAAGCTTGAGCCCTTGAAGCCACAGCACGCCAGGTTTAAGTCCCTCCTTCTGGGTCCACTCCAGGGAGTCCTTTGGGATCCTGGTTGAATAGAGAGCTCAGCAGGGGCCTGATCACAAAAACCCTGAATGCCAGGCAAGGGAGGCTGGCTTTCTTCCAAAGGGTTTGGGCAGCCACTGATGGGTTTTCAGAGGGGGAGGCAGGCAGGACAGGTGGCATGGCTTGGAAGGCTATTAGGAGCAAGAGTTTGCCAGAAAAGGCAGTCTTGGAGTGTGGGAAACCCAAACAGCCTCAGACCCTCCTTCTACCCATATGGGAAGAATGAGGGATGTGGGGGTGCTGGGGACCAGGGCCTGAGGACTCAGGGTGTGGGCTGGAGTGGGAGGCAGGAAGCTTGGATTCAGGGAAGAGCCCAAGATCCAACTTCCAGCAGCTTCAGAGCAGGCTGCAGAGGTCCTGAGCACCCTGGAGGTTCAGAGGGGAGGGGGCCTGAACTCATAGCTGGGGCCAGACTAGGCAGAGGGGCTTGGGGAACAAGGGAAGGGGAGTTGGTTCCCATTTCCCAGGGTAGAGGTCAGAGGTGGAGTTGGGTAGGGGAGGACCCTAAGGGCCATGGCCTAGGAGTCACTTCCTCTTTCCCATAGTGTGGAGTGATGTCACTCCGTTCCATCCCTGTCTTATAGCAGGCAAGTCTTGGCCAGGGGGGCTGTGGGAGAAAGAGGCTCAGGGATGAAAGCCCCTGCCCTTTACCCTCATTCCTGCCACAGCTTGGGCGGGGAAAGACCAAAATGAGTCAGAAAAAACAGGTCCTCAGCCTGGTGGCCCCACCTAAGCCCCATCCTTAACTGAAAGTCAAATCCCAACCCAGCTGTAGCGTCACACTTAGGCCAGACCCACCCCCATCATAAACCTAACCCAGCCACACCTCCAATCTCTGCTGCAAACTCAACTCCAATCCCAGTCCTGCCAATGAGCCCTAACCTAGCCCAAACCAGCCTCCACGTCAGTTACAAGCACCACATCAGCTCAATCTGGACTGCGCCCTCGGCTCCACACCTGACTCTAATTTACCCCTGCCCAACCTCAGCTCCACCTCAACCTGACCCTAATCCAAACCTACTTTAGTGTCGCCCGAATTGAGCCCCAATCCCAACCCCGCTCCAGTC
Source organism: Pongo abelii (assembly GCF_028885655.2). NCBI lineage: Eukaryota > Metazoa > Chordata > Mammalia > Primates > Hominidae > Pongo > Pongo abelii. The sequence goes on from NC_071985.2 coordinate 191,291,322, forward strand.
TCCGCAAGCCCCGACTCCAGTCTAGCATGGACCTCAGCCGCACTCCCGAACTTCTCCCGTTGTTCATCCCCACCCCAGCCTCCGAAAGTCCTGCCCCTCACCTTCCCCCCAGCTCCATCCCCTGACATCCTGTTGCTCAGCATCCAAGTCCCACGCCCCGACCCTCAGCCCCATTCCTTCCCCTAACCCCACTCACTCACACGCCCACTCCCACCTGCACTCAGCGAGGGGACCACTGTGTGGGCACACACACATGTCCAGGCACGCACACACACCTCAGTGTAGACACACACGTCAGCACACACACACACCTCAGTGTAGACACACACGTCAGCACAGACACACACCTCAGTGTAGACACACACACACGTCAGCACACACACCTCAGTGTAGACACACACGTCAGCACACACACACACCTCAGTGTAGACACACACGTCAGCACACACACACACCTCAGTGTAGACACACACGTCAGCACGCACACACACCTCAGTGTAGACACACACGTCAGCACGCACACACACCTCAGTGTAGACACACACGTCAGCACAGACACACACCTCAGTGTAGACACACACACACGTCAGCACACACACCTCAGTGTAGACACACACGTCAGCACACACACACCTCAGTGTAGACACACACGTCAGCACACACACACACCTCAGTGTAGACACACACGTCAGCACACACACACACCTCAGTGTAGACACACACGTCAGCACACACACCTCAGTGTAGACACACATGTCCAGGCACGCACACACACCTCAGTGTAGACACACACGTCAGCACACACACACCTCAGTGTAGACACACACGTCAGCACACACACCTCAGTGTAGACACACACGTCAGCACACACACCTCAGTGTAGACACACACAGCACACACACATCTCAGTGTAGACACACACGTCAGCACACACACACACCTCAGTGTAGACACACACATCAGCACACACACCTCAGTGTATACGCACACGTCAGCACACACACACACCTCAGTGTAGACACACACGTCAGCACACACACCTCAGTGTAGACACACACAGCACACACACATCTCAGTGTAGACACACACGTCAGCACACACACACACCTCAGTGTAGACACACACATCAGCACACACACCTCAGTGTATACGCACACGTCAGCACACACACACACCTCAGTGTAGACACACACGTCAGCACACACACCTCAGTGTATACACACATGTCCAGGCACGCACACACACCTCAGTGTAGACAAACACGTCAGCACACACACACACCTCAGTGTAGACACACACGTCAGCACAGACACACACCTCAGTGTAGACACACACACACGTCAGCACACACACCTCAGTGTAGACACACACGTCAGCACACACACACCTCAGTGTAGACACACACGTCAGCACACACACACACCTCAGTGTAGACACACACGTCAGCACACACACACACCTCAGTGTAGACACACACGTCAGCACACACACCTCAGTGTAGACACACATGTCCAGGCACGCACACACACCTCAGTGTAGACACACACGTCAGCACACACACACCTCAGTGTAGACACACACGTCAGCACACACACCTCAGTGTAGACACACACGTCAGCACACACACCTCAGTGTAGACACACACAGCACACACACATCTCAGTGTAGACACACACGTCAGCACACACACCTCAGTGTAGACACACACGTCAGCACACACACACACCTCAGTGTAGACACACACGTCAGCACACACACACACCTCAGTGTAGACACACACGTCAGCACACACACACACTCAGTGTAGGCACACACGTCAGCACACACACACACCTCAGTGTAGACACGTCAGCACACACACCTCAGTGTATACACACACGTCAGCACACACACACATCTCAGTGTAGACACACACGTCAGCACACACACCTCAGTGTATACACACACGTCAGCACACACACCTCAGTGTAGACACATCAGCACACACACATCTCAGACACACACGTCAGCACACACACACCTCAGTGTAGACACACACGTCAGCACACACACCTCAGTGTAGACACACACAGCACACACACATCTCAGTGTAGACACACACGTCAGCACACACACCTCAGTGTAGACACACACGTCAGCACACACACACACCTCAGTGTAGACACACACGTCAGCACACACACACACCTCAGTGTAGACACACACGTCAGCACACACACACACTCAGTGTAGGCACACACGTCAGCACACACACACACCTCAGTGTAGACACGTCAGCACACACACCTCAGTGTATACACACACGTCAGCACACACACACATCTCAGTGTAGACACACACGTCAGCACACACACCTCAGTGTATACACACACGTCAGCACACACACCTCAGTGTAGACACATCAGCACACACACATCTCAGACACACACGTCAGCACACACACACCTCAGTGTAGACACACACGTCAGCACACACACACACCTCAGTGTAGACACACACGTCAGCACACACACCTCAGTGTAGACACACACGTCAGCACACACACACATCTCAGTGTAGACACACACGTCAGCACACACACCTCAGTGTAGACACACACGTCAGCACACACACACACCTCAGTGTAGACACACACGTCAGCACACACACTTCAGTGTATACACACACATCAGCACACACACACCTCAGTAGACACACACATCAGCACACACACACACCTCAGTGTAGACACACACATCAGCACACACACCTCAGTGTAGACACACACGTCAGCACACACACACACCTCAGTGTAGACACACACGTCAGCACACACACCTCAATGTAGACACACACGTCAGCACACACACACCTCAGCGTAGACACACACATCAGCACACACACACCTCAGTGTATACACACATCAGCACACACACACCTCAGCACACACGCACCTCAGTGTATACACACATGTCAGCACACACACACCTCAGCACACACGCACCTCAGCATATACACACACGTCAACACACACACACGTCAGCACACACACACCTCAGTGTATACACACACATCAGCACTCACACACACCTCAGTGTATACACACACGTCAGCACACACACACCTCAGCACACATATGCACCTCAGTGTATACACACACGTCAGCACTCACACACATCAGCACACACACACCTCAGCACACACATGCACCTCAGTGTATACACACACCTCGGCACACACACACACAACACAGCAGACGCACTCAGCTCAGCATACACACACACACCTCAGTGCACATACACACACATACCACAGTGCACATACACACACCCCAGCAGACACACATCCCAGCAAACACACACACCTCGGTGTACACACACACGCCTGTGTATATACACACTGACACACACACACCTCGATGTATATATGCACACCTCCTTGCACAGATACCTTGGTGTACACGGACACACATATACCCCTCAGCATACACACACGTACACCTCAGCATATATACACATACACTCCTCAGTGTACACACATGCCTCAGCACACACACACCTTCAGCACAAGCACACATACCAACACACCTTGGCTACACACACCCATCAGAGTATATACAGACACCTTGGCATACACAGACATACACATCTCCGCAGACACACCCCCTCCTTAACACACACACACACACACACACCCCCACTCACCAGAAAGGGGTGGGAAATCCAGTGCAGCTGTGAGGACTGCCCTGGGAGCTGGGCCAGGAGCTCCCTGCCCCTCCCTGAGGGCCTTGTCCCTGCAGTTCCCTCCTGGTCAAGCCCTGCTCTCTCCAATTCCCTCTTCAGTGTTGACTGACTCTCCCCACCCAGGAATTCCTGCCTAACCTCCCGCCCTAGGGCTGTCCTGGCATTGGGCCAGGTTGGCTGAGTAGAAAGATGACAATCCCAGGGCTACCCTTTCTCCTGTGTCCTGGGGATTCCTGCTCACAACAGCACACAGTGAATGCACGCTGCGCTGAGGGCGCAGTCTGAATGGGGTCAGAGTCTAGAGGGGCGCGGGCACACCCAAGCAATTCCGTAGTGAGATCCGCGGAAAGGGGACTGCATCTGCAGGGGCAAGGGGGGCGGGCGGATTGGGAAGGAGCTCATTCGAGGACACCCTGAGGCTGCAGGGCAGGCAGGACAGGATGGGGACCAGCACAGGATGGGGACAGCCTGTGACTCAGACGGGCAGGAGGTCACCAGTGGGGCCAGGGAGGACCAGGAGCTGCTGTGGCTGCTAAAAATAATACGGGAATGGACCTCTGCTGAGCACCTTCTGTGTGCCAGGCATTGAGCTAAGTGTTTTTAAAACCTCACTTGATTCTCGAAACAGTAATGCCTACCACACACCTACCCCATGAGGTAGGTATTATTTTTGTTTCCCACAGGGGACACAAGGGACAACGAGACACAGAGAGGGGAAAGCACTGGCCCAAGTTCACAGGCCTCACAACTGGGCAGTAGGTGGGACCGAACCCAGGCTGTGCGGAGGGCTTCCTTAAAGTCGCAGCAATCAAATCCAGCCCCCCAGCCCCTGACTTGCCCTGCAGCCTCCCCAGGGAATTTCTCACATTTCCCTGAATATTCCAGGCCTGTCTCACCTCCTGGCTGTCCCTTTGGCGTGAAATGGCCTTCTGTCCTCAGTCCCTTCTCTGAGAAAACTTCCACCCATTCTCCAGAGCTCAGCCCGCAGTGCAGCCCCGTCACCTCATCCTAATCACCCCACCCTAATCGCCCTGCATTTCATTGTCGGGCTGGGCCCTCCTCCTCAGGGGCAGGGTCTGCCGACCCCACACACCTGCACACGGCAGTCGTGAGTGAATGTGCCTTGTTGGTGAATGAATGCAGGACCCAGCCCAGCTGTGGGTCAAAGTAGGTGCTCAGGAAGGGGCTGGGGTCCCCCGTGCCTGGCTCTTATCTCCTAGGGCTGTCTCGAGCCTTATCTGATAAGGCCTGACAGGTGAGCAGATGAGACTGACAAAGGCTTCCAGGTTACTCAGTAACCCGCCCTCTTTAAAAGTCCCGCCGCTTCCCCCTGGCATCCAGAACAGCCACTCCTCTCTCTGGCACTGCTGCCATGAATGCCCTCCTGCTCTCCGCACTGTGCCTCCTCGGGGCCTGGGCCACCTTGGCAGGAGGGGTCACCGTGCAGGTGAGTCCTGTGTCCCTACCCTGGCCCAGCTGGCTCCCTGCCCCTAGTGCCCAGGGCTGGTCCCCTGAGAGAGTACCTCCTCTTTGGGGCTGGATTGAGGGTGTGTGTCCGAGGCTTGGCCTTCTTCGAGGAGCTCCTGTTCAGTCCAGCCACACACACACCTTTCCCTTCAACTTTGGAGGAGAAAGAAACCCAGTGGAGGGAAGAGGAATAACCATATGAGGAAGGTGGGGAGTTGGCCAATTTACTGAGTGTCCCATGTGTCGGCTCCTTCCTCAGCCCCTCACTGTAGCCTCCACTATCAACCTGGAAGAAAGGGATTATTAGTCTCATTTTACAGAGGGGAAAACAGCCTCACAAAGGTTCTGTAACAGGCCATGGGCACATGGCTGTGGGAAGCGTAGGAGCTCGATTTAAATCCAGACCTTACTCCTCAGTTCTGTGCTCAGCCAAAGCACTCCTGTGGGTCCCAGGAACCACATGGACACCCTGGAGGTCCTGACAGATGAGTGTGCCTACCAGTGCCAATGCTGGCGACAGGCCAAGCTGGCACCTAGCGGGGGCCCTGCTCTCTATCAAAGCCAGATTCCAGGAGGCCTTTTATTGCGTCTCAAACAAAAACCAGGCTGCAGGCTGGAGCTGGGGGCCCAGTAATCAGCCGCACCGCTCTCAGGCAGAGGAAGGACAGCCTGGGCTTGGCCACGTGGAGCTACGATGCCTGGGCGCTGGTCCTTTGCCTCTCCCTAAAAATCAGCACACTGGCTCCTACTCATTAGGCACCTATGGTGTTCCTGGAGCTTCACACCCATTTTCTCCATTCCCCATACAACATGCAGAATTTGCAGGTTCCAGAGTGTCCAGCATCACGGAGCCAAGCCAGGACGTGGGGCCTGAACTCTGCCCCTCACAGTGCCCCGCAGTGGATCGCCTGGCTCCCATATGCCACAAACACTGCCTGTGAGCACCACTGGGCTGGACCGGAGCCAGCATGGGGGGCACAGCCAGGAAGCAGGCTGCAGCCTGGCCTCATGCTCTGGGCTTCTCTCTTCCAGGATGGAAATTTCTCTTTTTCTCTGGAGTCAGTGAAGAAGCTTAAAGACCTCCAGGAGCCCCAGGAGCCCAGGGTTGGGAAACTCAGGAAGTTTGCACCCATCCCTGGTGAACCTGTGGTTCCCATCCTCTGTAGCAACCCGAACTTTCCAGAAGAACTCAAGCCTCTCTGCAAGAAGCCCAATGCCCAGGAGATACTTCAGAGGCTGGGTGAGCAGCCTCCTTCCTCTCTGATTGGTGGGGCTCGGGAATACTCTGGTGGCACTTGAGGAAGAGATGTGCTCTGATTGGTGGGATTTGGAGGAAGGGCTCAGCTCTGACTGGTGGAACTAGGGAGCTTGGCTCTGATTGGTGGGTCTGTTCCATGCCCACTTCAGTTCCAAGTTGTAGCTGCTGAGGTTTGGGAATTAAGACCGTTCATCTGGTCTTAGTTGCCTCTCTTTCTGGTGGAATCTCTGCTTTGATTGGTTAGTTTGAGTGGTCTGCGTGCCCTGGTTTGGGGCAAAAAGCCCAGTAGGTCAGAATACGGGCCTGCTGAGATTCTCCTGGGGCTGGGTGGTGACATATAAGCTCTGGGCCAAGGGCGGCAGGGGCCTCGCGAGGAAATGCTGGTTCTCACGAGGCTCCATCTCTGTTGTGCAGAGGAAATCGCTGAGGACCCGAGCACATGTGAGATCTGTGCCTACGCTGCCTGTACTGGATGCTAGGGGGGCTTGCCCACTGCCTGCCTCCCCTCCGCAGCAGGGAAGCTCTTTCCTCCGCAGGAAGGGCCACCCATGATACTCCACTCCCAGCAGCTCAACCTACCCTGGTCCAGTTGGGAGGAGCAGCCCGGGGAGGAACTGGGTGACTGGAGGCCTCGCCCCAACGCTGTCTTTCCCTGCCACTCCAACCCCCAGCTAATAAAGCAGATTCCAGAGTACTCTGGGTGTTGCCTTCCTTCCTTCCTTCATCCCTAGTCTACCCTGCCCTGGAAGCTCGGGATGTAATGTACTGAGCGAAGGACCCCACTCTCCCTGCTAAGCTGCTCACTGTCCCTGGGGCTGCCACAACACAGAGGCGTAGAGAGGATCTGGATCTCCAAACCACCGAGGCAGCGGGTGGTGGGGAGGGTTTGGTTTTCTTTCACATCTCCTGAGGTCACCAAATTCACTGAGCCACATGTAAGCACGGGAGCCAGTCTGAGCTGGTTTGGACGAACAACACGGGCACTTGGCCCACTAGGAGACTGGCACCAAACTCTTGGGTATTCAAGGACTTGGCTCCCACCAGCCATGCTAGTGTGGCCTCCAGCCCTGACCACATCCCAAACCACACCTCTTGCCATTTCCTCTGCTGCTGCTCACCTCTCCACTGCCCCTCGTCCCACACTGCTGTCCAGGCAAACTCCTACTCAGGCTCCAAGGCTTTCGTTCCATGGCCTCTCCTCAAGACAACTTTCTCAACCCCCCAGGAAGAGTCTCAGTGTTCCCATTGTGACCTTGACCTTGGTGCTTTCTGGGCACTGTGATCACCCACAACCCTTGCACAGCGCTGGCCACCCTGTTGTGTAATGGCTTCTGTGCCTGGGGAAGTCTCTCTGACCTCCAGACCCACATGGATAATTGCATGAGGATATAAAACAGGGCAAGGTCCCAGCCACAGCTTTTCCAAGTACTGTGTGATCTTTGGAAAGTCACCTTCCCTCTCTGTGCCTCCACCTCTTCCTCTATAAAACTGGGACACTAATATTTCCTGCCTCCCAGGCTGGGTGAAATAATGCGTATAAAGCCCTCAGTTCAGGCCTGACACAAACGTAAGATGAATTCAATAAGTGGTAAAACAAACTAGAGAAAAGGGGACCAGGATCAGGCTGAAAGTGGTTCAGACAGGGTGAGGAGGCAGGGTGTGGAAGTGAGGCCTATTAGCAAAGGCAGAGGCAACAAAAAAAAAGAGGAGGCAGAACTCCCAAGGGTCCATCCTGAGGAGTGGGGTGGAGGGGAAGTGTCACAAGGGGGATTCCATGGGCTTCAGAATTCAAAACATAAGATCTCTTCTAGTTGAGATCAGGAAGGCTTTATGAAAGGGGAAGGGCAAGTGCATTTGCATCACCCCTCGGGATTTGCACTGGGATGCAGGGAATTTCAAAACCATTGTGGAAGTAGGGAGAAAGAGAGTGTTGCAGAAGGTGGGAATGGTGCAGACAGACACAAAGACACTGGAATGGTTCAGTCAGGACAGAGTGGAGCTTGGGATGGCAGACAGGACTGAGTTTGAGCCTTACTGTGTCATTTACAAGCTGAGTGTCCCTCTCTGAGGCTTGGTTTCTCATCTGAAAGTGAGGATGATAACAGACCCTACCTCCCAAGGTTGGTGGGGGATTAAGTGAGATGTATGGTGGAGTAGAATCATTTAATGCCCTAACTCTGGAGCCAGACTCTTTGGGTATAAATCCTGGCTCTGTCTTTTACAGCTATGTGCCTTTAGGCAGGCTACCTAGCCTGTTCTCTCCTCAGTTTTCTCATCTGTAAAATGGGGAAGATAAGAATCCATATATCGTAGGGTTGAGTGAAGAGTAAATGAAAAAATGCTGGAAAAATTCTTAAAACTCCCCTGGTTTTGAACAACCACTGGGTCAAATAAGAAATCAAAAGAGAAATTGAAAAGTATCTTGAGACAAGTGAAAACAAAAATACAGCATACAAAAGCTTATGGGGTGCAGCAAAAGCAGTTCAAAGAGGAACATTTATAGCAATAAATGCCTACATCAAAAAAGAAAAAAGATTTCATATAAACAACCTATTGTTATACCTCAAGGAACTAAAAAAGAAGAACAAACTAAGCCCAAAGTTAACGAAGAAAAGAAAAGATCAGAGCAGAAATAACTGAAATAGAAACTAGAAAAACAATAGAAAAGATCAACAAAAGTAAGAGTTGGGTTTTTGAAAAGATAAAATTGCAAAATCTTTAGCTAGACTAAGAAAAAGGGAGAAGACTCAAAAGCACTGGAAGCTATCCCTTTAACATCAGGAACAAGACAAGGGTGCCCATTCTTGCCACTTTTATTCAACGTAGTACTGTACTGGAAGTCCTAACCAGAGCAATTAAGCAAGAAAAAGAAATAAAAAAGCATCCAACTTGGAAAGGAAGAAGTTAAATTGTTTGTATTTGCAAATGACATCATCTTATGTATAGAAAACTCTAGAGACTCTACTAAAAAGCTATTAGAACTAATAAGCAAATTTAGTAAAGTTGCAGATTACAAAATCAACATACAAAAATCAGTAGCATTTCTATAATTAACAATGAATGATCTGAAAAAGAAATCAAGAAAACAATCCCATTTAAACAGCAGCAACAACAACACATATCTTAGGAATAAATTTAACCAATGATGGAAAAGAATCATACACTAGAAAAACATAAAACATTGATGAAAGAAATTAAACAAGATGCAAATAAATGGAAAGGTATTCCATGTTCACGGATTGGAAGAATTAATATTTTTTAAATGTTTATACTATCCAGAATGATCCACAGATTTAATGCAATCCCTATCAAAATTCCAATTACATTTTTTCACAGAAATAGGAAAAACAATCCTAAATTCCCCAAATAGCCAAAGCAATGTTGAGCAAAAAAGAAAAAGCTGGAAGCGTCACACTACTTGATCTCAAAATCTACTACAGAGCTGTAGAACAGCATAGTACTGGCACAAAGCAGACAACGAGACTAATGGAACAGAATAGAGAGAGCCCAGAAATAAATCTACACATTTACAATCTGATCTTTGACAAAAGTGCCAAGATCACACAATGGGGAAAGGACAGTCTCTTCAATAAATGGTATTGGGACATGCAGAAAAATGAAATTAGACACTTACCTAACCTTATGTACAAAAATTAACTCAAAATGGATTAAAGTCTTAAACTTAAGACCTGAAACTATAAAGCTACTGGAAGAAGCCAGGAGCAGTGGTGAATGCCTGTAGTCCCAGCTACTCGGAAGCTTGAGGCAAGAGGATCACTGGAGCCCAGGAATTCGAGGCCAGCCTACACAACACAGTGAGACCTTGCCAAAAACAAACAAACAAACACCAAAACCCAAAACAAAACAAAGTAACAACAACAACAAAAAATGTACTAGAGGAAACATAGAGGAAAACTTCTTGACATTGGTCTTGGCAAAGATTTCTTGCCTATGATCCCAAAACCACAGGCAACAAAACCAAAAATAGACAAAAAGGAGTGCAGCAAATTAAACTGCTTCTGCACAGGTAAGGAATGAAAAGAATATATAGAATGAGACAAAATATTTCAAATGAAACATATGCTAGTGGATTAATATCCAAAATATATACAGAATTCAAACAACTCAATAGCAAGAAAACAAATAACCCAATTTAAAAACAGGCAAAGCAACTGAATAGACATTTTTCTTTTTTTTTTTTGAGACGGAGTCTTGCTCTGCCACCCAGGCTGGAGTGTAGTGTTGTGATCTTGGCTCACTGCAACTTCCGCCTCCTGAGTTCAAGCAATTCTCCTGCCTCAGCCTCCCGAGTAGCTGGGATTACAGCCATGTGCCACCATGCCCTGTTAATTTTTGTATTTTTAGTAGAGATGGGGTTTCACCATGTTGGTCAGGCTGGTCTAGAGCTCCTGACCTGAGGTGATCCACCCGCCTCGGCCTCCCAAAGTGCTGGGATTACAGTGGTGGGCCACGGCATCTGGTGACATTTTTCAAAAGAAGACATACAAAAGGCAAGGAGGCATATGAGAAGGTGCTCAACATCACTAATCAACAGGGAAATGCAAATTAAAATCATGACGAGATATCACCTCACATCTGTAGGAAGGATTTTTGTCAAAACAGAAAAAAAAAGATGCTTGCTGGGTATGGGGGCACCCACCTGTATGTAATCCTAGCTACCTGAGAGGCTGAGAAGGGAGGATCACTTGAGCATGGGAGTTTGAGACCAACCTGGGCAACATAGCAAAATCTCATCTCAAATAAATAAATAAATAGATAAATACACACACACATTAGCAAAAAGAAAAGATAACAATTGTTGGCAAGGGTGTGGAGAAAATGGAACCCTCACACACTGTTGGTGGAAAGATAATTTAGCATAGCCATTATGGAAAACGGTATGAAGTTTCCTCAAAAAATTAAAACTAGAAATGCCATACAATCCAGCAATCCCACTTCTGGGCATATAGCCAAAAATACGAAATCAGTATGTCAAAGAAATATCTACAGTCTCATATCTATTTCAGCATGATTCACAATAGTCAAGATATAGAATCAACCAAGGTATCTATCAACAAATGCATGGATCAAGGAAATGTGATATATATACACAATGAAATACTATTCAGCCTTAAAAAAGAAAAAATCCTGTCGTGGGTGACGAAGTGGATGAAACTGGGGGACATTACACTAAGTGAAATAACCCAGGCACAGAAAGACAAATCCTACTTGAGCTCACTGAAATGTGGAATCTAAAAAAGTTGAACTCATAGAAGTAGAGTAGAATAGTGGTTACCAGGGGTTGGGGTTTGGGAGGAAGTGGGGAGATGATAAACAAAGAAGAAGGAAAAGAAGAAGCTCCGCCAGGCCCACAGAGAGCAGCTCGTTGATGTTGGTATCATTACTGCTTCTTGGCAGAAGCACAGCCATGTGGCTGGCACATGGCGGGACTCAGACAGCGGCAGTTCTCTTTGCTGTCTCCAGCAGGCAGGTGGGAAGCCAGCGTAGCTGCAGGAAGCAGTGGGAGATGAGTCTAGATCTAGATAGTGCACAAGCTCCGGTTAGACTTGGTAGGTGGCAGTGTGGAACCGCGGAGTAGGGGCACCATCAGAGTTGTGCTGCGGTGCTCCTCTGGCATGGTGGGCATGGAGGGCCCACAGGACGCAGGGCCAGGAAGGAAGGTCTGGCCTGGCCCAAAGGTAGTGATAAAGGCCCCAGTGAGTGAGGATGGAGGGGTGAGAAGTAGGGGCCCAGAGAACTGCAGGAGGCATTGCAAAGGCCCTTCACCAGCCTTGCCTGTGGGGTGAGGGCAAGGAGGAACCTGTAGCCTGGGAGATTGCAGGACTCGTGAGCAGAACTAAGCAGCTGTCTCGGGCATGCACCCGGGTCTTCGGGAGCTGAGTTCAGATGGCACAGCCCCTTGCCCTCCAACTTTGCTCCTCCCCGGCTGTCCAGGACCAAGGCTTTGGGGGACCCCACTCTGGAAAGGCCCTGCTCCCAGAAGTTCCCAGCATGGCTCCCGGCCTGAATAAAGTCACTGAGGTTGGCTGCAAGGATGTGGAGGCTGCACTGGGCCCCCATCAGGCATCATCAGCTGGAGCAAGGCAGTAATATGGTGGTCAGAGCATGGACCCTGGCCCACATGTCCTGGGAAGTGCCCTGCCTTGTCACTTTGCTTGGTCTATGATCTGGGCTTAGTTTTTCTCTCCGTACGTGACTCTTCTTAGACTGGGTGGGGTGATAATAACAGTATCTACTTCATCGGTCTGTTGTGAGGACTCCATGAATTACCATGAGTGCCAAGTGAGTAGGATAGTGCCTGGGATAGAGCGAATGCTCAATAAACATTGGCTATTATAATTACAATAATAATTATTATTTTTATTTTTTTTTCAATTTTTTTCTGAGACAGGGTCTTGTTCTTGTCGCCCAGGCTGGAGTGCAGTGGTGCGATCTTGGCTCACTGCAACCTCCACCTCCTGGGTTCAAGTGATTCTCTTGCCTCAGCCTCCCGAGTAGCTGGGATTACACGCCTGGCTAATTTTTGTATTTAGTGAAGACGGGGTTTCGCCATGTTGGCCAGGCTGGTCTCAAACTCCCGACCTCAGTGATCCTCCCATCTTGACCTCCTAAAGTGCTGGGGTTACAGGCGTGAGTCACCCAGCCTATAATTATTATTATTTTTAAAGACAGGGTCTTGCTGTGTTGCCAAGGCTGGACTGCAGTGGTGTGATCGCAGCTCACTATCGCCTCAACCTCCCAGGTTCAAGTGATCCTCCTGTCTCAGCCTCCTGAGTAGCTGGAACTACAGGCAAGTGCCAATATTCCTGGCGAATTTTCAATTTTTTCATAGAGATGGGATCTCCCTATGTTGCCCAGGTTTGTCTCAAACTCATGGCCTCAAGCAATCCTCCCATCATGGCCTCCTAAAGTACTGGAATTACAGGTGTGAGCCACTGTGCCTGGCCTTTGTTGGCTATTAATTATTATTAATATTCCTCAGGCTGCCAGGATGGAGAGAGGGTGGGAAGGCCTCCCAGCTGGAGCTGGCCAGATGGTCCCTGTGGGGTTGGGAAAAGTGGGAGCTTGGGAGTGAGGATGAAGGCCAAGGGCCGATCTTCTCAGGCAGGCCCCAGGCAGAGTCGGCCCTGATTACGGCTTGGGAGGGCATGCTGCTTGAATCTTCCCTCCACTCTGTCCCTCTCTCTCACCTCCTCCCTGCCCCAACCCCACTCCTGGGTCAGGAGCACAGGTGCTCTTGCTCCGAAGCTGGGGAGTCCTTGAGTTCAGCCTGGGGGTCGCCAGGTCTGGCTGGCTCTGTGGCTTCTGAGCTCTGTGATCCTGGATGCCTCATTCCTGCTCCGAGCCTCAGTTCCCTCGTATTTGGGATGGGGTTCAATCAATCAACTCCCTGGGCCTTGAAAACTTCAGGAAAATTCCTGACTGGTATTTTTAGTCCAACCTTTCTCCTCAACACATACTTCTTCTCCAGAAGCTCCTCCCATGGCTCCTGGGGATGAACAAAGGACACGTGGACTCGTGTGTTATAGAATCTTTATTCAGGAGCTGGGCTGCCTCAGGGGCCTGACCCTCCAACTCTGTGTCCGATTGCTTTGCACCAGATCCAGCTGCTCAGGCCCTGGAAGGGTGGTGATGACCACGGTGGCCAGGGACCCATCTTGAGCATGGATGGTGATGGGAGGCTGCCAGGGTGGTGGGCTGAAGGGCGAGGTATCCCCGGTGGGCTCAGGGCACCCAGGGCCATCTCAGAGGCAGCCGGTACACGCAACATTCACACACAGCTCACAGTCGTCATTGGCGATGGTCCCTGGGCAGGGAGAGAACTGGTCAGTTGACCCGAACCTGGGCCCTCTGTGGCCAGGCAGCAGAAAAGGTCTGCTTGGGAGTGGGCAGCATCTTCCACAGATGGGGAGCAGGAACCTCTAGAGGTGGAGTGAGGGCTTGGGTTCAAGTCCCAGATGCTCTCCTTCCTAGCGGCGACTGGGCAAGTCACTCACACTCCCTGTGCATGAGATTTCTTGTTTGCTAAATGGACAGGGTCACCGTGAGGAGATAACGCAGGACCGACATGTCCCGGCACACAGTAGGTGCTCAGTAAGTGCTAGCTAGTTGCTACATTCTCCTGCCCGGCTCTGCACCATCCCTCAATTTTCAGCTTGGCTGACACCTCCTCTTGGAAGCCTTTCAGACCCCCGTCCCACCGCAGATGTCAGCCACCTCTTTTTTCTGCTCCATGCAGCCATTGTCTGTTGATGGGTCTGTGCCTGGCGTGGACTAAGGGGATGAAGCGGGTTCCAGGCATGCCTGACTCACAGTGCCCAAACCAGGGAGTCCTGAGAGCCAGCGGAACAGGGCCTGAGTTACTTGAATCTCCCCATCCTCAGCTGCTGGGTGCTTAAGAGAAACAACCCAGGTGGAGGAGCCTGGGCGTGGGAGGAGACATAGCAGAAAGGTTCCGCAGGGAGCAGGGGCACTTACTCAGGGTCTTGAAGATGCTGGAAGCCTCCTTCGAGGCGCAGACAGGCTGGAGGTCCTGGGGCAGAGCAGGGTGGTGGCACATGGCGGGCAGGAGGCTCTGGGCCTGCAGGCGGGGGCTGGGTGTCCACTGTGCCTCCAGGTCACTCAGCTTCTTCATGGATTCCAGCTGGACCCGGAAGCCTTGGTACTACAGGCAGGGGAGAGGATATAGGAGCAGATCAAGACCTGGGCCGGGGCAGGCACTGCCATGACACCCAGGGTCGCTCAAACCCTGCAGATCCTCCGGAGCCTTCCCCATCTCTATGGGAAGTCCAGGGCCACACTGAAAAGAGCCGCTGGGGTGGGAGGTGTGAGGAAGAAGCAGCGAGACTGTGGAGCACGGTGGTTCAAGGCTTTAGAGACAGACAAGTCCTGGTTCAAATCCCACCTCTGCCAGTGACCGGCTGCCTGTCTGTTCCCCACTCAGCCTCAGCTCCCTCATCTGACATCTCCCATGGGGCCTGGTACCAGGACACACTCGCCAACTTAGTATGCCTGCCTGAGCTGACATGGCAGAGTGATGACAGCCCCAGGTAGCTGGTCTCTGAGGCCAGGACTGTTGGGGAGGCCAAGTCTCCTGTACCTCTCTCTGGGATCCACTTTGTTCTTCCCAAGGAGACCATGCCCAGAGTCAGGGGTGTGACACCCAGGGCCACAGACGTCTCTGCTATGCTGGGCGAGGCCAGCAGCATCCTCTGTGACGTGGCAGACAGGCCCTGCTGTGACGACTCCTGCCAGTCTCCCATGTCCCCTGGAAGGGTACTGGAACCCCCACAGTCTTCTATCAGGCCTTTGCACGTGCTGTGCTCTCGGCCTGGAACAGTCTCCCCATTCTCTGTGTCTGGCAACCTCCTGTTCATCTTGCAGTGCCAGCTCAAGGGTTACCTCTCAGGAAAATTATTCTGGAGCCTGTCCTCCTCCACCCACATGTGGGTGAATATACGGAACTGTGGGAGCATAACAGGGGGTCTCCTTCCCTTTCTGGGCTCCTCCCATGCAGGGAGGAGCCTTCTGTTCCACACCCTGACCTCTGTGACCAGCATGGGCCTTCGAGGGGAGCAGTGCTGAATCAGTTTGGTGTTGTCATCGCCATCATCACTGCCATCAACATCTGGCTGCCCCCACCCACCAGCTGCCTTGGTCCTGGGGCTGTGATGGGTGTTGGGCTGAGCCCCGGGCCCCGTGCTCCCCCGGTGGCCCCAGAATTCCCAGTACACCCTCTCCAGCCTAACCTCCCACCGTGGGGCCCTTCAGGCAAAGGGCACGCTGGCCAAGGGACTCACCTGGATGTAGACTGACTGTGTGCTCTGCAGCAGCAGCAGGAGGACCACGGCCACTCCTGGCAGGAGCCCTGACACAGCCCTGCAGCCCATCGTGCTCCCTGGGTTCCCCCTGCCGCTGTCCACCGTCTCCCATCTGTGTCCCTGCCTAGCACCTCCTTATAGGTCAGGCTCCGTAGCCCTGGTCACTCATTAACTGGCCAGCTGGGGTGGGGTTGACAGCTAGCTGGCTCTCTGACAAGCCGGGGCTGGTTCCTAGGAAGGGGGTTGGGGGCGAGGAGGGCAGGAGCCCAGAGTCTATGGGAACACAGTGCTTGAACACCGAGTGCCTGCCATGTGCCGGGCTCTCCATGGGGGCCTTGGAGCACATCATCATTCACTCCTCAAGACACCTGTGTGGGTGTGATGATAGGGAGGCCATTTTACAGACAGGAAAAGTGAGGCTCAGGAGGGAGTGTGGCTTGCCCCAGGTCACGGAGCTAGTTAATGTCAGAGAAGGGGCTCCAGCCAGGTGTCCTTGGCCCAGGTCAGCCCATGGTCATTTCTCTGGGGGAAGGATACAGACAGACAGGCTGGTCCAGGGCAAAGTGGGCAGACACGGCTGATTTCAGGGTTCTCAAGGCCGCACTCCCCCAAGACCCACATCTCTCTCACTCCCTCTCCTCAGTGCTATTTAACGACTATCTTTCAGACCAGTCCTGGTCCCAGGTTTTGAACCTGCCTCTGTCTGCCATATCCCACCTGTGCCTGGGTGCTGTCAGGCCATGTTTGACCTATCTCATCTGTCTGTGCTTTCAGAAGCCAATAGCCTAATCCAGCAAGGAGGAAAAGGCAGTCATGTTGGAGGCAGATTGACCTGAATTCAAATTCTGGTCCTACTGCAGCTGTGTGATTTAGGATAAGTCACATCAATTCTAATGGAACCTTAGTTTTCTCTTCCATCAAATGGGCATGATACAGCCCCTCGCATAATGTTGCTGTGAGGGCCCCGGCCCACCTGAGGTTGCCCTTATCTCCTGGATAATGCATCCATAGCAGCCCCTGAATCTTACAGTTGCCTTCTAGGCAATGCATAACCTACTGCCCCAGTGGTTGAAGGTTGGGTCAGAGAGAAGAGGGCAAAGTCTCTAAGGGTGATATCACCACTGCCATACCAGGCAGCTGTAAACAGTGCCTGTGCCAGGGCTCATCTCTGCCAGGCACAGACTCTGGCATGTGGCGGGCTCCCCTGACGTTGAGCCTGAATGTTGGATTGAAGCCCTGATAGCTCACTTTGGCATTTAAGATGCCACTCCCAAAAGTGGCTAAAATCTGATGTCATCGTGCTTCCCCAACCCTATCTGCACAGGTCTAATCCCATCTCATGTCTTTGCCTATTCATTCCACCTGCCTGAAATGCCATCTTCCTTTTTCTTATCTCAGACTGAAATGAAGAAGCTCAAGTGAACTTTGGAATTTCTTATGTATTGCTTTGAATCCAGACTTCAGCCTTTGCTCTTTAGAGTCTGTGGAAATGAAGGGAATGTTACATGCCCTCTAATCTGTAAAATGAAAACAACCATCTGGGAACAACAGCTCTCATTTCTTGAATACTGTGCACAAAGCTATGTTAGTCATAATCCCATTGAATCCTAAAGGATAGGCATAATGGTTATTCCCATTTCACAGATGAGTAACCTGAGGCCCAATGAAGTGCCATGTTTGTTGTCACTGTGGGAGCAAGAGGGGTGAGCAGATTTTCTACCTGGAATTCTTGCCTTTGCTCAGCCTGTGGTGTTATAGAAAAAGGAACCCAGGACTTAGACATAAGGAGAGCTGGGTTCAAACCCAAATGCCAGCACTTACCAGCTGTGTGATCTTTGGTACATTACTTAGCTTCTCTGAGCCTCCGCTTCTTCATCAGTAAAGTAGAGAAAATGGTAATAATAATTTTTAAAAAGGCCTCATAGTGGTCGTTGTAAGGAAAAACTGAACGATACCTGTCCCAGGAGAGCCTGTGACTTTCCCTAAAACCAACCATTTCCCCAGCATGTGCCTGGCTTATGGGGGATGCGTCATGAAGGGGGGTTTCCCTGCCTCTCCTTATGGAACTCCCATGACAAGCCCCATCTCTCAATCTATAGCGGGACAAGTGCTGCTTTCTGACTTGCACAGGCTGAACTCAATGCTGGGCTGGAATGTCCAGACCTGGGTATGATCAACTGTAGGACCTTGGACAAGCGACGACCTCTGTGATCTCGGTTTCTCATTTGTAAAAATAATGTGACTTCTCCAGTGTTTGAGGTTGTTATGAGGCTGCTTGATACCTAAATCTATGGTCTTTCCACGAGAGGAAGCTCATCTCCCTTGACCCCCATATCAATGGGACACACTTGTAGGGTCTGGGGGCCCCTTGGCCATGGTCTCTGTCCTTTCTTCGCCCTGTGGCTCCTCCAGCCAGGGCCTGTCATGTGTCAGTCTTCCCTGGGAACCAGGTATGACTTCCCTATCTGCCTAACATGACTCAAGTTTATTTGTCAAACCCACCTCCTCCTAATCTCTTTCTAAATGACCCACCATCCATCACAACCAACTTGGCCACAGACGCAAATCCTTGACGCTACCCCTGGCCAGCCCATGTGCATTGACGTGGTATTATCAGGGCACTTCCTTCTTTATGGATATGGGAAGTGACTGTCACAAGAGCCTGGAGCTCACCCTGTGTGGAAGCCTCAATCACAGATGCGGGGTGGGTGACAGTTTGCCCGTGTGCATTTGGGCAGCTCTGCTCTCTATCCTGGCCTCTCTGTTCAGTGCCCACTGCTATGGTGCCCAGAACCCAGGGCTCTCCCTGCCCCAAACTGCCCAGTTCCCCACAGCATTTGTCATAGCTGACCACTCCGTCTTTCTCGGAGTAAAGTGCTTTCACCATTTGGCTCCCAGGACTCTCCACATTTTCTGCCAATCTCACTGGCTCCATATTCTCAGCTTCCTTCCTTCGTTTTTCCTTCTCTTCCTGACCTCTAGGTGTTAGAGTGCCCAGGGGGCACCAAGGCTGTCTTTGGACCTCTTTCTTCCTGTCTGTAATCACCCCCTCAGTGATTTATCCCATCGCAAGGACTTTAATGCCATCAACACTCTGTTTACGCCATAGCCTGGCCTTTCTTCTCAGTCCCAAACTCATTTATCTACCGGCTCCCTCAGTGCCTCTCATACCGGTTGATAGTACTACCATTCACCCAGTTGTCAAGTCAAAAATCTGGGAGTCATCCTTGATGTCTCTTTTTTATTTGCCAAATTAAATTCACTAGCAAATCCAGTTGGCTCTACCTTCAAGATACTTCTAGATTCCACCCATATCTCATCATCTCCACTGCTATGATCAAGGTTCAAGCTATCATCACAGGTTGAATGGATTATTGCAATAGCCTTGTATTAGGCAGGGTTCTCCAGATAAGCAGAACATACACACACACACACCCACACACAGACACAGAACACACACACACACACACACACATCCTGTATAGAGATATATATTTCTTATTAGAAAGTCTACTGATTATAAATGTTAATCACATTGAAAAAAATCTTACTTCAGAGAGCTTCTCCCATCACTCCTAACTCTTTTAACTTGCTTTCTCGTAGCACCTGTCATATATATCCATCTAAATTTTTGCATCTTTCTGTCTCCTAGAATGTAAGTTCTATTCCAGTAAAGAATTTGTCTGTTTTGTTCTCCTAAAACAATACCTGGCACATTTATCCTATTGGATAGATCTATCTATGTATCATCTACCTAGATTTATTTTAAAGAACTGGCTCACATGATTGTTGAGCTGGTAAGTCTGAAATCTGTAGGGAAGTTTGGCTGGCTGGAAATTCAGATTAGATTTGATATTGCAGTCTTGACTCTGAAATCTGCAGGGCAGGCTAGCAGGTGAGAAACTTAGGGTTCCTATGTTGCAGTCGTTGAGGCAAAATGCTTCTTCCTGAAGAAGGCCTTTACTGTTTTTTTTTTCTTTTGAGATGGAGTCTTGTTCTGTCACCTCAACGACTTTGATTAAGCAGATGACCCTTCATAATGGTCACTGCACTCCAGTCTTGTTCTGTCACCCATGCGGGAGTGCAGTGGTGCGATCTCAGCTCACTGTAACCTCCGCCTCCCAGGTTCAAGCAATTCTCCTGCCTCAGCCTCCTGAGTAGCTGGGATTACAGGAACCCACCACAATGCGCAGTTGATTTTTGTATTTTTAGTAGAGATGGGGCTTTGCCACATTGGCCAAGCTGGTCTTGAACTCCTGACCTCAGGTGATCCATGTGCCTTGACCACCCAAGGTCTTTTCTCTTAAGGCTTTCAACTGATTGGATAGAAAGCCCACCTACCATTATGAAGGGTCATCTGCTTAATCAAAGTCTACTGATTATAAATGTTTATCACATAAAAATTATTTTCACAGCAACATCTAGACTGGTGTTTTATCAAACAGCTGGGCATCATGACCTGGCCAAGGTGACACATAAAATTAACCATCGCAAGCACCCGTACAGATCTCCCTGGACCTTCTCCAGGCCTTTCTCCATGTAGCTGCCAGAGGAATCCTGTTAAATTCTAAGTCAGATCATCATGTCTCTCCCGTGCTCACACCTACTAGCGGCTTTCTGCTTCACTCAGAGGAAAATCCAAAGGCTTCTGCCTACAAGGACCATTTGGCATCCTATCTTTATCTTTGACCTCAACTCCAAAAACTCTGCCCTTCACTCTCTGAGTTTCAGCCACCCTAGCTTCCTTGAGGTCCCCCAGACACACCAAGATTATTTACCTTTAGGTCTTTGCTCTTCATCCCTCTCTTCATTCAGGTCTCTGCTCAAATGCCACTTCCTCAGAGATCTTTCTTGATCCTCCTCCCTCAGAGAGTTTCCCCATCACTCCTAATTCTCTTACCCTCCTTCTCATAGCACCTGTCATATATACACATCTCATTTCTTGCATCTTTCTATTAGAGTAAGGAATTTGCCTGTTTTATTCTCCCAAAACAATACCTGGCACATAATTGGTGCTCAGCAAATACTTGATGAATTGAATAAATGGATATGATTCAAGTGTCTATTCCACCAAGCACTAGATATTTAGCTTTCGGCCATTTCCTATTTCTCTGAGCCTTAATCACCTCATCTAGCATCTTGCTGGCATGTGGTAGGTGTTCAAAAAATGTATGTTATTATTGTTTTCATAGTTGTGAAATCACTTGTTTACTGAGAAACAGAATGCTTTTTGTGTTTTGTGTGCATAGACGCCCCTAGGGCATTCGATCATTTAATCAAAAATGATTTACTGATAGCCTATTATGTACTAGTATGGGATACAGCACTTAACAAAACAGACAAACCACTGCCCACAGGGCAGTTTGGTGACTTGGATAGGGAGGCAGGAATAGAGATGATGAGAAAGGGTTGGATTCTAGAGATTCTCTGAAGCCAGAGGCCTCAGGATTTTGTGTGCTTGGATGGAAAGAGTGGATGAAGAGAGCAGTCCAGGACAACTCTATGGTTGCCTCAAGTCAATTAGTGCTGCCATTTACTGAGATGAGAAATGGGAAGGAACATGTCAGGTGAGTGTATCAAGAGCTGGGTCTGGACACATTAAACTTGAGATGCCTGTTTGAGATGTGAGTAAAGGAGTGGGCCACAGATATAGATAGCGTGGTCGTCAAGTGTATCTGGTGCTCAGAGACCTGAAACTGGATTAAGAGAGTGACAGGATGGAGAGGAGAGGTCCCAGGGCTGAGCTCTAGGGCACTGTAATACCTGGAGATGAGGCAGAGAAGGAGGAACCAGCAGAGTGGATGGTGGGGAAGGAACAGTTGATGAAGAACAAAAAGAGACTTGCTTCTTTGAAGCCCAATGAAGAAAGGGCTTCAGGAGCAAGAACATGCTCACTTCGTCAAATGTGGCTAGCTCTAGCAAAATGAAGACAGAGAATTGTCCTTGGATTTGGCAATATGGAAGTCACTGCTGACTTTGATAAGACCAATTCCAACAGTGGTGAGGATGAAAACCCAATTGGAATGAGTTCAAGAAAAGATAGGAGGATAGAAAGTGGACCCGATGCCCTTAACTATCACTTCACATCAAAGCATAAAACAGAGAGATGAAAAATTTAAGGTAGGATCAACACATGAACAGTTGATCTGTAAGACTCTGTAGGGAGAGTTGTATAAACCAAGATGTGATAGATTTCCCAGAAGCCCTCCAGATGAATCTGGTTTTTCCCCGGAGAGGTGGGTGATCTAATGAGTGGTTCTATTTTTGCTATGGTCACCAGTAAACTCAGAACCACATTTTGCTCCAACATTAGTGACTGTACTAAAGTTCATTCAATCTGTGTCTTCCCCTTTGACTTACTTTCCCAGTCTACCCATATTGTACTGACCTTGTTACATAAGCATGTGCGCGGACACACACACGCACACACGCCCGTCAGGTTTGTTTATACGAATGCTTCCAAGGTGCAACACCTTTCTGGCCTGGGGTTGGGTAACAGGTATTTAACACAAATGTGAATCAGGGCTGCCCCCTGGTGATAGCGGGGAAGACTGCAGACGGGGAATGAGTCCTAATCGATTTCCCTGAGGCACCACCTTGAGAGTTAATGGGGTGAGCAGACATTTCTGCGCTTTGCTTTGAGGGGTAACAGAGAGCCTCCCTGTCCCCATGTCTGCGCCTGGGGGTCCTACCAGCATGACCGTGACAGTCACCATCAGCGATGCTCCTTGGGGGTGCGGGGAGAGGAGGTGTGCGGGGTCGTTACCAAAAAGCCCCTGCTGATGCCCGAGTCCTGGGGTCTGCAGAGAGGAGATGCGGAGGTGAACAGTGGGGCTGAAGGGAAGAGAGGAGGAAGTTCAGGCCCCAGGTGGGACCTGCGTTGAAGTCGGGTCTTGGGGGCAGCCAAGGGCAGAGGGAGAACTACAAGGAGGACACGGGGCCCCCAGAGACCAGCTTCGCCTGAGTGTTCTGTGAGGAGGAGAGGTGCATGGCTCTGACCCGGCTTCCTTGCCCATGGCCACACTGCAGGTGTGAAAGGCGCGTGTGTGTGTGGTAGGGGTGGGGGTTGTATCTGTGTGTGAACATGTGTGTACATGCCCCAAGCCCTGGTGAGAATGTGCGTGGGAACATGTGTATCCAGGTGTGCTTTTCATGTCCGCGCGTGTCCACATGTGAGAGTGATTATGTGTGTGTATTCGTGTGTACGTGTGAGTGCTCTCGTGTGTGTAGGGGAGCATGTTGTGTGTCCGTGTGTGTGAGGATCGTGTGCTGGTGTGTGGGAGTATGTGTATATGGGAGTGCTTTCTGTGTCTGTGTGTGTATCTGCATGTGAGAGTGTGGGCATGTGTATGTGAGCCTGTGTCAGCACGTGTGTGAGTGGATGTGTGTGTGTGTGTGGCATATGGGAGCGTGTGTGAGTGGTTTCTTGCTGTGTGTGTGAGTGTGTCTGTGACCGTGTGGATGTGAGGGTGTGTGGTGTGTGGGTGGGCTGGGAGGGAGGCCACATGTGCTGGGCAGTGCAGAAGGGCTGATGGGGGCAGGGATCCCATCTGACTCAGGCGGCCTTGTGGTCTGGCGGGGCGGGAGGTGAGGAGAGGTCTCTGTGTGCAGAGGTGGGGGCCGACTCGGGGAGGCGGGCCCGGGGCGCAGCTGCCTGGAAACTGGGAATTCATGGAGGACCTGGAGCGCGCCCAGCCCACACCATCCGCGCCAGCAGGATCGCCCTTCCTCAACTCCTGTCTTGCCCAGCAGCCGGCCGGGCGCTGGGGCTTTGGAGTCAGGCACAGCAGAGGTCGACACGAGTGTGGGGTATTGGACAAGTTGTTCTCTTCTCTGAGTGTCTGTGCCCTCCACTGTGAGACGTGAATGACACCTCTGCCTTGAAATGGATCGGTGAGGAGGGTGGAACGAAGGCACAGTAGTGCCAGGAAGTGCGTGCTGGGAGTCTGTGGTTTCAAGGCTGCAAAAGTGTGAACATGCGTGTTCCTCACACAGCCCCAGGAGGCATGGAACCTCCCCCTTTTTACAGAGAGAACCCTGAGGCCCAGGGAGGGCTACTAACCTGCTTCCAAGGGCAGGCCGCCTTGGCTGTCACTAGCACCACACACCGGGCCTGTGTGGGTGGTCAGCAGATATAAAGCCCTCCTCACGTTTGAGATCCTCCAGAGGTGTCCCCTCGTCCCCTCCAGCCTTGGAATGTCCCTTCCAGAGGTTAAAGAAAACAATTGAGTGTTCATCTCCCACGAACACTACCCCACGGAAGGCCCTGGATTCCTGATCTCAAAGAAATGGCACAGAGAATGGTCCAGGAGGCCAGTCCACCCCCTGCCCCCGCAGGAATAACAATGACCTGAGGGCACGTAATACAGTTAGGTGCCATTTTCCGTTCAGCCATCAAATATTTATTGGGTTCCAAGTCCCTGTAGGGCACCAGGGCTCAGAAATGGATACGTTCATCCCTGCCTGCAAAGGGTCTGTGGTTGAAGAGGACAGAGGAGGACGGCGCCACGTGGCAGATGCACAGATAAGGACAATGGCCACGCAGCAAATGGGGAAGCCGAGGAGGTGGTGGAAATCCAGAAGGGGTACCGTCTCCAGCCAGGAAGTGGGGGAGCTGTTGAGCAGAACCCTCCAGCCCTTTGCTGACATCTGCCTGGGCTGCCTCCCTCTGCCCTCTGCAAACATCCTGTTTCCAGGAAGCCCGCCCAGACCACAGCCTTTCCTACTTTCCCCTTCTGGGGAATTCCTGCAGCCTTGGGCCCCCACCATGGAAATGAACATCTGCTATCTTTATTGCTTCTGTTTTTGGTGCTTCTGTTTTTGGTGCAAGGGACCCATCTCCACAGTTTTAGACTGCATCCTCTAGAGAGTACAGCCTCAATTTCACATTCCTCAGAGACCTCTCCTTCCTTCAGGGCCCCAGTGCCTAAGTGGCCCTGCCCAAGATCAGGACGCACCGCATCTCTGCTGATGCTCAAGTCTGGGGTTCTTTGTTTGCAGCACCCGGGCTGAGCTGCAGAGGAGATCCTAACTGCTGAGTCAGGGGCCCCGATTTGCCAAGCAGGATTGAGTTTCATTAAGTGGGGATGAAATACAAATCCCCCACCGCATTCATGGGATTGATGTCCAAGACGCAGCTGCCATTTGTGTTTTCAAATTTGCAGTTGGGGATCATTGTGAAACTTGATTGCTCTGTCTTGGGGACTTTCTTAAAGTCCAACTCCACAATAAAGCCAATCAGACGGAACCATCAAATGTCAAATAGGAGCTAATGAACCATTCACAGGCTTGGGAAAGAAATCAGGCAATCTCTTATTTCAGGATTATCCCTTCCAAATATTGAATCTGAACTGTAAGCAGAATTTTCTATAATTGCATCCCCCTCCTCACGGGTGTGGGGATCATTGGCATTCACTTCATGTCTCTGTTTTCTGGAGAGAGGCTTGACAAGCCGACCCGTGGCTTTCCAGAGATTCACGTTCCTGGGCGCATCGTTCTGAGAGGGAGGCAGGGCAGAGGTTGCCGGGATTCCTTCTCTCCACGGGCTGGGCATGCCCAGAGCTTGCTGGCAGCTTCCACAGGAGGTGGGAGAGGGAAGTCTGAGGCCGGGGAGGGGGATCCCCTCATATATGTCCCACCGGGTACTTGGGTGTGGCCTCAGGAGGGGAGGTGGAGTCCAGGAACAATGTAATGTGTCTAGTTTCTATCTCTCTCTCTGCTGCATTAAATCTGCAACGACAAGCATCTTTGCAGCAACTTAGTGCAGACTAATGCCTGAGCACATGTGCTATTTTTTGGTGCCTCTTTGACACATCTGGCAGGTGATTCCGGTTATGATGAAGGGTTTGTCATCACTTCCGCCTGCAGCAGTGCTGTGTTGCAGAAAAATCTTACTCTGATCCTCATTCCTTTAGGAACTTAGGGTAGCACCAGGTGGGTCACTCCCTGCAGCAGAGATGGCTGGTTGTCTATCAAAGTTGATCTCCCCTTCCAAACTAAACAGTTGTGGCTGGAAAGCAGCTGTCTGGCTGGGGACTTGAAGGTAGGCTTAGTCATGTGACTGGTTTTCATCAGCAGAATGTGAGAGGAAGTGATGTGTGCCACTTGTAGCTCAAGGCTCTTAAGAGGCCACTTGCCTCCTTCATTCTTATTTTCCCCTTTTATTGAGTGGTTTCCTGTGATGACAAGGCTCCTTAGGTGGCAGGAGCCAGGGTTCCTGAATCAACATATTTGGGCTGGAGATCGTGGTAGACAGAGTGCATTAAATGGTTCTGCATCTCACTTCTCCTTGTATCTGTGTCTATTGTCATGTGGACTTGGAGCCCTTCCCATAAAGCTGAAGTACACTGGCCAAAGCAATGGCGTATGTTCTCCATTGCAATAAAATGAGGCAGAAGCGATGGTGTGTCAGTTCCAAGGCTAAGTCACAAAAAATCCTGCATGTTTCTGCCTGTTTGTTGCATCTCTGCCATCTCCACAGGAATATTCCTGACTGTTCTGCTGGAGACGGAAAGACACAGGATGGAGCCAAGTCACTCCAGTTGTGCAGCTCAGCTCAGCCTTTAGCCAGCAACCCAAGGCATGGGAGTGGGTGCAGGGAGATCAGCAGAGCTATCTAGCCAAGCCCTATTTGACCCTGGATGCCTGAGCAATAAATACGATTGTGTGTGCCACTGAAACTTTATGGTTGTTTGTTATACGGCATTAGGACAATAGATGACTGATACAGCAGTTTACCGACCAGGAATGAATCCATGCCTCAAACTGTTAGGTGTGAGATATTTGCACTGTGATTGATGGGTTGTATATTTTGGAGTGGATTTGTAATAGCAGTTTCTTACCCTGGTTCACGTGCCCTACAACTACGCCCTCATTGCTTCAGGATGGAGGGACCACAAAAATCTGGCCCTTGAATGCCGTCTGGCTCCATCTGGCATGTCTCTTCACTTTTCTTTCTACATCCTAGTTGCATTGGATTTCTTTTAAGCCCTTGAATGCCCAAGAAGTCTCTAGCATTACAATCTCATTCTCTTTCCCCTGCTTAGAATGCCCCCTCGCCACATAGCACAGCTAGCTCTCTGCTGAACGTCCCTTCTTCCAGCAAGCTTACCCCAGGGCCAGGAGGAGGTCAGCCCCCAAGTAATATGGTCCCAAATCCCTCTGCACTTCCCAGTGGCGCTCAGCTCCTTTGAGATTCCCAGTCCAGGTATGCCTTCTCCATTGCAAGGCAGGATCCCTGTCCAATGTGCTCATGGTGTGTCTCTCCCATTGGGCACAAACCCAGCACACTGTGCATGCTCAGTGAGTATTTCTTGAATAAATGGGCTGGTGTAGGTGACATTTTCCAGAGTAGAGTTACTCAGCTTTTTCAGTGGAACACCTCTGAGCTTGTGAGGACTCACTGGGTACCTGGTTGTCCTCCAAATACACTGTCCAGTTGCATGTTCACGCCCCTCCCCACCTTCCCCCTGAGCTCAAGTGGCCACGTAGAGAGTGGCATGAACTCTGCAGCCTGCCTGCCTGGAACCAGATCCTGGGTCTATTCCTTACCGACTGTGACACTTTGGACAAGGTTTTGAATGCCTCTCCATCTATAAAATGGGGATTAGGAGGGTATTCATCTCATAGCCCTGTTTCTCATGGAGCTGCTCCAAGAAATAAATCAGTTGATATATGTAAAGCACATAACACAAAACCTCACATGTAGTAAAAGCTATAAAAGTATAAGCTAGTACTATTCAAGGTTAAGGAATAGATGTTATTCATTTTTGTATCCCTCCAAATGCCTAACCCAGTGCTGGCAAAAAGAATGTGGTTGGGCCGGGCATGGTGGCTCACACCTGTAATCCCAGCACTTTAGGAGGCTGAGGTGGGTGGATCACGAGGTCAGGAGTTCAAGATCACCCTGGCCAAGATGGTGAAACCCCGTCTCTATTGAAAATACAAAAATAGTCGGGCGTTGTGGTGGGTGCCTGTAGCCCCAGCTACTCGGAAGGCTGAGGCAGAGAGTTGCTTGAACCCGGGAGGCAGAGGTTGCAGTGAGCCGAGATCATGCCACTGCACTCCAGCCTGGGCGACAGAGCGAGACTCGGTCTCAAAAAAAAAAAAAAAAAAAAAAAAAAGAAAGAAAGAAAGAAAAAAGAATGTGGTCAATAAATGTTTTATTTTTTATCTTCTTTTGCAGTCCAGAGGCCTTTTTTATTTAACACCTATTATGACATGAATCATAGGGAATAGTTTCCAGCAGCCCAGACCCCATTCCACTGGCTCTCACAAAGTGTGCTTCCCTGGGTGGAGCAGGCTGGCGCTTTGTTAAACACTGGTATCTTATTCTTTGCCTTCCTTCTTTTTCTAATCATTTTCCTTCATGCATTTCTGGTGCCCAATATGCTCAATATGCACATTAATTCTCTGGTCCTCAACTTGTTTGTTTACAACAATGCTAACAGCGTACTGGGGGACACTGTAGACTTTCTGTTTTTGCCATGGTAACATTTGTGGGGCATTCCTTTTTTTTAACAGTGCGTATTCCCTTGATGTCTACGGTATCACATTTTTTTGTAGAGTCACATGTATGTGGCCAAAGGAACAACTCTATGTTTTCTTTCTTTTTTTTGGAGACGGAGTCTCACTCTGTCGCCCAGGCTGGAGTGCAGTGGCGCCATCTCAGCTCACTGCAAGCTCCATCTCCCAGGTTCACGTCATTCTCCTGCCTCAGCCTCCCGAGTAGCTGGGACTACAGGTGCCTGCCACCACACCTGGCTAATTTTTTCGTATTTTTAGTAGAGACGAGGTTTCACTGTGTTAGCCAGGATGGTCTCCATCTCCTGACCTTGTGATCTGCCCGCCTCAGCTTCCCAAAGTGCTGGGATGACAGGAGTGAGCCACCGCACCCGGCCAAACTCCATGTTTTCTAAAAGGCCTGGAGAACATGGCAGATGTCCCTGCACCTTCCTTTTGCATTCTCTGGTGTGTTTGTAATTCCACACCTGGACGAATGGACAGGCAAAGCCCTGAGGCAGCAGCCCCATGTGATTCTAGGAGTGGCCCATTCCACTCTTGGGCACACTCCTTCTTGGAGGACAGTCACTGCAGACTGATGGTTTCCAGCATGTGTTTGGGCCAGAGGAACTAAGTTTCAGTTCTAGCTTAGCCACTGCCTAACCATGCTGGCTCTCAGTTTCGTCATCTGTAAAATGGGGATAATGATTGTACCTTCTTCTTAGGGTTGTTTTAGTGGGTAAATGAGGTAAGGCATTCAGCCCAGGACTGGCATAAGAAATAAACAAATACTTATTAAACACAAAACAAAGTAAAGAAGACTGTCCAGGTATTTTGCCCCAAGGTGATATATTTGTTTTGCGTGGAAATCTGTAGTGTGAAGTAACAATACCAAGGTAACACATAGCACTTACTAAGTACCAGACATGTTTGTAAGAGCTTTAACTCTATTAACTAATTCCTTCCTCAGCCCTATGATGCGGGTATTATTATCTATTATCATCTTCATTCTACAGATGAGGAAACTGAGGCACAGAGAGGTCTCACTTAGAAATCTCCTGGGAGGCTCCATTTGGATGCAGGTTGCTCAGCAAGGGGGCAGGTTGGTTTGGGATGAGAGAACTCATTGTTATCATCTGGTGGAGCATCCTAGTATATCCCCCAACATCTGGGAAACCACCTCCCAATAAGGTGAATATTCTTTTTTAAATTAAAAGTTAAGAACTCCTATTCTTCAAAAGATGCTGTTAAGACAATGAGAAGACAAGCAACAGAATGAGAGAAAA
This sequence comes from Pongo abelii, assembly GCF_028885655.2. Classification (NCBI taxonomy): domain Eukaryota; kingdom Metazoa; phylum Chordata; class Mammalia; order Primates; family Hominidae; genus Pongo; species Pongo abelii. Next base: position 191,321,398 of record NC_071985.2, read on the forward strand.
TATTTTGCTAATCACATAGCTGATAAAACAATTAGGTCCAGAATGCATGAACAACTCTCAAAAGGCAATAACAAGAAAACAATAATCATACTAAAAAAATGAGCAAAAGATTTGAGCAGACACTTTGACAAAGAAGATAAATGGATGACAAATAAACACATGGAAAGCACATCAGTCCTCATGGTCTTAATGCAAATTAAAACCATACTGAAGTAGTGCACACCCACTAGAATATTAAAATTAAGAAGTCCAATTACACTCTACACTGAGTGCTGGCAAGAATGTGGAGCATCTGGAACTCTCATACACAGCTGATAGGAACATCAAATGGAGCAACCACCTTGGGAAACAGTTTAGCAATTCCTTAAAAAGTTAAATTTAGACCTACCTTATGATCCTAGCCATTTCTAGATAAATACTCCTAGGTTTCTCTCCAGGAGAAATGGAAGGACATGTCCACACAAAGACTGGTGCATGAATGTTCACAGCCACTTTATTTGTAATAGCCCATCAAGTAAATGGATAAACAAATTTTGGTATATCCATACGATGGAATACTACTCAATAATAAAAGAGAACATGCAATAACATGGATGAAACTCAAAATAGTTATGCTGAATGAGAAAAGTCAGGCAAAAAATGAGTAGATCTCTGATTTTATTTATATAAAATTATGTAAAATGCAAACCAACCCATACTGAGTGTATTAGTCTGTTCTCACGCTGCTAATAAAAGCATACCCGAGACTGGGTAATTTATAAAGGGAAGAGGTTGAATTGCTTCACAGTTCCACATGGCTGGGGAGGCCTCACAATCATGGTGGAAGGTGAAGGAGAAAAGTCATGCCTTACATGGCGGCAGGCAAGAAAGGTGTGCAGGGGGTGCTCTCCTTTATAAAACCGTCAGATCCTGTGAGACTTATTTACTGTCACGAGACCAGCACAGGAAAGACCTGCCCCCATGATTCAGTGACCTCCCACTGGGTCCCTCCTACGACATGTGGGAATTATGGGAACTACAATTCAAGATGAGATTTGGGTGGGGACACAGCCAAACCATATCACTGACCAAAAGCAGATGGGTAGTTGCCTGGGTATGGGGAGAGGGGGAGAGATTCCCAAGGGCCTTGGGGAAGCTTTAGGAGCCATGGATTTGCTTACCATCTTGATTGTGGTGATGGTTTCACAGGTGTACACATTTGTCAAGACTTATCGAATTAGGCGCTTTAATTATCTTCAGTGTTTACATGTTAATTATACCTCAACAAAGCTGTAAAAAACAAAAGTCATGTCTCATGTGCCAAGAGTGAGGAGTCTGGGAGCTCGTAGAGGTCCCAGATGGTTCAACTTAGGCTCCTTCTAGGTTGCTGCCAACTAAAAAGTTATTTTTAAAATAAAATCTCCACTATAGGCCAGGCCCTGTATTAGAAACTTTCACTTTGTTTTCTCAGGACCTGGGCAGAGCCTGTGTAAGGAAATATCCCCCAAAAGACAATGGAGTGGTGAAGGGCTGCTCAGAGCCAGGAGGGCTTGGGGAAATCCCTTCAAATCTCAATCCAGTTTTCTGCTTACAAACATGTTGTTCTGGCCCTTTTAGAAAGTGAGCTGTGTTCCCTAAATCTCCTAAAATGAGGAGGGCGTTAAAGGATAAATGTGTTTCAGTGGATGCTGTCAGTCGTGCCCGCCTCCCTGGCACAGAGCTGAGGGAGGGAAGGGTTGTCGAGACGGGCAGAGCCCTGGGTGAGCCCAGGAGGGGTGCACGTCACTTTCAAGCTCCCCTGGGGAAGTCGGGCTGTCTCATGCATATTCTAGCTTGTCTCCTGAGGCCGACTAGGCAGACAGGGCCAGGCTGACAATGTGCTTGTTCACGGTCTGGTACACCTGCCCTCCTTGCACAAACTCAAGTGAAGATTTTTAATGATGCTCAGAAATGGTTTGCAATGGAAATAATGACTAAATCCCACTCTCCAGCCTCTTGGTGTGTCTGTGTGCTGTTGGGGGTGGATTCCAACCCAAGGCGAAGGCCAGGTGGCTCCCAACACCCCTCCAGGAGGCAGATGTGGAATTCTCCCCTCCTGGCTTGGCAGTCTGTCGGGAAGAACCTGTCTACTGGACTGATGGATAAAGGCAGGCTCAGCATTAAGTAGGCTGTTAGTCTTTAACCAGCACAGCTGACAGTGTAGATGACAGAAGGAACAGGTCCCAAGAAGTGGGGGGAAATGAGTGAATGAGAGAATGAACACATGCGTGAGTCCAAGAGCTCACCTAGCCCTGGACCGCTTTGGTGGAATCAGTCTTCATTGTGAGGGGATGTCCTGTGCATTTTAGGATGTTTGGTAGCTTCTTTGGCCTCTAACCGGTAGATATCAATAGCCAATCCCACCCTCTCACTTTCTGATCAAGACAATCAAAACTATTTCCAGATGTTGCCAAATGTCCCCTGGGGTAGGAATCACTGCTGGGTGAGAGCCGCTGGACTGATTGCTTTGACCTCGGTTGTATCACCAGAGAGACGGCCACACACTTGACCTTTCTTAAAAACAGAGATGGGACAAGATCTGCCTTGTTCAATAGCATAGCCACAAGCCACATGTGTATCTGGACACTTGGAGCACAGCTGGTCTGAATTGACATGTATCCTAAGGGTATGAATGCTTAGGATAATAAAAAGAAGGTAAAGTATCTTATTAATAATTTTGTTATTGATTACATGTTGAAATGACCATATTTTGGATACGTTGGGTTAAATAAAATACATTGTTAAAATAAATGTCATTTGTTTCTTTTACTTTTTAAAATATGGCTACTGGAAAAACGTCAGATGTCCTGTTTGGCTCATACGATATTTCTATTGGACAGTGCTGGTGTGGAGAAGGAACAAAGGTTACTCAAATGACCATGAATCATTGTGGTAGCACACTGACAGGGACAGTGGTGTGGCCATGACAGTATGTGGGGTAGACGAGGGTCAAAGATCAAGTGTCAGGGGAGGCTCACCTAAGGAAGGGATGCTAGAGTGAAGAACTGGAGAAGGAGGAAAAGGAGGAGTGGAGAAAGAGGAAATAGGAGGAGGGGAGAAAAGAGGAAGGAGAAGAGAAGGAGGAGGAGGGGGAGGAGAAGGGGAAATGGATTTATATAGAGGAAACAGCTAATACCAAAGTTGGGCAGTGGGAGGGAGCAGGGCACATCTGAGACACAGACCAGAGGCCACGTGGTGGAGTGCAGGGAAGGCCAGGGAGGCTGGCAGGGTGAGAAGTTGGCCTCCATCCTAAAAACAGTGTGAGGCTATTGAAAGGATTTTAAGTGGTGGGGTGACATAATCAAATTCACATTTTATTTTATTTTTATTTATTTATTTTTTATTATTATACTTTAAGTTTTAGGGTACATGTGCACAATGTGCAGGTTAGTTACATATGTATACATGTGCCATGCTGATGTGCTGCACCCATTAACTCGTCATTTAACATTAGGTACATCTCCTAATGCTATCCCTCCCCCCTCCCCCCACCCCACAACAGTCCCCAGAGTGTGATGTTCCCCTTCCTGTGTCCATGTGTTCTCATTGTTCAATTCCCATCTATGAGTGAGAACATGTGGTGTTTGGTTTTTTTGTCCTTGGGATAGTTTACTGAGAATGATGATTTCCAGCTTCATCCATGTCCCTACAAAGGACATGAACTCATCATTTTTTATGGCTGCATAGTATTCCATGGTGTATATGTGCCACATTTTCTTAATCCAGTCTATCATTGTTGGACATTTGGGTTGGTTCCAAGTCCTTGCTATTGTGAATAGTGCCACAATAAACATACGTGTGCATGTGTCTTTATAGCAGCATGATTTATAGTCCTTTGGGTATATACCCAGTAATGGGATGGCTGGGTCAAATGGTATTTCTAGTTCTAGATCCCTGAGGAATTGCCACACTGACTTCCACAATGGTTGAACTAGTTTACAGTCCCACCAACAGTGTAAAAGTGTTCCTATTTCTCCACATCCTCTCCAGCACCTGTTGTTTCCTGACTTTTTAATGATTGCCATTCTAACTGGTGTGAGATGGTATCTCATTGTAGTTTTGATTTGCATTTCTCTGATGGCTAGTGATGATGAACATTTTTTCATGTGTCTTTTGGCTGCATAAATGTCTTCTTTTGAGAAGTGTCTGTTCATATCCTTTGCCCACTTTTTGATGGGGTTGTTTGTTTTTTTCTTGTAACAAATTCACATTTTAAATAGCTCACTCTGTCTTTGATGTTTTATCTCCCCTCCTAAGAGGTTACAGAAGGCTCTAGAATCAGACTGCTGGGTCAAATTGGAGTTCTCTCACTTCCCAACTGTAATCTTGGGCATGAACTCTCAGTGCCTGTTTCCACATCTGTAAAATGGGGATGATGATGATAATAGCATTGACTTCATACGGTTGTTGTGATGATTAAATGAGTTATTATGTGACGAACACTTAGAACAAGACTGGACACATGGTCACCACTCAGTGTTACTTAATAGTAAGTTCCTGGGGCTGGGGGACACTCCATCTTAGAAATCTTGGCTTTTCTCATTCTGAATACACATACAAATATGAGTTGAAAAGATTTTTTTTGTGTGTGTGTTTCTCTTTTCTATTAGGCTTTTTCTTCTCCCAGGAGAAATCCCAGCTTGATTGGCATTCTTGTGTTTTGTCCCACGGGGTGGCTGGAGAACAGAAAGGAAGAAGGTGGGGGGCACTCAGGGGACATAAGGAGAGAACCCCATGAAGACCTGGATTCCAACTTCTCCTTGACAGACAGCAAGATTATTGAGTTTCTTCCAACAATGCTTCCTTTCACAGTAAGTCTGAAGAAAGAGATGGTCTCTTCACAGGAAGGCAAAGAAAAATGAACTCCCCTTGGCTCTTGCCCATTGTAGTGCCCCACGCTGCTGGGAGAAGGTGGGGAGAAGGCACAGCTTTCACAACTTTACACACATATTTGGAGAAGTCGATTGTTGAGTTCTTTGACCACATTCCAAGAACCCAGCAGTGCCTGTTTGGAGGGTGACCACTGGAAGCCAAGACTGGTCTAGGATATGTTGCAAATTGCCCAAGAGTTAATAGCAACTTTGGCGGCATGATATGTATACACAAGAGCTCAAAATCTTGAAAATCTATCTAGGTGCTGAGCTGTGTAAATAAAACCAAGTACTTCTGCAGCTCCTCATGTTAATTCAAGTACAAGTTTCCTAAGTGCTTACCCATAGGCCTGACTTGCCAGCAGTGGGCAGGCTTGGGTGACCATCCATCGAACTTATCCATCGAACTTATCTCCTGGGAGGATAATACTGATCCTTTGTGCACCAGCAGCAGAGGAAGAAAGGCTCCTGTCGGCCATGAGGTGGGGAGATCTGCTCTTACCCATTCCTCTTCCTGCTCCCCGCACCATTAAGAACTGAATTTGGTCTGGGCTGTCTTAGAAACTTTGCTCAGTCTGGGATATACTTTGAGCACTTGAGACTTCAGGGGTCCCAAGGGACTCTTGATGAATTTCATTCTCTCTAAGGCAGAGTGTAGGAGCAGTATGATCCAGCATGCCACTGCAGCTCCAGGCATCCCATCCCTATATTCCTGTTTCCCGAATAGAAAAGAAGGGGCCATGAACAAACCTTCTTCTTGCGGGCTGTCTTATCAGAGAAGAACTTTCCCAAATGTCCCCAGCAGACCTCTGCTTGTGTATTATTGGCCAGAACTGTGACACTGGTCCTCCCCCAGGCCAATCACTGGCATAGGATTGCCATGATTGGCATAGACCGCCATGATCCATCTCTTGGGCCCAGGCACACTGGGCTTTGGTGGCAAGAAAGAAGTGGGATAGGAACTCTATTGTCCTATAGATCCTTTATCATAAGAGCAATGAGGAGCCATTGTAGGGCTTTAAGCAGAAGAGTGACGTGATCAAAAATGTGTTGTCAGAAGTCACCTTGGCAAGAGAGTGAGGTTGAATGGAAGCATGAACGGAAGTGGGGAGACTAGTTCCTGGCTGTCCAGGCTTTTATCCCAATAGGTAGAGTCAGACAGGATTGCACTTTATGTGCCATAAGTATTAATACTTTTTTCAGGCTGTAATATGTTGCAGAATAATGCTTTGAAAAACATCCTGATATCTTTTCCCTTCTTAGCAATTTGCTTTTTGCCCCTCTTGCAGCCCTTAAAGGTGGGCTGGGAGGCCGAGCTGCTCCAGGGAAAGGAGGGGGAATACCTCCTAAAACAAAGAACACATGGCTGAGCATGGAATTAGACTTTAAAACTCTGCAGAAGACAATAGTCTAGAACAGAGTTGGCAGACTGTGGTATGTGGGTCAGATCCTGTGGCGTTTTAGTCGAGAAAGTTTTATTGGAAACAGCCATGCTTATGTGCTCAGGTACAGTCTGTGCTGCTTTGATGCTACTACAGCAGAGCTGGGCAGCTGTGACAGGGCCTGTGTGGCCCACAAAGCTTAAAATATTTACCATCTGGTCCTTTACAGGAAGAAAGTTTGTTGACTCTAGTGGAGAAAGGCAGGCTTTGGAGAGAGCAGGCATTTTCCTGGAATATCTGGAGCTGCATTTTTACATGCCAGAATCCAAAGCTTGGAGGACTCTGCATAGAGGAAGAAGGATGGGAACATGTCACAGGGATGGTTTTGCCACCCGGTACTAGGGAAAGTCCCTCGAGTGAGAGGCGGGCAGGCCCAGTGAACTTTGGGTGTGAGTGGCATCCTGGCTTCTCCTTCAGAGTCAGAACTCCCAACTGCCTGCCAGGTATAGCTCGGGGACATTCAAGGCACCCAGAATGTCTTGTGTGTGGCCTGGTACTGCTCAAATGTGGCTCAGTGATGCAGGCTAGCAGTGACTCAGGAAGACTCCTCAGAAAGGTGGTCCCCAAAGCAGCCTCACCTGATCCCACCATTCTTGTCTCTGGACAGCTTGGACAGTCGAGAAGGCCTTCCCTCATCCCTCACTCTCAGTCCACTAAGTTAGCGCTTTCCTCTCCATACACACAAAGAACTCCAGACCTCCCTTCTCACAACACTCGTTTGATCTGTAATGATTCATTCAGTATCTATTTAGCCTACAAGAAAATTAATCCTCCAAGGCAGAGACTATAATTCGTTTATGGCTTTGTTCTAAGCACGTAACTCAGTGATAATACTAAGTGGATGTGCAACGAATGAATGAGCAACTCAAGAGACCACTCCCTAGTTTATCCCCATCTGTTTGGTGTTTTAGTTCTAATAGCTGCTGGCATCATCATGATGAAAGGCAGGATCCCCATTTACAAGAGGAGATGAGAAAACCATCAGGCTTGGTGGCTGCCTTTGCAGGCAGCACTTGGGAATCACGAAGGCCCTGGAGCTAAGACGTGTTCTTGACGTTGCTACACTAACATGCACCATTACCAGCTCTCCAATAACTCTTGCTGGTATCTGCAGGGAACAAAGACTTTCCCACATTGATTTCTCCTTTGGAGAAGTGAAGCCAACTGGCCACCATCTAATTGAACCAATCAGCCTGAGGTATGGCAAGTGTGTAAATGGACAGAACAAGATGTCACAGGAGGGATGACCTGGCTGAAGTGCCCTGGGACAAAAAGAAATTGGTGGGGGTTGGGCCAAATAATTTAAATAATTTTGTAATTTTATGCATGAATGTTATACTTCAGTAACAAGTTACAAAATGAAAAAAAAAAAAACCAATCTCCACAAATTTCTACCCAAATCAATAATAACAATAAAAGGCAATCTTTGTTTCATGTTCAACAAGGGCTACTTGCTCTTCTAAGTACCTGACATGCATTTTCTTGTTTAATCGTGACAACAACCCCATGAGACACTCATCATTCATTCATTGAAAAGCTGTTTAACGAGCACCTGTACCAGGCCTTGTGCAGGCCCTGAGATGTAGACAGTAAAGAAGACAGACAGGGCAGGTCCCTGCCCTCCTGGAACTTACATTCTAGTGGACACGCACCATTATTAGTCCCAGCCTATAATCTAAGAAAAACAAAGCTCTGAAAAGCCCAGTCATTTGCCCCAATTCTATGTTTAATAAACAATTTGATCAGGCCAGGATTCAGTTCTAGATGTCTCTGACCCCAAAATGCCTGAGCACTTCTCCTGCTGTTTTTTTTTTTTGTTTGTTTGTTTGTTTGTTTTTAGATAGTATCTTGCTGTGTCGCCCAGGCTGGAGTGCAGTGGTGCGATCTCAGCTCGCTGGAACATCTGCCTCCCGGGTTTAAGTGATTCTCCTGCTTCAGCCTTCTTAGCAGCTGGGACTATAGACGTGTGCCACCACGCCAGGCTAATTTTTGTGTTTTTAGTAGAGATGAGGTTTTACTATGTTGGTGAGGGTGGTCTTGAACTCCTGACCTCAAGTGATCTGCCCACCTTGGCCTCCTAAAGAGCTGGGATTACAGGTGTGAGCCACCACATCTGGCCCTCCTGCTGCTTTTTTTGGTGCCGATTCCCCTAGAGGTTGTGCAGATGACCCTCTACACGGGCTCAGGAGTTCTCTGCTGCATTGTTATACGACAAATTCTATTTATTTCTTTTTAGAGCAGAAAAGGTTTCTGTGCTTGGAAAGTCGCAGGGAGGGTAGACGGAGGTGCTCCAATGCCGTCATGAGGACTCCCGCTCTGCGTCCTGCTTTCCTGGGTGTCAGCTTCCTTCTCAGGCAGGAGCTGGCCACGGCAGCCTCAGGCTTACAAGGCCCTGGCAATTGGACATCCCAAGAAGGTCCAAACGCCTTTTTCCTGGGCTCTGGCAAACACTGGGACTATGCCCTTCCTTATGGCATATGCCTTTCCCGACTTGCTCACAAGGCCAAGGGCATGAGTATTCTTTTTATAATTATATTTAGTCTCTGAATATGTTATACATGGCATAATATTTGAGAAGTTAAAAAGAAGTTACAAGAAACAGGTGCCCCTCTCACCCTGTCCTCCAGCCACCCTGTTTCCCTGCCTGAAGCTCTTTGTGTAGGCAGGTGAATAACATACTAAGATAAAGGGAGTGGAGACGATCCCTGGTGGCCCTGATTAATAGACAGAGATGGAGGGGCTTACCCCTGAGCCTCCTAAGACTTGAGACCTGAGCTGCTCAAGTGTGAGGGAATCCTAAGATACCCCCCAATACAGGCTGAAGACACCTTTCTGTGACCACCTTCTGTTCCATGAAGCCTGCATTTCAGAGCCTCTGAGAAGCCAGGCCAGGGACTGGGAAGAGTAATCTCCACAGGAAATGAGCACACTGGTGCTCTGGGACATGCTCTGGGATCTTGTGATTTGGTTTACTAAAATCCCATCTTAGCATCGGTGCTCAGACAACATTGTTCCCAGCTGGCACAAGACCCAGGAATGGGGTGGTCGCTCTAAAGCACTGTCTCCTCCCAGTGCCCATGAGCAGCTAGTCCTCCTCTCTCTGTGGCCTCTCTTGGTATTTCTCTTTAAGAAATGACTTTTTTTTTTTTTTTTTTGATACAGAGTCTCACTCTGTCACCCAGGCTGGAGTGCAGTAGTTTGATCTCGGCTCACTGCAACCTCTGCCTCCCAGATTCAAGCGATTCTCGTGCCTCAGCCTCCCAAGTAGCTGGGACTACAGGTGTGCACCACCACACCCAGCTAGTTTTTTTTGTTGTTGTTGTATTTTTAATAGAGATGGGGTTTCACTGTGTTAGCCAGGATGGTCTTGATCTCCTGACTTTGTGATCTGCCTGCCTCAGCCTCCCAAAGTCCTGGGATTACAGGCATGAGCCACTGCACCCAGCCCTAAGAAATGATTTTCAAAACACCCTGGGTCTCTCCTATCCAGTTCCTAGGGAGTAAAAGACATTTGAAATGTTGGGTTATTGGTTTTTAAAAAAGCCAGGGTCATCAGTCTTCTGACTCTTAGGTGATAGAAAACACAGATTGACACTGGTCACTATCGATAATAAACCATCTTCAGGGGAGTCGGTGGGCTAGTGTGTACTCAACCAGCTCACTGATGGGGGTTCATTTAACATTACAGTCAGGCCATTTGGCAGAACCAAGCAATTAATATTTTCAATGTTTGCTGAACTTGTCTTGTTCCTCAGTTTCAGTAGGCCCAAGAATGTGTTAGAAATGAATATTCTTGACCATTCTTTTGAGATGATCATACGCAGTATTCAAGGTCATAAAGTTGGCAGGCTGTTTTGCTTTATCTTTTATTTAAGTGGATGTTTTCCTTTGCAATGAAGTGTTCTGTTGCCAAAGACCATTTGGCTCTGCTTCCATGCCCCCATCAAATTCTCTAGACTTTTGCTAACCCAAGCCCTATTTGAGTAAATCATATGCATATTGGAATTCTGTGGGAACTGGGGTCAGAACAAAAGTTGCCCATTTTCTCCTTGTGTCAATCCTGCGAACACTCTCCAAATTCCCTGCCTAGGGCTATAAGACATTGACATAGCAGTATGAGGGTTTGCACACAGCAAGAGCGGGTGATAGGTCACACACTAACTGTTCTGGTGTTCACCAGGCATGACCCAGTGTCTAAGATCAGAAATGAATTGTTCAGAGACTGGCTGGAGACCTGTGGCTTTCACAGGGATCACTGGAGAGTGTTGGCAGCAGGCGGAGGATGAAATTCAACGTGCTGGATTAAGAACTGAGGAACACAAAGATGACTGAGATGTGATCCCATTTTGGGGATTCTACCATCCAGGATGGGAGATGAACGTTTATTCTAGAGATATGTAAAGCACATCTACTATGTGCCAGGCACTGCGGAAACAGAGATAGTAAGATGGGGGCACTGCTTGCTTTTAAAGCATAACTTGATGGGAGACAGACATGTGAGAAGAGAACTGTGATCCCAAATGATAAGTGGATGCCAAGCATTCTTGAAAAGAAGGAGGTGGGTATGGAAGATTAGAAGTAGCTTCATAGTGGCCGGGTGCGGTGGCACATGCCTATAATCCCAGCACTTTGGGAGGCCGAGGCCGGCAGATTACTTGAGGTCAGGAGTTCCAGATCAGCCTGGCCAATATGGTGACACCCTGTCTCTACTAAAAACACAAAAATCATCCAGATGTGGTGGCAGCCGCCTGTAATCCCAGCTACTTGGGAGGCTGAGGCAGGAGAATCGCTTGAACCTGGGAGGCAGAGGTTGCAATGAGCTGAGATAGTGCCACTGCACTCCAGCCTGGGCAACAGAGCAAGACTCCGTCTCAATGGCTGGGAGGGAAAAAAATAGAGTGATAGTAAATAGGAATGTGTGGGGAATAACAGTAACGATGATGACACTAGCAAATACTAATGAGGCACCATGAGGCACTGCTCTTAGATTTTAGATATATTGGGTCACTTGATCCTCACACAATCTTATGTACAGATGAGATTGGCTCACTTGCCTATGATCACAGTGCTTGTTAGGAACAGAGGTGGGATTTGAACCCTGGCAGCCTGGCTCTCTGGAGCTTGGGCTTCACCACTACACTCTGTCACCATGTACCATGACAGCATGATGTGGGAGTGGAGGAAGCTAAGCTAGGAAAGATCTGACATGTAAGTTAGAGCTGGATGGTGATAGCTTTGTCTGCCATCTGTCAGATTTGAGACTTTACCCCGTAGGCACAGAAGGATTCTGCGTAGGAGAGCTTGCAACCAGATCTATGTTTTGAAAAAAAGAAAATCATCTTAGCAGCTATAATAATGGACTAGAAGCAGAAAAAACTGGAGGATGGTTTAAGGCTACTGCAGTTGTCTAGGCAAGACCTGAGGAGACCTGAAGGACTGGAGAAGAGGGGAAAAATTCAAGAATTACATAAGGAGTAAAATGGGCAGGATTAGGGGAGTAACTGGGGGGATGACAGGAGCTGTCAATGGCTGATGCTTGTAGCTTGGGTGCCATTTGCAGCTGCCAGCTCTGATCCACTGCTCTGGGCTGCTGGCATGTGGGGACCACCTTCCTCCATTAAGATGCTGCTACACCCTCATGCTGTCTCCAGAGGAAGGCATGGCATGAGAAAGGTCACATTCCCCTGATGAATCTGTCCCAGTGTGGACACAAGCTCATCTCTTAGTTCCCTTCAGTACCGCAGACACCAGCTGTAGGATAACAAAGGAGCAGAGATCTGAGTGTAAAACAGAGAGATCGCAGGGCAGGACCAGCCACTCCCTCTCACAGGAGCTCTACGGTTCCTTCCTACTGCAGAGCATGCTAAACCCAGATCGTCTTTTCTCTGATCCTGGGGTCCCAAATCCCCAGTTGCCCCCACTCAAGAAGGCAAAAATCTAGTTTGCATTGTTACAACCCCTGTACTCAGAGGTTGGCATTTTCTAGCCGCAGAGTATCTCTTCATTGTTTCAACCTCTCCCTCCAGACTAATTTCTCAGCTTACCTTTGCATACTCAAGAGACTCATTAAAACATTTTCCCAGACAAAAGAGCAGTCTTCTCCCAAAGATGAATTTTGCTGCCACCCCTAGAATGCAGAAACAGCTGCAGGCATCTTTGAAAACTGCAACGTTTTCGTTCCTCCTATAATATTAAATACTGCAAAAAGGCCAAGAATGGAGGCCATTAGATTTATCTAGCATCTTATTGAATGAATATTTATTGAGGGAGAATTTCCACCTCTAGGAATAGAAGGGGCAACTGTCTGGCTAAGGACAACAAGAAAGGTTGGACATGTTAAAAAAATGGTCTATTGTATCCGAGAGCTAAATCAGGCCTTACCCAGACTGCGGCTCAGCTTCCAGTCATCTCGGTGGCCCAGAAAAATCTCAGTTCCTGCCACTGGATGATGATAGTCCTGTATTGCTAGTGCCCCTCAGGCAACTGGCAAAAGCAAATATAAATCTTCTCTAGTGGAAGATATGATCATCTGAGACCTCAAGTTATGCATATAAACAATTCTTCTACTACAAAATCGGATATCAAATCAAAGTAATTCAGGCATGTGAGTAAACCTGATAATATAACTGACATCCATCAGAAGAAAACAGATAATGGAAACATGGAAGCTCAGATATTAGAATTATCAGACACAGATTTAAGATCGTCATTGGGTAACTATTATAGGTCAGACACTTGTGCTGGCATCAAGGATAAAACAGTGAACAAACAAAGCATGCTTCCTGACCTTATCATGCTTTTATAGTCTTCTTGGGGAGACAGGCATTAATCAAATAAATCATGCTATGGTAGGTTGATTGCCAAAATGGACCCAGTCCTCCACGTTCCTCTCCCTCTTCCCAGTATCTGCACCCTTGGTAGTGTGACTTTGCAGTGCTCCCAACAGCAAGCAGGTGAAGTCTATTTCCCATTCCCTGAATCTAGGCTAGCCTTGCGCTTGCTTTGGCCAACACAATGTTGGCAAAAGTGATGGTGTGCCAGTTTTGAGCCTGGATCTCAGAGGCCTTGTGTCCATCTGTTGGTTCTCCTGGAAAGCTGGCACTGAGAACAATTCTGGGATCCTGTTGGAGAAAGAGAGATTGTCCCAGCCAAGGCTCAGACCTATGAAAGAGTTCAGCCAAGATCAGCAGCTGACTGCATATGCTCAGGTGAGTCCCACCAAGCCCTGCTCAGATCAGGACTATCCAAATGGACCCACAGGCTTCTTAGAACAAATTTTTATTGTTGTTTGCCACTTAGGTTTGGTTGTAGTTGTTATGCAGCATTATTGTGGCAAAGATGACTGACGCACACATAGATGAGTAATTCTGACCTGATCAATGACAAAGAAGGTGTGGTAGACTCTGAGGGTTTAGGAGAAACTGATTAAGCCTGGGGATTAAAGGAAGGCTTCTCTGAGGAGCTGATGCTCAAAGTGAGACTGAGGATAAAGATCGTTAAATGAGCAAAAAAGAGGACTGAACATCCCAGGCAGAGAGAACAGCGTGCACAAAGACCTTGAGCAGAGAGGCAGTGGGACTTTTTGAGGCACTGAAGGGAGGAGGTAATGCGAGGAGGGCGAAAGACAGGGTGAAGAGAGGAAACAGGGGATGGACCAGGGAGGCTATGCCTTTAGTTCTTGTTTTATCAAATGTAGCTAGAACCTTTTGATTCTCCTCTTTGTAAGATGAGGATATTAGTGTCTGTACTCTTTCCTTCTCTCTTCTTCCTTCTCTCATACCCCAAGTTCTGTATATACTCTAACTTGTATATTGTCAAGGTCAGTGATGTTTATTCTATAACTATAATATCCATGTTTTAGCTCTAGATGAATTTTAGAATTGAAGATCAACAAAATTATTTACATTATTAAGACTGTTTACATTATTATGACGAAGACCTTGTTCCATTATAGCCAAATGGTACGCTATGGTTTTCATTTTCCCATCTGAATTAAAATTTTTAAGTGGCCTTTCTTTTTCTTTCAGTCTATCTTTCTAAACTATTACTAATATCAGATATCCTATTGGAAAAAAATGTTTCCCAAGAGAATTCCTTTCTAGTGTTTTAGAACCTCTGTTCTCCTGCTTCAGTCTAGACTAGCTGTTCTGATGTTACCCTGGAACTTTTCACTGCATTCACGGATGACATCCCCATCTCCAGAAACGGATGCTTCTTTCTTGGTTTACCTCTTGCCTTACTAAACCACATCTTCAAAAAGCTTTCTTAGAAAGGGTATGTGGAAGGTAATTTTTTTGGTCCATGTATGTCTGAGAATATTTTTATACTACCCATACATTTGATAAATATCTTGTTTATTTGTAACAATCGACTCTGAAAATAATTTCTTAGAATTTTGAAGGCATTGCTTTATTATCTTCTATCATCCAGACTTGCTGGTGTAAAGTCTGATGCCCTTCATTTTATTTTCCTTAACATAATTTTATTGTGAAATATAACACACTTGCAGAGAAGTGCATAAAAGTACAAAACTTAGTTATTTATCACAAAGCAAATATTTGTGTAATGACTAGCCTGGTCAAAAACTAAACAATTGCTAGTCTCCTCCCCTCTCCAAAACCCCCCACTGTATCTCCTCTTAATTACTGCTCCTTCTCTTTACCCAAAGGTAACTATTATCCTGACTTTTATGGTAATCTTGCATTTGCTTTTATTTAAAACTTTACTACCCAACTTCATATTCCTAAATTCTAAAGTTTCATTTTGCCTATTAAAAAAACTTTAATATGTATATAGAAGAAAATAATTTATTCTTTTGGGCATAGCTTTTCAAAATTCAACATTATGTTTGTGAAATTTTCCATTTTGTTCTATGTAGCCATAGTGGATTCGTTTTTCATTACTGCTTAATATTCCTTTGTTTGGATCTACCCTAATGTATTTATTTCGTCTATTGTTGATGGATATTTAGGTTGTATCCAGTTTTTGGTCATTTCAGGCGAAGCTGTCAGGAACATTTTATACAGGTTTCTTGGTGCAGCCATATATATTAAAAGTAATGGCAAAAACCGCAATTATTTTTGCACCAACCTAGTACTTTCTGTTGGGTATATATCTAGGTGGAGTAGTATCGTGGGGTTGTAGGTCATGTAGGAGCATATCAGTTGTGGTTTTAATTTGTATTTTCCTGATCACGAGTTATATTGAGCATCTTTTTGTATGCTGTTGCCCATTTCTTTTTCTTCTTTTGTGGTGTGCCTATTTAATTCTTTTGTCTGTATTTCTATTTTACTGTTTCTATTTCACTTTTCTATTTTTATTATTGATTTGTAAATGTTCTGGATACAAGCCCTTTGTCAGTTATATTTTTGCAAACATTTTCTCCACCCAGCGGCTTATCTTCTCACTCTCTTAATGGTATCTGTATCTATCTACATCTATTTATTTATTTTTGTTTGAGATGGGGTCTCACTCTTGTCACCCAGGCTGGAGTGCAGTGGCATGATCTTGGTTTGCTGCAACCTCTGCCTTCCGGGCTCAAGCAATTCTCCCACCTCAGCCTCTCAAGTAGCTGGGACTACAGGTGCATGCCACCACGCTGGGCTAATTTTTGTATTTTGGTGGAGATGGGGTTTTGCCATGTTGCCAAGGCTAGTCTCAAACTCCTGGACTCAAGTGATCCACCTGCCTCACCCTCCCAAAGTGCTGGGATTACAGGTGTGAGCCATCACACCCAGCCTTCTTAATGGTATATTTTGAGGATGAGGAGATATTCCTAATATTTATGTCATTGAATTGTAATTTTTTCTTTATGGTTAGTCTTTTTATATCCAGTTGATGAAGATTTTTCTTTATTCCAATGTTGTAAAGCTATCCCCCATATTAACTTTTAAAAGCTTTATTGTTGCCATTCACATCTAGATATACAATCCACCTGAAACTCATATTTGTATGTGTTATGAGGTAGGGATTGAGTTTGGTTATTTTTCTATATGAGTATTCAATTAACTCCATATTATTTATTTTAAAAGTTTTTCTTTCTCCAATTCTCTGCAATGTCACCTTTATCATTAACCAGTTGTCTACACAGACACACAGACACACAGACACACATACCACACACACACACACACACACACACACACACACATTTCTGGACTCTCTATTCTATTCCATTGGTTTATTTTTAAAATTTTGCCCTATTACCACACTCTCATAATTACTGTATTGTTATAAGAAATCTTGATAACTCATAAAGCACTTTCTTAACCTTTGTCTTTCTTTAAGAATAACATACCTACTTTTGGCCCTTGACATTTCCAAATAGTTTTTAGAAATATATTGTCACAGAATTAACCCACTGGTATTTTTTGGGGATTGCAATAAATCTACAAATTGGTTTGGTAATAATTTATGTCTTTAAAATATGTAGTCTTCAATCCATGCACATAGTATGTCACTTCTATAAATCATCTATTTCTGTGTAAGAAGCTACCTTACAATGTAGTGGCTTAAAACAACAATTTATTATTTCTCATGACTCTGTGTGTTGCCTGGGCACTTCCTTTGATGGTTTCACTGAGGCTCATTCATGTGGCTGTATTCAGCTAGAGTTTTGGCTGGACTGGAGGGTCCAGGATGGCCTCAATCATACATCAGGCAATTGTTGCAGGCTGTCAGCTGGGGTCCCTTTGTTGTCCTTCATGTGGCCTCTTATCCTGTGTAGGTCAGTTTTTTTGTTTTTTTAAACATGGTAGTCACAGAGTAGTGTTCCAAGAGTTCAAAGGTGGTCTCTTGAGGCCTCTACTCTGAAATTCATACAACATCATTTCCACCACATTTTGTTTGTCAAAGAAAATCACAAGGCCACCCAGATTCAAAAGGTAGGACAATAGAATTGGCTTCTTAATGGAAGGAGCTTTAAAAAATATGTGTAATATTTAATATCCCATCTCATTCTTTAGTCTTTAATTTTTCTCATGTATAATTTTCAGTGTGGAGGACTTGCATGTTTGTTAAATTTATTTCTAGGTATCTGATGTTCATTGGTGCCATCATGTTGTTTTATTTTCAAACAACTTCATTGTAGTAGAATTTACATACAGTGAAATGTATCCATTTAAAGTGTAGAGTTTGATAGGTTTTGATAAGTATTTACACCCATGTAATCACTACAATTAAGATAACCTTTCCATCACCCCTAAATATCCCTTGTGCTGTTTATTGTCAATTGCCTTCTACTCTTGGCCTTAAGTAGCCACTAATCTGTTTTCTATTCCTATAGATTAGTTTTGTCTTTTCTAGAACTTCATATAAGTGGAATAATATAGTATATTCCCTCTTGTTTCCGCCTTCTTTTGCTCAGTACAATGTTTTTGAGATCCATTCCTTTTGTTGCATATATCAGTAATTCATTACTTTTTACTGCTGAGTAGTATTCCATTGTGTGGGTATACTACCACTTTTTATTTATTCTCCAAATGATAGACATTTGAGCTGGATCTGGTTGCTTCTAGTTTCTGGCTATTACAAGTAAAGCCACTGTAACATTTGGTTACAAATGTTATATATTTGTATTTATCTTGGGTAAACAACTATGAGTAGAATTACTAGGTTGAATAGTAAGTGCATATTTAGCTTTATAGTAAAGTAATAAACTTTTTCCCAAAGTAGCTGTATCATTTTACATTCTCACTAGCAATGTATGAGAGTACCAGTTGCTCCACATCTTTGTCAACACTTGGTATTGTCAGTTTCATCATTCCTTCCTGAATCTCAGATTATTCATCTGGGCTCACTTTCCTTCTGCTTGAAGCACAACCTGTATTAATTCCTCTTAGCATGATTTCATTGGTGGCAAATTCTGTCAGTTTTTGTTTATTTGGAAATATCTTTATTTTGTTCTAGTTCTTGAAAAACATTTTCATTGGCTATATAATTCCAGTTTGGCAATTTTTTTCAGGCCATTAATGACATGATTTTATTGTCTTCTGGTTTTCATTGTTGTTTAGAAATCAACTCTTAGGGCTGGATGCGGTGGCTCACACCTGTAATCCCAGCACTGTGGGAGGCCAAGGCGGGTGGATCACCTGAGGTCAGGAGTTTGAGACCAGCCTGACCAACATGGTGAAACCGCATCTCTACTAAAAACACAAAAATTAGCTGGGTGTGGTGGCACACGCCTGTAATCCCAGCTGCTCGGGAGGCTGCAGCAGGAGAATTGCTTGAACCCGGCAGGCAGCGGTTGCAGTGAGCTGAGATCATGCCACTGCACTCCAGCCTGGGTGACAGAGCGAGACTCCGTCTCAAGAAAAAAAAAAGTCTTCTCTGGTTGCTTTTAAGACTCCTTTCTTTGTCTTTAATATTTGACAGTTTCATTATGATGTGTCTAGTGTATTTATATTTATTTGTCTTGCTTGGAATTTGCTTGGCTTCCTGAATATTTGGAATGGTGTTATCAGTTCTGGAAAATTACCTTGAAATGTTTTCTCTTGAAATATTTCTCTGACTCATTTTCTGTCTTCTATCTCTTTCTAGAACAAGAA
Organism: Pongo abelii; assembly: GCF_028885655.2. Classification (NCBI taxonomy): domain Eukaryota; kingdom Metazoa; phylum Chordata; class Mammalia; order Primates; family Hominidae; genus Pongo; species Pongo abelii. Next base: position 191,340,274 of record NC_071985.2, read on the forward strand.
ACATTAGCCATTTACTAGACCCTCTCACTTTATATTCCGTATCTCTTAGCCTATTTTGTATGTCTCCCAATCCTCTGTCTTCCCATTTTGCATTTCTCCTGACTTATTTTCTAATTCACAAATTCCCATTGCAACATGTCAAATTCTAAAGTCCACCCATTTGTTGAGATGTTGTATTTTATTTTTCAAAAGTTCTATCTGGTTCTTTTTCCTATCTTCTATACCATAGTTAGAAGTTTCTATAGTTTCCTCTTCTCCCCTGTATCTTGTAAACCTTGTCTTTTATTTTAAAAAACATTAAGCTTAATTATCTAGAGTCTCCAGATAATTCCAGTTTCAGAAATATTTGCAGATCTTGTTCTGTTGTCTGTGCTATCTGTTGATTTTACTCATGGCATATTGATTTTTATGCTCTTGTTTATTTATGATTATGTATTGCTCAGTGACCTAAGGTGAAGGCATGTACAGAGATTGGCAGACATTTTCTGTAAGGACAACATAATAAGCATTTTAGGCTTTGAAGGCCATATACAGTCTCAGTTGCTTCTCCTTTTCTTCCTGCTTCTCCTTTCCTCCTTCTTCTTCTGACAACACTTTAAATATATTAAAACTATTTTTAGGTTGTGGGTCTTACAAAGACAGGCCATAGGTTGGATTTGGCCAGAGGGCCATTGTTTGCTTATTTCTGGTCATTCTAGGCTTTCTCCAAAGATGTTTTGTTTCTTTCATGTGTGTAAGGGCATTATTTTAATTAAATATATGGCTTTAAAAAAAATTGAACCACTTAGGTGAAGTGAATTAGGGCTTCCAGTACATGAGGGATAGTTTACTTTGGTTCGCTCTTAGCTTGAGGAAGTAGCCCTTTGAAAGCTCTGCTAGGTCCAAATAACCTAGCCTGTTATAAGGGAAACAAAAGAATTCTATTTTCTTCTGAAAATTGTATTGAACGGCTCTTATGGGAAAGATGACCTTCTGAAAGACTATTTAAATTTGTTTTGTTCAGTTATGTTAGTAAGTCTTAGTGGTAAATGAAACATCATAATTTTAGGAGAGTACAGCAAATAAATGTTTGTTTGAAAAAAATCAATGCTGGGTTATGACCTTAAAAATATCTTTTTAAGCTCTGTTAATAAAAGTGGCCCAACAGTGATAAAAACACTTTTATCTATGAAGAAATAGCAATCTAGCATACAAATTTTGGTCTTTAGTATCATTCTCTATTTAAAGAACTAGGAAAAATCAAAATAATTCTGGAAAACTTTGTTTTCCAGATGCAAGAATAATTTCAAATATGTTTGAACTGAAAGGACTTCAAGAAACTCCCATTCAATAAGTTATAACAATTGAACATAAAGAATACGTATCATTATTATGAATGCAATTATTTGGAATAAATTAATAGAAGTCCATAAGTTTCTAATGATATCCAAAAGATAAAGGTTAAAAGTAAATGTACAAAAAGTAACTGAAATACAAAAGGAGGGATGGATATAATAGAATATGCCTAATTTTCGTTACTTTAAATAAGCAGAAGACTTGATATTTAGAATTTTTAGTGCTTTTTGTTTTTTGAGATGGGGTCTCACTGTGTTGCTCAGGCTGCAGTGCAATGGTGCAGTCTCAGTTCACTGCAACCTCCACCTCCCTGGCTTAAGCTATCCTCCCATTTCAGCCTCCTGAGTTGCCTGGACAACAGGCGCATGCCACCGTACCTGGCAATTTTTTGTAGAGATGGGGTTTCATCATGTTGCCCAGGATGGTCTCAAACTCCTGAGCTCAAGTGATACACCTGCTTTGGCCTTCCACAGTATTGGGATTACAGGCTTGAGCCACTGTACCTGGCCAGATGCTTTTAAAACATATATTGGGTTATAAAGCAAATATATTTAGTGTTTTAATATGTGTAAGCAAGAAAGAACAAACACAAACATATGTGAATAGACCAAGAACCTTGGAAAAAGTAAGAATGGTACCAAGAACAAGGACGGTTTGAAGCCATGGGTCAAGCAACGTATCCAGGTAAACAAAAGGTCAGCAATCATTTGGCATCAATGGTCGTCTACAGTAAGACCAAAGTCAGTTCTAAGATTATAAATCAATCAAGTCTTTCAAACAGCGGAAATCATTGCACAGATTCTCTCTTCTAGCTGTTCTAGCTAATTATAATGAGAGTCTGATGAAGTCTACTTAAAATTTCAATACTACTCACAGAGTGGGTCAATAGATC